>NC_136878.1:44406684-44539184 GCF_949152265.1 Phoxinus phoxinus
CTCTGATTACTTGGATCAGATCTCAGCGTCACGCATGATTATTGGTTTTCTGATGCAATACTTTCTCTGGAAGGTCTTGATGCACTTCAGAATTGATCTGAGAAAATATGATTCAGCTTTACTGTTAATTCACTTTTTTTATCAATATTATTACTGCACTATATTCCCCAGATGTATGTTCCAGCGCAATCTTTACATTACTAACCCTATGAAATATATTGTGCCTTTATATAGTCAGATGGGGGATTATCCTGTGAAACTAATTTACAACCGTCATTATTTTTTGCTTCATTATACTAATTTATGATAGTTATAAAATAAATACCTCACCTTTAAATGGACGATTCCCCCAAAAATGAAAATTATGTCATCAATTACTTACCCTCATAACATTTCAAACCCATAAAACTTTCGTTCATATTTGAAATGCAAATGAAAATATTTTACCTTTCCGTTACACACCAAATCTTGTTCATAAAAAGTATCGAGTGCTTTAATCCAAGTCTTCTGAAGAGACACAATCACTTTATATGATGAACAGAATTAATTTAGGCTTTAATTCACATATAAATATTGATAAGCTGCGCACATATTCACAATTTCGATTATTAACATATTCAGAAGACAGATTAAACCACTCAGTTCATGGATTACTTTAACAATGTTTTTATGAACTACTTGAAGCATGATAGTTTTTTTTTATTAATGATTCTTTTAAATTTAAATTATATAATACATAGATTTAAAGATAAGATATAGTGTAGTGAGCATCTTTTACATTGTAGTATAAAACCTACGTTTTTGGAAGTGTAGCCACTTTCAAATTATGAGTAGCTTGGCAAGGCCCATTTGGCTGGCTTCACTAACATTGTCTGAATCCACTTTTATATTGTACATCATGATAATTTCACCCATGTCGTCTTGTATCTGCCCCCCCGACTCCATCTGCCAGGGAATCATAATCCCTCTTTAGAAAGGGTCTTCTTTCATAAAGCTCTGCCGTAAGAACACAGAGATTAGACTGACCAGAACCGATCGTCATGGATCTGATGCTAACGGAGACTCGCGCGGTGGAGGAGGGGAGCAAAGAATAAAGCTACGAGTGTGAAGAATTCATCTTTCAGTGTTTTTTAGTCTGACCATGTTTGTTCAAGGTTACTATAGCTGCTGCATTTACACTGCAGGTCTTGATGCCCAAGTCCGATTTGCTAGACGGACTATATCCGATTTTTTTGACGACCCGCTTACATCATCTTTTAAAAGTGACCGGTATCCGATATTTGCATTTACACACTGCCGAAACAACCCAATGTAGACGTTCTGACCCGGAGAAGGAAGGAAAACAGCGCGATATGCAATGGATGCAGACAAAATGATTATCTAGTGTTTTGTATTTGCATTTTAAGCATTTTATTTTACGATGGCCTCCCAAATCTCTTCTGAAATCTCTTCAAACACAGATTTATTTACAACCCTGCATTTTTGCCTGCATTGCCCCCAAACGCTCAAAAGACACACAACCTCCGCATTACTCCACTGTGTTGAGCCTTCGTTCTCCATCGCGCCATTAGTCATGTGATCGCAGTTGGTGTCCACCTTTAACGTCCCTTTTTTAATGACGTACGACTCGCATTTACCGGGGAATATCCGTATTGTCTGCTTACATGGCAGACGCAAATGTATCCGATTCATATCAGATTTATTTCCACATATGAGTGAGGCCTGAAACCGATCTGAGAATATCGGAATCCATGTGCTTTTTTTCCTGCTTACGCGTTCGCCGGTCATATGCCACACAAAAAAAAAACTGAATTGTGTCACTTGAACCATGCAGTGTAAATGCGGCCTTAGAGACATTTGTGTTAATGTAAGGTAACGTTGGAACTGGTGGCTAAAATAGTTGCTTTACTGAAAAGCCCGAAGTACATTTCAGTTTTGACTCGAAAGCTTACTACAAGCATACACAGCCGAATGCACTGCCATTCAAAGTACTCTGTCTATTTGATAGGACATGTTGTGAACACACATTGTTCAGTGTCTGAGCTATTTCTCTCCGGAAGATATTACCAATGAAAAAATCTCTGTTTTCGTCTATCTCTTTCTCTTAATAATTCCCTCACACAAGAGTTTGTCAACGTGACTGTCTATTGTGGTTGCAACTCCCGTAGTTTGTTGTTGTGTGTAGTTATGTGAATATGTGTATATTGTGTTTGTTTGTTTTTACTGAGAAGCCCAGCTTATAAATATGTTCTAATTACGTTTAGCTAATGGCCCCATTAAGTTATGAGAACGTTATTTCTGAATTCTCTGAACATTTAAAACGTCCAGTTATTTTAATGTTTTAAAACTTTTTTTTTTCTTGATTATTCTAATGTAAAAGGGTTAGTTCACCCAAAAATGAAAATACTGTCATTAATTACTCACCCTCATGTCAAACCCGTAAGATTTTTATTCATCTTCGGAACACAAATGAAGATGTTTTTGATTAAATCTGAGAGATTTCTGTCCCTCCATTGACAGCTACGCAACTACCACTTTGACGCTTCAAAAAGTTCATAAAGAGATCGTAAAACTAATCCATATGAATGAGGTTAAGTCCACATTTTCTAAAGAGACACAATCGCTTGACTGTATGAACAGATTGAATTTAGGCTTTTATTCACAAAAACATTATAAACATTCACCAACTCACACATCAGCTGTGGTAAACAGAAGCTCAAGCATGTTTGCTTGACGTGTGAGAACCAATGAGATTCATTCTTGTGTTACGCATCATGTTTGAGCTTCAGCAAGAGGTTTGTTCTCACGCGGCGTCAAACAGGTTCAGTTGAGCTTCTGATCAATGTTTATATCTGAATAAAAGCCTAAATTCAATCTGTTTGTCATATAAAGCGATCGAGTCTTTTCAAAAAATATGGTCTAAACCGCTCAATTCATATGGATTTGCTTTACGATCTCTTTATGAACTTTTTGAAGTGTTAAAGTGGTAGTTGCGTAGCTGTCAATGGATGACAGAAATTCTTATATTTCATCAAAAAGATCTTGAAATCTTGATGAACGAAAGTCTTACGGGTTTGGAACGACATGAAGATGTGTAACTGACCGTTCGTAAAGACCCGCCCCCCTTAGTTACTATCGCTATGTCCGCCAAGCTACGCCGCTCTCACACACCATGTTCTCACGCAGTGAAAAACACATCGCGGAGCAGAGAGGACACTGACAACACACTGACAGACAGACACAGACCAGCTTACTTTTCTGTTACTTTTGATATTTAACGTATTAAACTAAGTCTCACCTTTCAAATTTGGTAATATTTGAAAGAAATTTAAACAATAAATAGCGTTTTGTGGCTCTTTAATGTGTCTGACAGATCGCTGTAGAGCCTCAGTTAAAGTGTGTATGTCAGGTTAAAAATTTGTTTTAGATATATTAAATAAGGTTTAGATGTCTGAGTGAAAATGTAATTATCATTAAAATTATTACTGTAACTGCCCTACAATAAGCTTTATAGCCATTTCTGTCAAGATCATATTTTTAAAACGCAGCTGAGCTTTGACGTCATACAAGGGAGTCGCGCCAACAAAGTTCTATTCAAGTATGGAGAGTTTTGAGTCTGAGGAGATGCAAAATCCCCCTCAAACCTATACGATGGCCCACAGCCATACAATTTTGAGCCTCCCAGGCGGGAGACAGATGAGGAGCCAAACAGAAATGTAAATAATTCATATCGAAGAAACATAAATATCTGGTGTGAAGAAGAACCAGTGGAGAGTTGGTCAGGTGTCTGGTAAGTATAGGCATAACGGTATGTATTCGTATTGAACCGAAACGGTACGGGTGTCACGGTTCAGTGCATGAATATACACGGAGAATACACAGTATAAAAATAAATTAAACTCGCGTGCAAATTAATTAATGCGGAACTACTGTTAGATACGCGGGTTATTTAGGGACACCTAATCTGTAGCTCCGCCTCAGCTCTGAAGCTCCGTGGCAATGAACAGGCTGCGATCGATGTCAATATTGCAATGCTGGAATATGTTGGTTGGTGTGTGTGTGTGTGTCTGTGTGTGAGAGAGAGAGAGAGAGAGGGAGAGGGAGAGAGAGGTGCGCGGGCGCGATCGACTGCTTCTACTACAGTAGCATACACCGTAGGCACCGCATCAGCTACCAGTCTCACTCGGGTTTTAAATCCCATTTTATAACTCATGAGATCTCCAACCGCGTAGTCCTTCTCAGTGAAATGGGCGCTGCAAATGACCGAAGTCTTGGATACGGAAGCAGAACTGAAGTCAGCGCGTTTGGTCCGAACAAAGTTGACCCAGGCACGGAACACAGTGGACTCTGTGACCGGTTTTAACGGTGTTTTTGCACACAGCACAAACGCAGTAATTCACCATCGTGAAAATACGCCTGCGTATACTAACGACCTAACTTAAACAACTAACTAAATAACTAAATAAATGTCCTAATCACTAATCTTTCGCTCTATCACTCTTGCAAATATCCACGCAGCTCAGCGACCTGAGGAGATGTCTCCCTTGTATGACGTCAAACGATTCGTTTGGAATGAGGAGCAGTTTTAAGGGAGGACTGAAAATAACGAACTTTTTCATCTTATATTCTGCCTTTAGGAATCGAAAAACATACAAAACAATACATCAACTTGTCAAACGTGTATTTCCCCTCACTATTTTGTGTTAATCAAAATGAAAAATTTAACCTGACATACACACTTTAAAGCTGCTCGTGAACCGATCATCTCTTCCTTCTAGTTCATTTATAGCATCAATTAAACATGAATGAACATCAGAAGGAATGTTGTTTTAACCGCGGACAGACGTCAGTGCACTCCGCTTCTCAAGTTCAAATCCTCCCATGTTAATCTACTAACTCTCCTGACTGCTTTGTCGGACAAAATGGCGGATGGCGAAGTATGATTGGTCAAATCACCTGTCAATCAAGCTCCATGCGAAGGGTCAATTAATGACAGAATTTGCATTTTTGGGAGAGCTATCTCTTTAAGGGAACATTCCATTTTGCAAACTGTGGTTTGGATTGTTCTCTGAACATTCTTTTTCTTCAGAAAAAAAGCTCCACGAACGATGTGTAATAATGTTTTTGTGCCAGTGTTATTATTACAGACCAGATCATTTTAATTAAAACAAACATTCTATTAGAATGTAGAACATTTGTTCATAACTTGAGAGAACTTTGCCTTGCCAGAACGTTGGGGAAGTTATGAGAACTGTTCGCTGCATGAGATGAGATGTATTGTTTATTGTCTGTTTTTGAGTCCTTAATGTATACTGTGTTTATTTTAATTTGTTTACTGTATATTGTACTGTATACATGTGTGTCATAGTGTATATATCCTATACTTGTTGTCATACTGCGGAGATTTAAACACTTGTATACTTGCGTTCATGGTGTTGTGACAATATAGTGATTTGATTGGTTGGTCCGTCTCATGAAGGTTTCTATTTCGACTTTGAAACAATGGGCCTGTAGACAAACCAGTTGGTGCAAAATCAACCAGCTCAAGGTGCGCGTGCGAGCTGAGCGTACATTGAATGCACGGTTAAAGAAACCTGACTGCGCACATACTATCGTGATGATGATATTTGCGTCACGCGGACTATACCAAAGTCCCTTTAAGGCAAGTCATATCACTTGGCGGCCATCTTGAAACGCCTTTCGGGTAGCTTATTTCAGTCATGCGAGTACAGCTCCTATCTCAATCTCTTTATAGTCTTATACTTCTTATATAATTTGATTAATAAACCATTAAGCAAAGTGTAACTCAAACCATGGCAAATAAATCTTACCAGTGTAAGATGGTTTTTGGCTTAATGGTGGCTGATTTGTTGCTGTAACTAGCTTCACCAATACTGACCTTTGTTCTGCTGGCTGGTAATGTATTGGAAACTTTTTTCTTTTCTTGTAGAGAACACATTTAATTTCTTCCATGCGGTTTCAACAAGTCTCTTTTTCTCTCATTGAGATTTTGAATGTATTATTGGGTATGTGTATTGTAATGAGATGAGATGGAAAGGATTAATCTGACCAATTATGATCCTAACCTTCAGTAGCATTTGTTGTTGCATTAAGCACAGCACTGACCTCACATGCAACTTAATCTGACCTCATCCCGAACACTGATAAAAAAAGATTGTGCATTACCATCTGCATACTTCCTATAAAGAAATAATATTAAAAGACTTCTAAACTTCTCTCACACCTGATTTTGCTTTCTAAAATCTTCAATCCAGACATTTAATCTTTTCTGAAATAGAAAAACATTTTATGACTCAACATTACTGAATTCTACCGAATTTTATTCAACTGTGATTAATGCAAATTTTTACTTTTTAAATGCAGAATTTATATTTTGTATTTTCTGTTCATCTTCAGTGTCTTACCTGCAATGTCCTAACGTTTAATAGTAGAGTAGTGTCAGTTATTACTTTGTTTTTATTAATACGTTATGTGTGGGAACATTTTAACTCTTTCCCGCCAAAGATTTCATTACTGAATGAATCAGCGTTTTTGAATGAATCTCTTGAATGAATGATTCGATGACAAATACATCTTGTGTAGCAATGTAATCGATACAATCTGTATTTGATGCGCCATGTTACTTTCCAAAGTTTTGGGATTTTGATAGCATAGACATCGGTGGTTATATCTGAACTATACACTTTTATCCCAGCACTTCTGCGATAATTTGAATTATTATAAGACAGAAATAAATAACAATACTGTGTGGTTGAAAAATATGTGTTAAAAACCATTAACGGTTGCAGATCTGAATGCTCCAGTATGATTTCGTCAAAGGCAAACACTTTTTGTTTGACTTTGACACTTATGTTTGAATCAAGATCACGACCTTTTAAAGAATAATCGTGCAACTCTAGTTCACATACATTTTCCTTTTTGTTGAAGTGGCAGTAGTGAATGTATTATAATGTATTATAATGAATGTGTATTGTAATGAGATGGTGAGGATTTATGATCCTAACCTTCTTCAGTAGCATTTGTTGTTGCATCACTATGGTCTCGTCATCTCTGTCAAGAAGGCAGTATCTTCCGAAATCTTGTTTTTATTTATTTTTAATGTTTTGATTCATGCTATAGTGCTTTGATTTCTCCACTCACACCCCAGCCTGCCTTATCCTAACATGGTGCAAGATAATGGATTCCCTCAAGGCAAACACAGTGCTTCCTCTACAGCTGCTGCGTCTGCAGTGAAATTGATCTGCTGCTTGTACATGAGGTTGAGACTTAACAAATCTGCCTCCTGCTGTGCGTTAAAATATGAGCTGAACTGTCCATGTATCTTCCATATGCTGATGTGTAGAGATAAATGAACATAGAAAACACTCAAATATCATGTTATCCCCCTAAAAAATGCACAGATGTTCACAATGATTTCAACAGCATGATAAAGCTCAATATGTAGTTAACGCTAAATACTCTTTTAATTAACATCAAAATACTCTGAACAGAAAAATGCATTAGGTGGTTGTAAATACAAGAAAATATACAATAACTACCGGTAGGTTTGTATGTGTTCTGACGAAAATGTGTGCTTGCCTATGCACAATGCTGAAGTGTTCTGGGGGGTTGCCAGGGTGTTACTGTGCAGTTGCTAAGGTGTCCTGAGCATTTTTTTACACGTCTGATCACTTAGAAAAGAAAGGCAACAGTAAGGCAAAACTAAGTACAAATAGCAAAAGATGCCATTATGCTGAGTGCAAATAGAGATAGATGCTATTTAGCCTAAGTGAAAATAGCATATTTTCTTAGCGATATATGCTATTTACACTAAGTTCAAATATCAATAGATTCTATTTACACTACAGTTGTATTTGAAATTATTCAACCCCCCATTGCAAATCAAGTTTATTGGCAAAGTGTACAGACTTCCAGCTGTTTGCAATGAACAAATCGAATAAAAGTAATTGAAATAGCTCAACGCAACACATGTTTTAAAATGCAACTGTTAATGACTTCTACAGTCTCAAAATTATTTAACCACCTGAATAGAAACCCTCACAACAGCACAAATCTGCAAAACAGGTGTTGTCTTAAGCACACGTGATGCAACTCATCAAGGGCTTTATTAGTTGCACCAGGTGTGCTTGAGCTAGAACACATGAAATATCTGAACTTGTTAGAAAGACTGCATGTTAGATATGGTCAAATGAATGGTCCAAAAGGTTAAGAGAAGATATCATCCTCCCGTCACAAACAAGGAACAGGATACAAAAAGATAGCGAAGGTACTAAATGTTCCTAGAGACACTATTGGAAGCATATTTCGCATATTCAAAGTTAAAGGAACAGTGGTTACACTACCTGGACGGGGCAGAAAATGGACGCTATCAACGACTTCAACCAGATTTCTGAGAAGGCAGGTTCAGAAAAACACTCAAGTGACTGCAATAGACATGCAGCAAGACTTGTCAACAGGTTTCAGCTGCACAGTAAGGTGCGTACTAAGCATGCCAGAACTCCAAGACATTCACCAATACTGGAAGCTGTAGCTTGGACCTTCCAACAGAACAATGATCCCAAGCATACCTCAAAGTCCACCAAGGCTTGGTTTCGGAAGAAGTCCTGGAAGATTCAGGACCATCACCTGACTTGAACCCCATAGAAAATCTCTGGTGGGATTTGAAGAAGCGGTTGCAGCACGCAAACCCATGAACATTACTGAACTGGAGGCCATTGCTCATGAGGAATGAGCTAATGTAAGATTCCTCAGAAACGCTGCAGGAGCTGGTGTCTGATTATACATCTCAATGGCAGCAGGTCATAATAGCAAAAGGGTTTTCAACTAAGTACTAAAGATGCTTGCCATGAAGGGTCTTGAATGATTTTGAGACTGAAAAAGTCATTTAAATATGCATTTCCAGTTGAATTTGGGGAAACCACTTGAAACGTGTTGTGTTCAGCTATTTCAATTACTTTTGTTTGATTTGTTCATTGCAAACAGCTGAACGTCCTTAAAAACCTGATTTGCAAAGGGTGTTGAATCATTTAGATAACAACTGTATATGAATATAGCAGTATTTTCTTAGTGATATGCTATTTACACTAGATGCAAATAGTGATAGATTCTATTTACACTATGTAAAAATAGCAGTATTTTCTTTGCAATAAGTGTAAATACTGTAGTTAGATACTATTTGCATCTCAGTATTTATATGCATATGCATTGCAATAATAACATATTGAGTGTAAATTATTATATTTATTAAATTCTTTTCAAATTCGTCATAGATGATCATGACGTTCACCAAAATTGGCATTTATCATCTTCAGATCATGATGGCAAAATGTTATTAAAATCTTTTTGATAAACCAAACCGTTCATGATTAACAACCAAACGAATTTGGCGAAGAGCACAGCAAAATGGATGTGAGCCTATATCTCCACAAAGCTTTAGCGTATTGAGACAAATCTTGGTTAACATCATCACAAGCATAACCTTACTTGGCTGAAGTTATTTGCAGCATACTGTCAGAAGGACTATTTTTGCTTATAACTTCTGAACAAATAAAGTAAAACTGGTCTCTTTTGATTCAGTGGAGCAAAAAATTTTGTTGTAAAAATGCTGTATTTTACGAACGCATTGATTACCATCATAGCAAAGCTTGGTATATGTCATCAGCCTAAAGATACGCAAAAAGTGCCATCTTGTGGTCAAAATGTCAAAACATTAGCTTTTGATTCATTTGGCCTATTCTAATGAAACTTGAAAATGGTAAATGGTCTTGATAGATTCCTTGAGTCATACAGAGAACAATGATACCAATTATTTGAAGTTGCAGTCCACCATTTTAAATTTCTTTTGAAAACCTACTTTTTCAAATGTTGGTCCGATTTCACCAAAATTGGCACAGTTCATCTTCAGACCATGCCGGCAAAAAGTTATTAAAAGCTTTTTGATTGACCAAACCGTTCTTGAATAATGCATCAACAAACTTGATGGCACAATGCCAAGTTGATTCTGAGGCTAACTCTGCAACACTTTAGCATATTAACACCAAACTTTATGTGTCATTGTCAATTGGCCAATTGGTCAAAGATGATAAGCTATTAAATCGGTCACACTTTAGTTTAGGGTCCAATCCTCACTATTAACAAAATCCTTGAACTTTCTGAAGCACAAATTAGTTACATACCACAGATTGGTGATTTGGGTTAAACCCATGAGCACTAACAATTGTAATGGTTGCATTAGCAAACACTGTTAATAAGCAACATTGTGTGTGCTAATAATAAATCAACAATCAAAACTGTCAGTTTATTCCCTTTTTCCAGCTTCTCTTTTGTATCGGCTTCCTTGATTTCCTGCTTGCTTATTTCTGGACATCTTGCCTTGGTAAATGAACCAGATCCATCCCTACAAATCTTCTGTGTCCATTTATAGGAGTAGTAGGTCTGTCTCCAGATGGTCCTGGTGATTTCTCTATGCCTCACACTGCTTTTGCTCTCTTACGTCAGGCACGCTGCTGCCTCACAGGTGGGATCATGCTGGAGCTGGAGAGGCTATGCAACCCAGTGTATGTTTGTGGTTGCATGCTTGTCCGTGTGTAACAACATTTATTCTATTGACTTGATACAAGATGTGTTTGATATGCTAGATCTACATCGTGGCTCTTAAAGCCAATCTCTTTATGCCTTTGGATCTGTAGATGTCATCCTGTGTCCTTGTGCCATGACAAGTTGGCACGACGGTGTCAGTCACATGCTTAGCCTGAGCATCTGGCTCAGCGGGAACATTAACCTGCATGAAGGTTACAGTCGGAGGCTTTTTGGGATAGATTGTGTGTTGGTGCATTTCACATTTATTTATTTTTTTACATAGTGAGAAAGAAAGGGGGGGGGGGGGTCATTGATTTTCACAACATTCTGGTGTCGCTTGCTGAATATAAACAAGGCTTTTCTGTTGCCAGAATTAATTTGTTCTCTGCATACAGGAACACAGTTGTCCAATAATCAGTCACTTATTATGTGAAATATTGGGAAATGCAACAATGTAATATATATATACAGGTTGAGTAAATTTAAAGAGAACTAATATACATAAATGGCTGCTATTTGGTAATGTCAACTTGCTACTTCAGTATTCATCTTTCTTTTTAGTACCAATTTAGTGGAGAACAACTACCAAATATATCAAATAAGTTTCTACAATTACTCTAAAAGCTGACATTGTCCTAGGCATTACATTCATACATAGCTGTGTTAATAAAAGGTAAAAGTGCTATTAGCTGCTAGGTTTTGTCTCTCTCTCTCTATGGTTTCTTCGATACATTTTACCCAGAAATCCTAGTACTACACTTAAAGAAATTGATGTAAATAATAAAAAAGTCATTGTAAATAAAACAAAGATTACTGGAGTACAAGAAAATACCACTTCAAATTTTTTTATGTTTAATTCATTGTGTGACTTGCCGATTCTTTGTAATTATTTGTGAAATTTGAGAGTGAAATTTGTTTCTTCACCAACCTTACTTCAGTGTATTATGCTGTTGTGATCATTTTAAGCTATTGTGTCATTATAAACAAGCATATATCTACAGATATTGAGCATTAAGTTCGATTCTTACTACAAGCGGAACTTAGTGTCTATATTTGGCTGGCTTTTCTTCCTTTTCCTTCTTTCTCTCCTCTACCTCCCCTCCCCACATCTTCATTTCTGCTGCCTCTGTGTGATTTCATTTTCTGCTGAGTCGCTGAAATGTAAGCAAGTTTATCTCTGTCCTTTTCGCTCTGTTTCTGCCCTCCTCTCTGAGTAACTTGTTCTTATTACAGGTTTAACTTCTCAGTGCATTGTGTCCATTTCACTAATCGAAAACGTGGTGTATAATTCTTCAATCCTTATAGTAAACATATTATCTACACTGAAAGTAATCGGCTCAAAGCAACAAAACAAAATCACTGTCATTAAGGGGGATTTTTCTCACCCTCATATGGTAATAAAATCATTATTATTTTCATAAAATCTTCCCCTCTGCTGTAGTACGTTCACACTAACAGGGATTTGCAGCTGCAAAGTGACTAGAAGTCATTCACATAGCTTACTTTAGATAGTTGGCAATATGAACATTGAGCAGTTGGGCCTGGTTTCACAGATTAAGCCAGGATTTTGCCTTAGTTCAATTAGGATATTTAAGTAGCTTTATAGACGTGCCTTAGATAAAAAACATCACTGCTGTGCATCTTAAGGCAAAACAACAGCACTGACCTATTTTAAGATTTATCAGTGCAAGTTGCTTTGAGTTAAAACAGCTCAAACATGCATTTCTGTCTGCGATAGGATTAAGCTTTGTCTGTGAAACAGTTGATGTCAGGTTTAATTGTTGCTTTACTGTGATCTTGGCGATCAATTTTAGAGATATCAGTCTTCTCCCATTCAAGGAGTTGGTCTTGTACAGTGTGACCGAAAGAGCTGCATGGAGGCATTACCAAAAAATAAAATAATAATAAATAAATCCAGAAGCAAATAATCTTAAAATCTTAAGGATTGAGGAGAGCCAAGTCTGATGATATTCCTAGACAGTTTTGCTTATCACATTCACCACCAGAATTGAAGATCCAGATGTTATGAGATTTATTTGATACGCTTCTATTCTTTTTCCATTATGATATTTCTGTACAATATGAGGATTGAGGACTTTAAAAAAAAAATTGTATAAGTACTTCAGCCACTTTGCACATGTTTTTCCTTTTCAACTGTTGAAAATATTTTCATTTTCATACTTATGAATGTTGGAATTATATTGAATAGGCCCAGAACAATGAAACCATAAGCTTAAAAGTGATTGTTAGGATCAGTGATAAATATTACTGTGTTTAAAAATATGAAACCTCACTGAATCGTCATTGAAGGTTCTTTATAGTGAAAGTTTTTTTACATTATTGAAATATTCTTCACACTAAGAAGAAAATGGTTATATGTGGAGAGATGTCTTTATTAGTAAAAAATGCATTATTATTAGTGACTTGTTTCTAGTTAGAACTTAAGAACGGCTCACAAGTTTGCAATGAGAAAAAGAAACTTTGCTTTCTCTCAGTGCAAATTGTGAATGATAAACTGTGAGCGCTTTATCACCCTAAGTTTGCAGAGCACTCAATGTGTACAATGACTCACAGATGAGGAGGAATGTCATAACAAGAGTCAAAACCCCTTCTTATAGCATTCAGTCCTGCCTACACCAACAGTGTGAAGAGCGCACTAAAAGTATATGGACATTTATCTATAGGCCGCTTTACATTACATGGTTCAAGTGACCCAATTCAGATTTTTTTTCCTCCCATGTGGCACAGATCGGATATGACCCACGAACGTATAAGCAGGAAAAAAAGCACATGGATTCTGATACTCTCAGATCGGTTTCAGGCCTCATGTTGCATATGTGGAAATAAACCTATATGGATTGGATATGTGCATTTGCGTCTGCCATGTAAGTGGACAGATCGGCCATTCCTGTAAGACGTACATCATTGAAAAAGAAACGGTGGCGAATGACATCAACTCAAGTGGACACACCAACTGTGATCACATGACTCTTTTCAATATCTCAATAGAAGACGGAGGCTCTACCCAATGCTTTTTGGACCTTTAAAGCAAAAGCTTGTATTATCATTTTCGTCTGCATCCATTGCAAATTGCAACATTTTTACTTTCTTTTTCGCCTACGCCAAGTGTTTAGTGTAAATGCAGATACTGGAGATGGGTTATTTTTAAAAGATGTAAGCTGGTCATCAAAAAAATCGGATAAAGTCAATATATTGGAACTGGGCATCAAGACCTGAAGTGTAAATGCTAATCCTAATTAACTTTTGGCTATTCCAATCATTTGTGAGGACAAATCTTAATACAATACAATGGCATTCAAAAATTGTGCTTTCTGCCTTGTGATTCTGCAAAAAAAGTGTAAAACACAGATTTATTTATTTAGTTACTTTGGTGTAGCGCTCAGATTTACAGATATTGCTATAAAAAGGGGTGCTCATAATTTTGACTATATGTAGTTGATTAGGGCTTTTTGTGTTTTATTTTTTTTATGGAGATTTGATGAAAGCAGGGTTCTGGATCCTAAATATACCGTTGATAATGAAGTCAGTGAAAGTTCAATGCTCAATGCAAAGAGGTTCAAATGAACCTGAAGTACGAAACAAGTTTAACAAGTTTTTTTATGCATATATTTAAAAGACATCACAATAAACATTACATGTAGGGTAGGTTTTTTTTTTTTTCTGCTTAAAAACATTTTGTTATACTTTTGTTATATTGTTTTTGAAATTCACATCCGGATAGCAATCAATAATAGAAGTGGTCTAAATATTAAAAACTTCTGTGGAAGTCTCTGGACCAAATTTTAAAAAAAATCTAATCGTTTCATTAGATGTCCTTTTGTTTTGTCCTGGTGTTTTTTTATGAAGATTTGATGAAAGCAGATTTTATGCATTTGATGAAAGCTCTCAACATACGTATTTTCTTACCTCCACACACCATTGGCCCTATTTTAACGATCTGAAACGCAAGTGGCAAAGCGCAAAGCGTAAGTAACTTTGTGGGCGGATCCCGGCGCTGTTGCTATTTTCCCGGCGGGATAAATGACTCTTGCACCCGGCGCAAATCTAAAAGGGGTTGGTCTGAAGTATCTTCATTATTCATAGGTGTGGTTTGAGTGTAACGTAAAATAAACCAATCAGAGCGTCCTCTCACATTCCCTTTAAGAGCCGGCGCGCTTGTTCCACGGCGGATTGCTATTATAACGGCGGATTGCTATTATAACGGCGGATTGCTATTATAACGGCGGATTGCTATTATAACGGCGGATCGCTATTATAACGGCGGGTTTGCCGGCGCACGCCAGGAGCGGTTCACAGCCGAGGAGACCGACGTTCTCGTCAGGGCCGTAAAACACAGAGAAGTGACATTGGGGATGATGGGAGAAACCCACACAAATTAGCTTCGGTTAAACAGGCGTATAATTTGGGTAAATGTGTAGCCTAATCTAGATTTTTTTTTTTTTATCTAGATAGATCTTTTCCACATCTTCACGGACACAACAATGATTTCCCTCGTGTGTTAATATTTTTCCTTGTAATAATGTATGATTTGCAAAAATGAAAACTGCTGCGTCTGTTTATATTAGAGAATCAAAGTGGATGCGCGTTAACACGCTACATTATGGCCAAGCGCGCAACGCGCCACTGTCTTTAGACTGTTTTTTTCCTGGTCAGTGGCGGAATTGCTTTCTAAAACTGAACAGGCTCCTCTTTGCGCTGAACCGCGAGCACAAGTTCATTCCCTAATTTACAGACGTGCGTCTGTGGAGGGAAAAGTCTGCTGTGTGCGGGGGCAAAATAGGAATGATACATTCGTCGGTGTTCAAAGTCAATTGCGCTGGGTGCAAGATAGGGCTCCTTAGTGTTTCTATGTCAACACCAAAATGTCAAGCTCGATTATTATAGTTGTTTACGATTATTGTAATGCTATGTGCTTTGATGCATGAGGTAATTTAACGCCATCTCTCGTGACGCTTTGCAGACTCTGCTCTGGCTGTTTTGCAGGAGAGGTTTCGGCGTGACTTATGCTTTCAAAGCTAGCTTGCTATTGCTAGCCTTTCAGAAATTGCCTTTACCCTACCTTTAAAAGCCTATCAAAGTTGTCTTTTTTTTATAGTAAGTAAACTAACAGTAAACTAAATTAAACAATGACTATCAAATGTATTTAGTTTTCATAATTATCTGCAGTTCCAGAGTAATTAGACACATGGCATTTACGCCACAAGTGATTGGCTCCAATAGATCTGGATTCCAGTGAGCAAATGGCAGATTTCAAATTGATCTGTGTTTTATATATTGACCAACTTGCTACTACAGATATTACTGAAATTGGTGTCCTGAGGAATCATGTGGTTGAACTTAGCAAAATGCCTGAAAGAGCTTACCGGCACATAAAAGAGATGTTTACTGTATTTTCAGGTTGTTATTTTTTATCGTGATGAATTTTGCCATTTATATTTCACTGACAAATGTTTGCATTGTGGCCAGTGAATGTACAAACTGGCACATAAGCAAAAAATTAAAGAGTTGATTTCTTAAAGAGTTGATTTCTTAAAATATTTTCAGGTTCTTCTTTTTTATCGTGATGAATTTTGCCATTTATATTTCACTGACAAATGTTTGCATTGTGGCCAGTGAATGTACAAACTGGCACATAAGCAAAAAATTAAAGAGTTGATTTCTTAAAATACACTAAACTAATTACTGAATGGGCACGTAGCCACTTTTCCCCTCTATTTCAGAGATCAAAAATGCAATCTTGTTATGCAGTGCCATAAATTATGTATAGCGTTATGGATTTCTCTATTCATTTGAAGTGAAAACAGAGGAGGAGGATGGAAGGAAATGAGTTATATATTTTTTCAGTTGCTTTTCTTCTCTCATTTCACATTTCACTACAACTAATGATTTACAACATAATGGCATTTATAATCACAACGTATTAATGAACATATACGACGTTTGATCTTAAAATGTATTAGTTAATGTTGAGATTAACAAGCGCTGTAGAAGTATTGCTCATTGTTAGTTCATGTTAACTATTGTTGTAACTAATATTAACAAATGATAACTTTTTGTAAAGTGTAACCGGCAACACTTTAGAAAATTGTTCCGTCATTAATGAATAACTACAAAGGAAAACATATGTAACGCAATATTAAAGGGGTGGTATAATGCCCTTTTCACAAGATGTAAAATAAATCCCCAAATGTGAAGTTTTAGCTCAAAATACCCCACAGATATTTTTATATAGCATGTTAAAGTTGTCACTTTTTGAGTGTGAGCAAAAAGACACCGTTTTGTGTCTGTCCCTTTAAATGCAAATGAGCTGCTGCTCCCAGCACAGGGGGCGGAGCTACAAAAAGCTTGTGTCGTGAAAATGTCACAAACTTTTAGCCTTTTATGTTCAAACCGGAGTCAGACAATGATGGAGAGACTCAAGAAGAAGTGACAACATGTAGACAACATTTCTGAATGGTTAGTTGATGAATTTATGTAGTTTATGTGTAGTTATCTTCTAGTCATTGATTAGCATATTCTGTCATGATAATCTATCAATCACGTTCCGGGGGCGGGGTTTATGTAAATTTTAGGGTTGGTGATGTCACTAACCCGGGAGGAATGTCGTGTAGTTCCTACCAGCCGTTTGTTGTAGTCCTTAAAAAATTATTTCTTAAGAAGCAAATATCTTCCTTTGCTTTGAACTTTGAGCGTTGTAACTTTGCAGATGTTGTTCATGATCAAACAGCAACATTACACACTAACTAAAGCTAGAAAACTGAAATCATAATCAACCACCCCTTCACCATTCTAACTAACAAGAAACCCTTAACAAATTGCTATGTAACAACACTCAGTTGAATGTAGTTGACGTTTATCTAATACAAGTAAAGCACTTTTTAAACATTGTTTTTAAAGGTGTATAGAAAAAGTTGTGGTTATGGATATTTCTCTATGTAATATCAAATGCATAATGTTTGTTCGGTGACTTTACTCAGAATTTTTTTTTACTTACTGACAAACACAGGAAGCTTTTTAGCACTAATGCATGCAAAATAAAGAAATATGAATTATGTGTTTTAGGTGTGTAATCAGCAGGGACGTGTCTGGGGCAGTGGACTAGACCTATGCTTCATAATTAATCTTATATTAACGCAATCACAATTTCTGCCTTTCACGGTTAAATAAACATCTGTGGTATTGGTGTCTAGCAAGCAAAAAATATTGATAAATGTATTGGTGTTTATTCTCATTATGGGCTGTTAATGATGGATCGACACAAGCTTTTTAAGCCTTGTTAATGCTTGACTTGGGCAGACAACACGTTGCGACGCGAAAATGCACTATAGATCTTTTGCAATACATTCATTTATGAATCAGCAAAAAATGCTTAAAGTTCCCCTGTGGTGAAAATCAAGCTTTTGATGTTGTATGTCTATGTGTTTTTTTAGTATGCTTTATCATCAAGCAGAATCATCATACAAAATAATCAAAAGTTGCTCAAAATATTGGCAAAATTCCATATACAGTGTTAATGCACTAATAACCAACACAACTATTATTGCACAAGTGTATAATAGGAGCATGAGTTATTACTGCACGCATTGAGTCACACACAGACAGGGAGATATCAGAGTTTAACATTGATATTGATGTTGGAAAATAACTATTTTTAGTCCGTTTGTGTGTGATTGATCTAAAGCGCCTGTCTGATGGGAGGAGCTTAAACAAGTTATGATCCGGATCAATCCCAACACAATGTCCTGTGCTGTTTTTACAACCTACTTTAGTTGCTATACCAGGCTTTAGTCAAGATGCTCTGTATAGTGCGTCTGTAGAAGTTGACCACCAGCTTCTGGAGGAGGAAATATAGCAAAATATCACACGAGAAAGAGGGCTGATTATCTTGAATAGCCTGTGATATTGATTTTATATATCATTTTGCAGTTATTTTTAAGATTTTAGACATACTATTGTCAATTCAGTATATTTTTGTTGCATTACGCCAACAAACAAACACAGCGTCTCCAAGGCAACACACAGTTTTGAGTAAATCGGTTGAATTAAATTATTCAATTTAAAAGTCATCTTTAATGACTTCCCATTGAAAGGTTATTTCTGACACTGTGTATAGGACCTAAAATAATGTGGATTAATCTCATGATTTTGCAATATAACATTATTTTCATATAACTTTTATTGTTTTGAGGATATTATTGTATAATGACCTTTTTTTTATGTTACAATTATTTGTATTTCGTACACATCTTGTTTGTTTATTATTTTCCTAAATCTTGAAGGCAATATTGGCATCATCAAATGCAAGGAGATAGTAGATCTAAAGAGGTTTATCCTTGACATGATCTCAAAAATACAGTATATTGTGTTGTAATGTTGAGGTAAGCCCTCAAAAACAGATGTACAGTATTCTGCATGTGTCACAGATTATTGGCATCCCTCTATCATTCCTCCATAAAGATCCATCGCCCATTCTTAGCTACCTACTGTAGATGAGCCAGATTAAATATAAAATCTCATATTGAGTTCATAATTGACCCTTCGCATGGAGCTTGATTGACAGGTGATCTGACCAATCATACTTCGCCATCCGCCATTTTGTCCGACAAAGCAGTCAGGAGAGTTAGTAGATTAACATTGGAGGATTTGAACTTGAGAAGCGGAGTGTACTGACGTCTTTCCGCGGTTAAAACAACATTCCTTCTGATGTTCATTCATGTTTATTTGATGTTAATGAACTAGAAGGAAGAGATGATCGGTTCACGAGCAGCTTTAACTGAGGCTCTACAGCGATCTGTCAGACACATTAAAGAGCCACAAAACGGTATTTATTGTTTGAATTTCTTTAAAAAAATGACCAAATTTGAAAGGTGAGACTTTGTTTAATATGTTTAATATCAAAAGTAACCAAAAAGTAAGTTGGTCTGTCCTGTCTGTCAGTGTCCTCTCTGCTGAGAACATGATTGGGCGTGGGTTGTCGGACATAGCGACAGTAACTAAGGGGGGCGGGTCTTTGCGAACGGTCAATTCCATGTTTCCTAGCAAAGTTTCCAGTGCCTTAAAAACTACACTGTATTTTGACATGTATTAATCCAACTAACTACACTAGCAAAGTGCATCTAATGGAAATCTAGCAGAATTGGTCACTCCTATAGGATGCAACAATCACTGACACCGAGAGCGGAAACAATGGACCTTTGAAAGGATGTAATGACTTTAAAGATTTTAGTCCCCAAAGGCATAAGTGTGTGCGTTATTAATTAGAAAAGGCAGCAATGCATATGGAAGAACAGAAGGAGAACTGAGGCAGATCTAGCTGGCATCAATGCGCAGTGGATCCTTAAGATATTGGCAGCCATTCAATACACCATTAACAGCCCCGGAAATCGGCAAATGACTGAGATGTTGACAGCACAAAAATTCCCAGCCACTGTTTAGTCAATCTCTGTGACATCAGATAGTGTACTTGCGTGACTGTTTACTAGTCCAGTGGGTCGTCATGTTCAATTGGAGATGATGCCATGATAATTTTTGTCAATAGAACCCAAAATCAAAATAATGTTTGTTTGTTTTTTGTCACACTGTATATTAGGGTCTAATTCTCACTATAAACTATGAATTTTGCCTCAATAAACTCTTATTAATAGTTAGTAAGGTAGTTGTTAAGTTTAGGTATTGGTAGGATTACGGGATGTAGAATATGGTCATGCAGAATAAGGCATTTATGTACTAATAAACAGCCAATATCCTAGTAATATGCATGCTAACAAGCAATAGTTAATAGTGAGAATTGGACCCTAAACTAAAGTGTTATAAAAAAAAAAGGATCTTGCAACCATGCATTTAATCAAGTTGAGTAATAGGTCCAATCAATGTCTTTTAGAGTGATAACTAACTAAATAAAGCAGATGAGGGACAATGAGGAAGGATTACTGCTAAACTGTAAACCCAAACGCTCAAAATAATTAATAGGTTTGAGTAGGAAAAACTTAAATTAAACTAATTAGTTCAGTCAAATTAACTTTTATAAGTATTTAGCACTTTTGCTTTCAAGTTCACAGAACTGATATATGTTAAGTAAAGTGAACTGTTTCATTGTTTTGAGTTTTATTAAATTATTTCTTTTAATTTAGACAAACTTAATTTTAACTGAAACGGCTGGGATGTCTATTTCGCAGCATGCTTAGCCAATGGCACTCGAAAGGGAGAGTAAATGCTAAAATTAAGTGTAATATGTTTTTTTTTGTGCCAGATTAATGTTAAGTGGGAGATTTAGTAGCGATTAATGTTTTGTTATGCTAATTTAGAAGAATTTCTGTTAATGTTGGTTTTGGGATAGTTACCATCGTGGTGACGAGTGGAGCATGAGCTTGATTTGAGAGCAAATAATACCTTTATATTGTTGCGCTCATACAGCAAGTGCTTCTGTATAACATACTATTGCTAACATGTTAGCAAATTAGTAATTTAGTGGATTAGGTTGTCAAAGCTAACTAAGTTTATACTAATAAAAATGTTCACATTGAGGTTACATGAAAGTTTTAAGTTAATTGTATGAATTAGTGTACTACTCATACATTTTAATTGTTCTTAACTTGAAATGTTTAAGTACAAAATAAAAATCTGCTAATTCTGCTTACTTAAACTTTGAATTTCAGAACTTAAAAAAATTGAAGCAACTTGATTGCCGTAAATGTTTTGAGTTCTGCCAACTTATTTGGGTTTACAGTGTACACCTAAATAATTTGATTATTAATAACACTAGGCTGTCTCTTATTAATCTTCAACTTAATATAATATAGTTTTAATTTGATGCTGCATTTGAGAAATCACTGACAGGGCTGACGAATGATGATCCTCACTGTACATCTGGAGTCTCACATAAGTGCTGATTTATTATTAATTCCCAGCTGATCTCACTCACTTCTTCACCTAGACTTAACACTGTCAGCAGTTCCTCCTTAAGAGCTGACAGCGCTGGTCATCTGAACACGACACTGTCATCTTTAAAGATCTCTGTAATATCGAAAACAGCTTCTCCATAACAAGATGGGATTAATCCATAAGATTACACGAAGAGCGTATTGGGTTTTTTCCTTTTCTCTTTAATCTCACATGTGTCGACGATAGTTTCAGAGGACAGCTCAATAATGTCTCGATTTATGCCCTTCTGGAAAGGAAGTGCACTTAGTTGTATTGAACGTGCACTTGTAGTGTACTTCAAATGTTAAATCTGTTAATAAATTAAGTTAATATATTTTAAATGTAATACATTGAAACTTTTTTATTACAAATGTGTAATTACAAATATATTTAAAGACATGACATAGAAGTTTGAATAGAAATTACATTCATTATTTTAGTTTACCACAAATTTTGTGCATTCGGCAGTAATTTAAACACACATTTCAACATTAACTCAATCATTTTCAGTTCAGACTACATTTTATGAGCTACTGTATACTATTCACTGTTTTCACATTTTTCAAATTAAATTTTTTTTAACTATGTAGGCTACTTATTTATTTCTTCTATTTTATTTCAGCTAATGGTTTCATAGTTCCCAAAGTTCACATTGCAAACTGGCAAAGTCACATGATTTTAGTTTTGAAACGCTTAGAAATTTCATTATAAATGAAATTTTTTATAGAATTAAGTTTGTAGACATTTTTAATGAAACATTTTATATTATAAAAATGAATAGTTTTAGTTAATAGTTTAAGAGTAATAGTTAAGGTCTCTTATTGGCCTGATTAACCAACTGTTCATAAAGTGAACCCTGAAAATGTAATAATGGGATTATTTGTTAATTGCATTTAACAGAATTAACTTTAATATTTGACATTTTCAATAAAACACTTGCAATTAGTTTGTAAAAGGTGTTTTATGCATATTTTGGGTGAGTTTTCGCTGCATTTACGCTGATTTGAGCATGTGGCGTGTCGAGCGCTTCGAAAGCAATTGGTACATTTGATTCCAAGTTTCAAAAAGCTTGTTTTCCCCCCCATCACTAATATCAAGCAGCACCGCGAGTAGATGACATCGGAAGATGATGAATTTGACTGCAGATTGTTTTGTAAATGAGATACAGTGTAATGGAGAGTTCGCAAAGTAACTTTTGTTCAATGATGAAGCAACCAACTGTATTGGGTCCGACTCTAGCTACATATATATTTGTTTTTTTCTTTTCTGTGCAAAAATACTTTATTACATTAAAGTGATGGTACATTGCCCTTTTCACAGGATGTAAAATAAATCTCTGATGTCCCCAGAGTGTGTATGTGAAGTTTTAGCTCAGAATACCGCACAGATATTTTTATATAGCATGTTATAATTGTCATTTTCTGAGGGTGAGCAAAAACTCACTGTGTGTGTGTGTGTGTGTGTGTGTGTGTGTGTGTGTGTGTGTGTGTGTGTGTGTGTGTGTGTGTGTGTGTGTGTGTGTGTGTGACTTTAAATGCAAATGAGCTGCTGCTCCCGGCACAGGGGGCGGAGCTTCAAGAGCTTCTTCTTAGTAGCTTTGATTACCTCACACAGACACACTGAAAATATCAAAAACGTTTAGCCTTTTATGTTCAAACCGGAGTCAGACAATGATGGAGAGACTCAAGAAGAAGTGACAACATGTAGACAACATTTCTGAATGATAAGTTAATGAATATATGGAACTTATTGATTAAGTCAGTGATTAGCATATTCTGTCATGATAATCTCTTAATTGCGTCCCCAGGGGGCGGGGTTTATGTAAATTCTAGGGTTGGTGATGTCACTAACCCGGGAGGAATGTCGTGTAGTCTCTACCAGCCGTTTGTTGTAGTCCTTAAAAAACAATTTCTTTAAAAGCAAATATCTCCCTTTGCTTTGAACCTTTGAGCGTTGTAACTTTGCAGATGTTGTTTATGCAACATTACACACTAACTAAAGCTAGAAAAGGGAAATAATCAACCACGCCTATAACATTATAAATGAACCTCAAGGAAAATGGTTAAATAATAAATGAAGCTTTAAGCTTTATCCATATACAAAGGTGTGCATCACAGATCACAAATAGAGAGTTATTGATCACATTGCAGAAACAAATCTTGTTTGAATATGATTCTCCAGCAGTTAAAATAATTTAAGTTAGATAAAAGGTGTTTGTCCAATCAGGATTGCCTTCTAAAAGAACCAGGTTGGTACTACAATACCTACTACAGATCTAAAGTCACATTCTCTCTCTCTCTGTGTGTGTGTGTGTGTGTGTGTGTGTGTGTGTGTGTGTGTGTGTGTGTGTGTGTGTGTGTGTGTGTGTGTGTGTGTGTGTGTGTGTGTGTGTGTGTGTGTGTGTGTGTGTGTCTGGTGGGCGAGGTTGCTCACTGAAAGTTGCTGATTGTGTTTGTCAGCATGGGGATCAGATCCTTCTCTCTGCCTGGATAGTGTGTCTTGAACGGCTCGATATATCAGGAAGTAATTCATTCATTGGTATTGTATCATATTTAGGTGTGTACATGGTTTCACACATGTGTGCACGAGTGTCTATGTGATAATGGTCTCAATGGTGACCAGAAAAATGCTGATAAGCATGTATGCAGTTTGTAGTTCACTGCAGTGGTCTAAAATAGCTGCAGTGCACAGGCCATTAATATGCATCAAAATGCTCTATGTAACAGGAGAGGGTCTATGAACTTCATTCCTGCATTACTGTAGATGCTTCTAAATACAGATTACTTCCTTTTTCTACTTACATTTGGGTCACAGAATACTGCTGATGTGTTTTAAACATGATAAACGTGTTAAACAGAGCATTTTGAATACGTACTCCAATATACTGCAGTTTCCAGCTGAAATAAACACTAAAACCACCAACATTTTTTCTCATTTGCACACAAATTATGATTACAGGGGCAAATTTTTGGATTAATAAGATGTTTTTGAGGTTCCTTACATACCGGTAATAGGCTATTGCATATATATTGGTATGACCTCAAAACACTTCTACCACAAGGCATAATTTGTAATTTTGTAAGTTATAGCCTATATGTGTGGCTTTTCAGACAGTAAACTTGCCCGCTAGCTCACCTGATACAGCATTGCACTACTGGTTAGGTTTAGGGTAGGGTTTAGTGTAGGTGGGATGTTATTTTCAAATGCAATAGATCATTAACCTTTTAGCTCATTTAACCTTTTAGCTCACATAATTTAACCGGATTTATTTCCGAACTGTCATGGTACAGCAATGTTGCAAGATTCATGTTAATCATATAGAACTGAACGAGGTTTTAGTGAATCTCATTAGACATTTCTCTTTGAAAGTGTTGCAAAATATTCAGGAAGCAACATTCATTGAACAACATTCATTCATTTTGGAGAAATCTCACCACAGGCACGTATTTCCAATGAGCATATGAGTTGCATATAGTCCACATCTTGGGACATGTTCAAGTCCACACATGGATGGAGATCTGAAAATGTACTGCATAGAAGGAGGAAGAAAACTAATGGCTATATTTTAACGATCTGAAACGCAAGTATAAAACCGTGAAACGCAAGTAACTTTGTGGGCGGATCTCGGGCGCTGTTGCTATTATACCGGCGGGATAAATGACTCTTGCGCCCGACGCAAATCTAAAATGTGTTGGTCTGAAGTAGCTTCATTACTCATAGGTGTGGTTTGGGCGTAACGTGAAATAAACCAATCAGAGCGTCCTCTCACATTCCCTTTAAGAGCCGGCGCGCTTGTTCCATGGCGGATTGCTATTATAACGGCGGGTTTGCAGGCGCACGATGGTAAAGGAGATTTCGCAGTCTTCAGAATTTAGTTTCCTGGTTCTTGACGGACAACCCACTTTGTCAGATGTCCTTATATGTGTCTCACCACTATTGATCAAACAGGTTTGATCCATCAATACTTCAATTAGCCTGAATAATTTGGGTAAATGTGTAATCTAGATTTATGTATATTTTTTCACATCTTCATGGACACCACAATGATTTCCCTCGTGTGGTAATATTTTTCCTTGTAATTATGTATGGTTTGCAAAAATATGAACTGCTGCGTCTGTGTAGATGAGAGAAGCAACGTGTGTGTGTGTTGTTCACACGCTACATTATGGTCAAGCACGCGCCCTTAAAATAGCATCTGAATAACGCACCACTGACTTTAGACTGGGTTTCTCCTGGTCTGTGGCGGAATTGTTTTCTGAAACTGTAAAATAGCACCAGGGAACGTTTGCGCCGGAACACACTCCTCTTTAATTAATCAATAAGATGTATTAAGAAAATAGACAGGGAGAAGTGTTATTTCATGCCGACTTTATTCATGCAAGTTGTTAAGAACAGTAATAGTTCATGTTAGCAAAACTGTTTAGTTACTTGGTGCCAAAACTGCTGCAGTGCAATGTACTTTTTGTGGAGTGATGTGTTGCATTTCTAGGCATTTCTATCCTATTTAGAAGGTAAAAAAGGTTTTTGCTGGTATGGAAAAGTGAATATGTGTGTGTGTTGCATGCGTAATCTGGGGAGGGAATAACTGTAAGAGGAGAACAGCTGATGGATGGGCTTTAGGACGGCTAGAAATGCTCTTCATATACAGCAAGGTCAAAAGAACTGCAAGGGAATGAAAGAGATGTGTTTGGCTGAATACTGTTATTCAGAGAAAAGTCATTTGCATTATTAAAATGCATTGTCTGTGTTGCTGTTTATCTTAATACAATGTACAATAAGGCCTCATTTGTTAAAGGCACACTATGTAAGATTTTTGGATCAAAAAAATATCCAAAAACCACTAGAACAATGTTATACATTTAGTTGATTTGAGTACTTACATTATCCCAAATGTTTCTAAAAGAATGTAAAAAAAATAAAGTTTTAATCAGGAAACGGACCGCGTCCATGTGTCGCCTATCAATGACATGATGACGCTTTAACATATTATGTGTTTTATTAGACAGGTGAGCGACTGTTTTGGATACATTCATAGACAGAAAACGAATCATTGTTATATAGCTCAGCACAGTTTGTTTAAATTTATTGATTTACTGCGAGTACCATGTTTTACCATGCCTAATATCGGTCTAGCTCACTGCAGTGTGCCGCAGGTGTCTCATATACTAGCTGCCGAGCAGAGTGGCATTATAACAACATTCATCACACTCAAATGTATCTGATACGATAAAACAGCGCTGCGTTTCCCCACATACGCATGATTGGGAGAAGCAGAAACGGGAAATGTCTGCGGGATAATAACACGCCGTGTGTCGTGCTCGTCTCTCATTAGCAATCGCTCCAGCGACCTCGTACCGCTCCAGCGGCTCTCGTAGCGTTAAAGGGGTGGTGTAATGCCCTTTTCACAAGATGTAAAATATGTCTCTGATGTCCCCAGAGTGTGTGTGTGAAGTTTTAGCTCAAAATACCCCACAGATATTGTTATATAGCATGTTAAAGTTGTCACTTTTTGAGGGTGAGCAAAAACACACCGTTTTTGTGTCTGTCTCTTTAAATGCAGTTGAGCTGCTGCTCCCGGCACAGGGGGCGGAGCTTCAATAGCTTGTGTCCTTTTACCTCACATACACACAGACATGCACTGAAAATTTCAAAAACTTTTAGCCTTTTATGTTCAAACAATGATGGAGCGACTCAAGAAGTGACAACATGTAGAAGCAACAGGACATTTCTGAATGGTTAGTTGATGAATTTATGTAGCTTATGTGTAGCCTAGTTATCTTCTAGTCATTGATTTGCATATTCTGTCTTGATAATCTATAAATCGTGTCCCGGGGGCGGGGTTTATGTAAATTCTAGGGTTGGTGATGTCACTAACCCGGGAGGAATGTCGTGTAGTCCCTACCAGCCGTTTGTTGTAGTCCTTAAAAAACTATTTCTTTAAAAGAAAATATCTCCCTTTGCTTTGAACTTTGAGCGTTGTAACTTTGCAGATGTTGTTTATGATCAAACAGCAACATTACACACTAACTAAAGTTAGAAAAGTGAAATCATAATCAACCACCCCTTAAATAAATCTTTCATACATTATCGGTCATCCATGAATGATTCTGCGCGAGTCCCGTCGTATTGTCCACCGGCTGTAGAGGTAAAGACAACAACTCATGATTCCATGAAATCAAGGCCTTTGTTTTGAATAAACGACCTCTAGTGGCGAAAAATTACATAGTGTGCCTTTAACATTAGTTTTTATTACTTAACATGGACTAAAAGCAATATATTTTAACAACGTTTTAATAGTCTTTGTCAATGTTACTTAATGTAATAAAAATTAAATTGTCATTGTTTATATATTACCTAGTGTTAAAAAAACAACTTTTTATTTAAAAAAATATATATTAGTAAATGTTTAAGTATAAGCATATTTCATAAATCCAGTCATAAACACAAATGTATTGCAGTTAGACATTCAGACGTGTAATGGGCAGTTTATTTTTGCACACATTCAGAATGTCATCATGAATAAAAAAGTTAATGTTTATAGTGACACGATTTTAATAGTATATATATTTTAATATACAGTGCATGTCATGTCAAACACTTAAATCTGTATTTTACAGAGTTGTTCAGCAGTAGCCTATATTGAAAAACATTTATAAAATGTGTGTGTACAATGTGTGTCTGTGAATTTGAATGAAAGAGAGAGAGTGTATGCGTGTGAGAGAGAGCGAGACTGAAAAAGCGATCGCTAGGCTCGAGAGCTAGCACAAAAGAGCTAGTCTGAAAGGCAATTATGATGCTCTGACATGAATAATACCCAGGCCTCTCATGCTAAAAGGGAAGGAAAGATGAAAATAGGCTCTGAAAATCTGTGCATTTGGTTCTTTGTTACTGTCTATTCTTCTGCCAATGTTTTATCATGCTAATGCAGTGCCTGATAAAAATAGTTTGGGAAAGACGGGCTTCCCTCATGTAAAAAAGCGAGCCTCGCGCGCCTCTGGAAGTCACTGATAAACCATACACAACTGCAGGACACTCCTGTCAGCAACTCTGTTTTTACTTCAAACAGAACCATCTGCTCTGATTATGCAGCTAATTCTGTCTAAACATTTTCTTTTTATAGAAATCATATAGTAAGCCTATATATATATATTCTGCACATGGATTGTTATTGTTTGTATGAGAATGTCTGCATTTCCTACATAATATGATAATAAGAAGTGGTGATTCACACCTAACTTAAAAGTTTCCTTTGTAAATATATATATATATAGTGTGTATGTGTTTGAAAGAAGTCTCTTCTCACCAAGGCTGTATTTATTTAATTATAAATGCTTTAAAACAGTAATATTGAGAAATATTATTACAGTTTAAAATAACTGTTTTAATGTAATTTATTGATGTAATGACAAAGCTATATTTACCATTTTCAGTTTCGCTGCTTAACATTTTTGTGGAAACGGTGATACTTTTTTCCCCAGGATCTTTTGATTAATTGAAAGATCAAAGAACAATATTATTTAAAATTGAGATTTTATGTAACATTATAAATATCTTTACTGTCACTTCTGTTTAAATTAGTGCATCCTTAATAAAAGTATTACATTTCTTTCACAATCTTACTGACTCCAAAATTCTGAATGGTAGTTTATAACATTGCTGACATTGAACATTTCTGTCCAAAAAGAAGAGCTTAGAAGTAGAGTAGAAGTGACAAAATACCAGCTCTCTGTTCAGAAATCCTACATACAATGTTTGTCATTGCAAAAGAAATTGTCATCCATTAATTTAATTTTCATTACATGCATGGTCTTGGCACTTTCATCTGAAATGAGATGACAGCAAATGACAAATTAAGTGCATATAGTTAAGAGTGCAAGCCAATGCTATTATTAAATTACCTTAACGTACCTTAAAGAGATATTTATACCTGATGTGACGCATAAACATTTGCTTTGTTGGTATAAATGAACGTGTTTAGGTGGATTTTTTTCTTGTTGGATTTTTGACTTGAATAAAAGCAGTTAATTTAGATGTTACCATCAGTGTAAAGTAATCTCATAATGTTTTTAAGGTTGAATATCTAAAGGCAGATGGGAACGGTTTTCCCTTCTTCTTCTCTCTGGCTGTTTGTGAGCTTGCCGTGTCTCTGTTTGCTGATGCAGTGAGTCTGCAAGGAGCTGGCATCTTCCACTACTGAATTATTCATTAGGGAGAAAACTGTTGAGCCCCTCCCCCATCATCTTATTATAAGCTCGTTCACTAGTGTTCACACTGCGAAAAATGTACAGAAGGCACAGATCTCTACTGTACTTTCTCTTAAACATACAGTGGAAGTACAATATAAGGAACTTCATAATACTATATATAAGATTAATTTTCTGCTGCGGTAAATACCATTCACATGTAGAGACCACTTTAAATATTTATTAAAGTCCCCCTAGTCAATCATTTTATCCCTTAAAACTCACGTTTGATCACCAAAATTACATATTTAAACGTTTTTCCTTAAAAAAAATGCCTTAATATAGCTTGAATTTAACTCTACATTGCCTCATTTAGTATACGTGGTTCTATGAATATGCAAATGAGCCCCGCCTCCACTCACTCACTCAGCTCAGAGATCCACAGGTTGATGATCACACGTTGATCTGATTGGTTACAAGGTAGTTTGTGACGTCAGAAACACCAGCGATTTCAAACCGTGTTTTTGAGACTGTCTTTGGTTCACTGCCGTTTTAAGCAGAAAATACTTGTATTGAAATATTGTCTTAAAGCAGATTAAAAACACCACATAGACATATAAACAACATTAAAAACTTGATTTTCACCACAGAGGGTCTTGAGTCATGCTGATAAAAATGACTTAATTTGATTTAAACAACATAAATATGATAGAGTGTTCAGGTACAGACCCATAAATATGTAAGAATAAACGGTAGAGTAGAATGACACATTTCTATTGTACAAACCTGTCATGCCACCCTTATACATAGCGCAGTGCTATAACAGCGCATATATCAGGTGATTAGTGTACAGAACTGCATTGGGGAAATGATTTATGAAGTCTGTGACGGCCAGTCCATAAGAGAAAGAGGGCTATTGTTGCTGTTCTCTGCAGAACAGGTGTTGCTGACTCCGTTTCTCTCTCCTGAAATAGCTCACATGATGGTTATAGTCCCTGTCTGGACTTTTTTTTTTTTTAATACGAATTTTCATGATTTAATGGTGACCTTTTTTTCTCTCTCTCGTGTCACAGCAGAGACAACTAAAAGTAAGCCATGTGTCTGGTGAATTTCAAATCTGTTTGAACAGTCCGATATGTCCGATACTTCTGACTCAACTAGAACAGAATAAAAGATAAAAATGGTTTTATCTCACAATTGACCCTTCGCATGGAGCTTGATTGACAGGTGATCTGACCAATCATACTTCGCCATCCGCCATTTTGTCCGACAAAGCAGTCAGGAGAGTTAGTAGATTAACATGGGAGGATTTGAACTTGAGAAGCGGAGTGTACTGACGTCTTTCCGCGGTTAAAACAACATTCCTTCTGATGTTCATTCATGTTTATTTGATGCTATAAATGAACTAGAAGGAAGAGATGATCGGTTCACGAGCGGCTTTAACTGAGGCGACACAGCGATCTGTCACACACATTAAAGAGCCACAAAACAGTATTTATTGTTTACATTTCGTAACTATGGGGGGGCGGATCTATGCGAACAGTCAATTCTGGCTTTTTTCTCACAATTTTTTACAGAGACAGTCAGAATTGCGAGATGTAAACTTTATAATTATTCGGACATGCAGTTGCAAGTTCATATCTCACAATTCATACTTTTTTCTCAAAATCTCAATCTCACAATTATTTTTTTCCCCTCAGAATTGTTGGATATTAACTCACAATTGCAAGTTAAGTCCAAATTGTGAAATGAAAAGTTGCAATTACCTCTTCTTCTTTTTTTATTCCGTGGCGAAAACAAGCTTCCATACTTTGGGGGCTACCTGGATTATAAGATATTAAAACTACCTGGATATATTGGATCTTCATAGCTTTGATAAAGCAATGCTAAGGACAAAATGATGATTACTGTTTTTTTAGAGTAATTGAAGTAATCAAATGCTCTTACTCATGCCATACTTTTTGTATTCTACACAGTATTTGAATGAAAAACCTCCACCCTCCTTTATTGGCCCTCGTCCTCACCAGCTTGAACATGTTCTGTTCTCTCGTTGACCTTATCAGCTGACTGTGACTGTCCTTTGCTACAGTCTGCAGCGTAAGAGATTTTGTGTATTTCGAGTGACTTCTGTTGGGAAACGTGTTGTGTGTGAGTGTGTTGCATATTGTGTGATAGAAAAGCCTGAAGGCGAGGGATGGTGGCGTGCGTCAGCAGATGAACATATTGTTCCTGAAAGTTATGAATGTGTCAGAATGCAGTTTTAGGCTCAGCAGAAATTAAACATCAACATACTCTCAAAAGGAAATGCCACTCTACCTAATTCTTTTCACATACCCAAAAGTGTCACTCTGGTCTGTTATAAACTCATTTAAAGAGTTAGTTTACCAAAAAAAATGATGTACTCACCTGATTATATGTTGTTTTTGGTGCTTATCCTTACTGGGATCATGTGTGGTCAATTTGTGAAATTACTTCCATGTTTTGCATCATTCAAACATGAAGTTTGCTTGACAGAATGTTTTAAACTGAGGTTAAGACACCAGAACATTTGCTGGCGCAAGGAAAAAAGTCAGTGCACCAATGTTTCTATTATAAGACTGAGAATTTATGCTTTTATTTATTACCCTGCAATTACCATTGTTCTACAATATATTGAATAACTATGACATTGTCTTCAGTCAGATTCTGCCTGACCTCGGCCTGATTAGCATTAACCCTTAAAAAAACCACACTTTACCTACAATACATACGAATCATTGGGTAAATCAATTACACAAGTGCTTGTCAACGTTTCAGTATCTCACTGGTAATATGTAATATCTATACTTTTAGATGGCATCTTTATAATTAATTCCAGTTTGCATTATAGTAGGAAGTAGGGGTGTAACGGTACATGTATTTGTCCCGAACCTTCACGGTACGGACGTCACGGTTCGGTGCATACAGTCAATCCAGGAGGGGGAGGGGCTGCGCGGTAATGCAATGCTGTTTTCTAACCGCCATAACAGGAAAAAGAACAGAAGAAGAAGAGTTGATCCATGTACCAACCCAGAACAATGCTGGGTCTCAATTCGCCTACTTATACTACGCCCTAAAAGTATGTACTCTTTTTGTGAAGAAGCTTTGGGACATACTATCACATCATCCAATTTCCCGGGATCAACACGCTGTGTGAAGGGGGCTTTATAGCATGACTATGCCCTAAAAGTATGTACTCTTTTTGTGAAGAAAAAGTAGATATTTTGAGCATGTAGCAAAAGAGTACACAAGCTTTGGGACATACTATCACGTCATACAATTGCGTCTTCAACGGTTGCTCTCTGTCACAGTAAACTGGCCTGTCAATCATCTTGTCACAGTTAAAATCCTCCACATTTAATTTCCTACCGTATCTGAGAAAAATGCAGAAGCATTCAAGACTTCCATGCGGAGACTCTCCTCATATTAATGCATAATGATGCATTTAAAAGCCAAACGGATCTTTATAAAAGTCCACATTGTTATTGCAGATGAAATATATAACACAGATAACATTACATACATATTTTTTATCAGGTTAAACTTTTGATTAGTCACTCAAACCTTTATCTAAACCCTTAACCGTTTTCACGTCGGTAGTTTTTTAACACTTTTTACTCGTGTTTGTAGTTCCTCCTGCAAAGCGCAATGGGTTGTGGGTAATATCAGCCGTTATAGTGAGCACGGATCCACACTTTGAAAATCCACGGAAATAGTTGACCATCCGGACCATGCTTTGGGTCACACATACTGTTCATGATGGTTAGTATGGACATTGAGAAGCAGGGCGAGAGTTCAGATGGCACGCTAGAGCTTGCTAGTAGTCTATACGCTGAGTTTTTATTCATTTTTCTCGTGGAAGTCTCACTACAGTCCAGTGATGAAATATGCGTGTCCTGGAAATGGGAAACCTCAGGTGCCGCTTCACTCGCTGTCTCCTCATGGAAAGGTTAAGTAGGCTCTGATGTAGATGGCTCCTTCTCGCTCATTTTTTCCATGATTTCTTAAAAAAGCGTAATATTGTACTTTGTGCATCCATGTTAATGAACTCTTATGCGCAACAACACGTCGTTAATCAAACCAAAGGTGAAGTTGGCTCAGATGTAGATAGCTCTTTTTCTCCTTCTCATTTTTCCTTGATTTCTTGAAAAAGCGTATTATTGAACTTTGTGCAGTTCTTACGTGCAACAACACGTGAATCACACCAATACATGTGAAAACAGCCATTGCATTTTACAGCTCAGCATTGGTCAATCTATCAATTAGAGAAACAAATCAACAATTGACCGTTCGCAAAGACCCGCCCCCACCCGTTTTGTGGCTCTTTAATGTGTCTGACAGATCGCTGTGTCGCCTCAGTTAAAGCTGCTCGTGAACCGATCATCTCTTCCTTCTAGTTCATTAACATCAAATAAACATGAATGAACATCAGAAGGAATGTTGTTTTAACCGCGGAAAGGCGTCAGTACACTCCGCTTCTCAAGCTCAAATCCTCCCATGTTAATCTACTAACTCTCCTGACTGCTTTGTCGGACAAAATGGCGGATGGCGAAGTATGATTGGTCAGATCACCTGTCAATCAAGCTCAATGCGAAGGGTCAATTCCTTCATTTTTTATTTCAAGCAGTCAGGAATCTGGAGTATCGAACAGTGACCCGTAAACCGAGGTGCTTACCGCACTGTGACTTCTCTGGTCCGTTACACCCCTAGTAGGAAGATGATTATAGTATATATTCCCATAGGGGGAAAACACAAATGAGATCTCAACTCTGTGAAAAAAAAGTTGATACTTCAATGAGACCGAACTGCATTTGAATATTATCCTCTGAACTACCAATTTCCCCCTGGATTTATTTGTGCCTCTTTGTCCTCCTGCACTTTCCTCTCACTCTGCCTCTCTTTTTCCATGTTTGTCTGCCTTTTCTCGTTATGTGAACTGACTAATTCAAGCGTAGGCTCTTTTTTTTAATTCATGTTAAGATATAGTTGGGACTCTTTTCTCCAGCTCTGTGTCTCTCTGTCGCTCTCTCTGTATCTGTCTCTCGCTCTCTGTTTTTACCTCAAGAGTGTGAAGATTTAATGGCTTCTTGTGTTTATGTCGTGTGTCCTTTTAGGCCCACGTCGTTCATCGCTGGCTAATCGATCAGGACAATAGTGTGAGCTCTGAGCTGCCGGATGGCCAGGGAGTGTGGCACTATGAGGAAACAGTAAATATCTGCAACATATATCTAAATTTTTTATTCTCATATTTATATATACATATACATATTGTATATGGCGTTATCTGTCACTAGATATGCTTCTGTCATTGTTGTTAGTGTTTTTTTGGTGTAGTGGTTCTGATTTCATCCGCATTTTTTTCTTGTGAATTTGATTTTAGCACCATAAAGTTTTTATGTAACATACAGTGTAACAAATCTCTGGTTTTATTTGAGAGTTTCGTATTACTGTTTGGTGTTAGACTGGCTTTTTTTTTAAGTAAGGGTAGATGTGGTCGTGGTCTGGACAAGTTTTTTGTTGGTTTATTTGTTTATTTGTTTTTCTATCAGTTTCACCTAGTTGTTTTCTGAGAGTTTTTGTGGTTGCGTTCAGATTTTCAGTTCCGTTTTTGTGATGTGTGGATTATTTTTGCGTTTATTAGTGTACTCACACAGCATATAAAAAGAGTCCACGGGCAAAAAAATAATAAATACCAATACATCACGTTACTTACCTAAACTACATAAACAGTATGGGTAAAATACAACAAGGCTTAAAGTAAAATGAACCTATTTTACCTGTGGGTTCTTACGTAAGTGTACTTTTCACATGTGTTACTCACAAACACTTTATCATGTGAACACATTCGTATCCAGACACCTCTGCATGCACTGACGTGTGTTGATATTCACATTATCTGTCCATGTTGTGCAGTGAGAGCTGAATCTGAGTGGTGAGTGAGGTTCAGTCGGTTTCATCTGTGTTTTGTTTCGCATCTGTGCTTGTGGTGTGTGTTCATGTGTTGTGATAGTGCTCATTTCATAGTATGTGTGTTGTGTTGTGGATTTGATGTTTAGTGTAGTGTTAGTGTTTCTGTTTACACAATGCTTTGACTATCTTTGACTCAGGTAAGTCTCCAGTTTTTATTTATTGATCTGAATTAAAGACAGATTTCCAAGTCATCTTCTTATCATAATTCTGAATAATTTTAGAATAGTTTGTTAAACAGTTTTGTTGTGGTCGTGAGCTCAAGGATGTAGAGAGTGGGGTAAGATGTGTCACTGTGGGTAAGCTGTGTCACAGCACATTTGTGCAAAGATACTGTGCAAGTAACTGCACATTCACAAAAAGTGTCCATTATATAATACAGATGCCTGTGATTGAGATAAGCACGAGAATAGTGATACGATTCGAAAAGTAATTTTTCTACAATTTAGGTAAAATAACTTTTATGTCACAGCAAACGTATCAAGTTGTTTGATTGTCCACTTGTTTATTTTTGAAAAAATGGTGAAATAGTTTTAGAATTAGAGTTATAGTTAGTGTTTTTAGTATTAGAAATTGTTTCTCTACATTCAAATATTTTGAATATAAAACTTTTTCTGACTGTAAATGTGAATAATGTGCCGCAAAAAAAGACTGGGATGTGTTATATTTTTTCAATAATTTTTTTATTATTATTATTATTTGAAATGTGAATGGTTTATATATTCTTAATTCAAACATTCAGACATAATTTTTTTTCTTTTCTTTTTTTGTATGGGTGGCTGCATTTTATTGACTCTTTATTCTAATTTAAGTTGATAACAGACATCCTGAAACATATTTAGGTGTGGCACATCTTACCCCATTGTCCCCTATATTAAAAACCCTAAATGATCTATCCAAACAAGCACATACACAATATGTAAAAGAAAAATAATCTTTTTTTAGAGGCTGAAAGATGTCTACACTGGAAGTCAGACACACATAGAGATGCAAGAACACGAGGTCATGCCCATTATTATCAACAAATCTGTTCTCTCTGCAAGTGACGTGATGGGATGCACCAGGGTAGATGAGACATAACATTTCTGTTAGATTGTTTTTTAATCAATATCAAAGATAACATTTATATAAATGAATGATGGGAAGCGTATATCTTCCTGTAACTGGTCATCATTACTTTAAAGTTTTTTTTTTTTTTTTACAAATTGCAATTTTAAAAGTACAAATATTCCATGAAATATGTCAAATAATAATAAGCTGCATGCATAAAACATAATGCATAAACAATAATAATAAATAATATTTAAAATAGTTGGATAGCATAGCACATGGCATCTTCTCTTCAGTGCTTCAAGTCAACTACATGCTTGATGGACACACTGATTGCACACCAACAAAAGTTATTTTGCAAGTTATTATAGTTGCAGTTATCAATTGGGTGAGTTAATTGCTATGAATTATAGTTATTTTAAGCCTTTATTAAAATAACTTATGACTGATACATCAAAGGTAGTTTCGAGCCGTCTAAATTAAAGTTCATATTTTGTTTTCTTACAATATTTCTAACCACTGTTTTAACTATTATTGTTTATTATGTGTTCAAATTCCACCAAATGCCATGCAATAAATAAATAAAAATAAAGTAGGATATACAAAGTTTTTCACCCATTTTACTGTTGCTGAGTTTAGTCTTAAGCTCACGGCGTTGATCCGTCGTTGGTCACTTCCAATGTGGACATGTTTTAGGTCTGTACAAATATTATTCGGTCCTTAATTAACTATTTGTGTCTTCTTGTGTATGTGTTTATTTGTTCAGATTTTTTCCTAATAAGATTAAGAAGTCAGCATTAAATTTCAAGTTCTCTGATATGTACTATGACCACTGATTGACTCATGTCACATTTATGAAGCAATGTCATGTTTTCTTCCTCTCATGTCTCAAAAATTAATATACTGTTTGCTTAGGTAAATGATCCTCAATGGATAATTATGCTTTATTTAATGTTCATGTTACATACTGTGTGCAATGTATAAGAGGTTGTTCTTTTAGCCAAATGAAATGCTTTGTTGAAATGGAAAAGGCCATAGAAAATATGAAAAGGGCTGTGATAGATTGTCTTCTGTATCCAATCCTTAGAGCTGCCCAACAAGAGCTTACTTTTAAATTACAAAATGTGGGATTTTAAACATGCACTTTAAAAAGTGTACTCATTCAATACAATTGAGTGCACATGTCCTTTTTCACAAGGGTCTAAACCAAAAGTCAAAAACCTCACATACCACTGAATTATATGATTTTACTATTATGTGTTGCTATAATGTTGTGCTTAATGTTCCCCTCAAGAACAAATAAAATCCTTATTCATTAGAAGATTCGTTTCAATGATAAATGAAAGCAATAGAAATCCGTATTGCACATCTAATGGCAAATACTTCAGGTTTGGCAGGCAGTGTTCGTATTGTCACACTAACTGCTAATTAAAAGGAGCATGCCTCTTCCCTTCAATTTGTTTGATTCAGTTGTTCTGTTCTACTGATGAAAACTGAATCTGAAACATGACTGACTATATTGTGTGGTCCAAGCCTAACGTATAAGTATTCCTATTGTCATTGTCCTGAAACAAGATTGTTTTTAGGGGTAAGGTAAGGTTTAAGGTTAGTGGTTTGAACAACATTATTATCCACCATAATTCTCTCTGATTTTAGAGGTTGGATATGTTTTCAGTTAGGTTAAGGCAATGGGTTGTGGCTATAATTGATTGATGGGAATGATGTGCCAGGGATAAGAAAGGACGGCGATCAAGAGATCCATGTCCTACTTGAAATACAACATCAAGGGATCCAGATCAAGGAAGTTAGCCATGTCTTGATCAGGAAGACAATGCTGCAGTCTTTAACACCTCAGTGTTTAATTCTGGTCTTGATTAGGCCCCATTTGTCTCACAAGGACTGGGTGTTGACTCGCTGGATACTTGGCAGGTGCAGGCTTGGCTCTCCGCCTGGCTTGCTTCTGAAGCACCTCTCATTATGTTTGCTTGTGTTGGTTGCTTTTACTGCTTTTATTCTGCAGAATCTCTCCCCGAGTTTCCTAGTTAATAAAGTTGTTGCTGTTGTCCAGGGTTTATTAAGAGCATTTGTTGGTGGTTTGGATTGTGTGTCAGAGAAGCATGTGGTAAAATGTCTATGCAAAAAGTAAGTAAAGGTGAGATGACAGCAGTACTAAGGAGGATGCCTGTCTTTAGTCATGCCTTCTTGATTTACCATTTTTAGCCATTGAAGACCATGTTCAGAATATTTGTCTCATACCCTCTAAAGAGATGGATCAAGATGTCCTCAAAGCACTTGAATGGGGCAAGTGCACTATTTCCAACTTCGTCAGCTCAATCTTTGTACCTTCTGTGGCAAACCTTTCATGAGTCCAATTCTTTGTTGGATTCTGCTGCATACTTGTCTTTAAGAAACAGTGTATGGATATTGGATGGTGAACATGTAGAGGTGTGGAAGAGGCCATCTATGTCAAGCTGGAGTAATCATTCCTGAACAGATTCCCTATCCTTCTCCTGGAGGACCACTATCCTTCAGAATTTGACTCAAACCACAATTACACACATCTCAATCAAGGTAATCAAGGTCCTCAGGATTACTAGAAACTCCCAGGCAGATTTGTTGAGGCAAGTTGGAGCTGAGCTCCAGAACCAGGATTGTGCACCCCTGGATGAGATGATCAGGAGCTGAAAAGGACACTCAACTGATGATAACATGACGGTGGAAATCAAGAAACAGTTGTGAAGCATCACTCTCTGCCAGACACCTAAAAGATGCTAGGAAAACATAAAGGTAAGGTTTTCAAGACATCAACTACGAAATATGCTTGCTTTTTGCAACTGCGAAGACATCAGACAATTCCAAAGAGGATTAACACAGGATTAATCAGTTCTGGATCAAAACTCTTACTCCATGTTCCACCTCGTCTTCCTGGTGTAAGGAAGTCTGGCTATCACCAGACCAAGCTCAATCTTTTAAGATTGAACATCAGTCTGGGGAGTCTGCTTTTTATTTTCTACTGCACAAGAGGCGTGATCAACGGGCATAGTTCAAATGACTCTGTACGCAATTGGATAGTCCTTCAACCAATCAGACGCGAATACTCCAGGCAGGAAACGCGTCAACAAACGTGTTGGTTTGTAACATTGATCAGCGGTTTGCAAAAGCAGCAATGGCATCGAGGGATTTTTGCAAGTTGTGCAATAAAAACATGAAAGTGAGTGGTATTTACACCCACTCAAGCGATTTGTTTGCTAAACTAAAGAAGCCATTGAGCATGGTCGAGAGGTTAAAAGGAATTAGATTCGTCGCTTCTGTATCGTCATCGTGTTAAACCCGCCAATAGCACGCCATGTGGATAAGCCAGTTTGTGATTTGTCCCCGCAGATTTGTTACAGAAGCAGGGTAGAAAAATTTACAGGTTTCCAGCATGAGCTGCAAGGCGAAATCAAATCGCCGGCTGGGTTTACCCAGTTTAGGTGTAAGGTGGAACATAGAGGAAGACGTGACCATCCATAACTAGTGCGATCTGGGTACAGAGGAACGCAATTTACTGCCTGACCATTAACCACTATCAACTCCTTACCAGGAACTACCAGGAATATGTTGACATTGTGTCTCATGACTTGCTATGCTGTATTGTTCATGCTTCATGTTAGACCTTTGTGATCAACACAAGCATGCAATTCAGAAAATTACCTCATAGGAAAAGAAGTGGTTCAAACATGTACTGTACAAATACAATTAAAACCTGACTTTCAAAGTTGATTTGGGTTTGCGGACAGAAAGTTGCCCAGCACTGCTGGAGGGGTGACTGTATGAGATAAGGGTTGGAAGTTAATCAAATTTAACATGTTGGCATGGACTGGATGTAGGAGGGTGCTTGTCTGCCTTGTAAGCAGTGTTATGAATTTCACCTTAGCTTGAATAGAGAATCAGTGAAGGGACGGTTTGATGACAAGGTACTGTACTTAGGTTCAATATCAGCTGAGGAACAGAGTTATGCATTATCTGCAGAGGTTACACTGAGAGACTGGACAGGAATTATATACTGTATGTAGACTAGGACCTGTACTATGATCTGAGCAGCTTGTCTAGAAAGAAAAGGTCTGACTCTGCAGAAAGCATGAATTGACTGCACACTGTCAGAAAAACTTGCAAAAATGTTAAGTTTAGAAGTACAACAGCTTGTAACTGGGGCAGTACCCTTAAAAGAATGGTTCGGAGTAAAATCAACCTATTTCCTTTGCACCATGACCTCGGCCCCCCCAGAAGCCTTTTTTCCCTTGGTCGAACATTATTAAAGTTAAAGCTTATTTAGAGATATCAGCCGAATGGCTTAGTGCAGGCGCTAATGGATCCAAGTTTGTACCTCGTTAATTACCGCACTAATAATGCCCAGAATGGTACCAAACTAATACAGTAGTACAAACAGGTTCTGTACTCATATAACGAGACATTGGGAAGTTTGTAAGTATCAGGAGTTTATTTAAATAACACTTGCCTGACGGCTCATGCTACTGCTAACCCAGACGTCAACGTCACTTCAGTGATTTGGGAAAAGCCTGTAAAAGTCCTGGCAGAAAGCGATGCATAAGGATGTAGTGATTATTTTTTCCGAAGTGTTGACAACTAACTGTTAACTAATAATTGTTGCAAACTGGTACTACCAAAAAAAATGAGTGCATTCCTGGAACTGGGCGTAGTTACACTACATCCTTATGCATCGCTTTCTGCCAGGACTTTTACAGGCTTTTCCCAAATCACGGAAGTGACCTCGACGTGCGGGTAGCATGAGCCGTCAGGCAAGTGTTATTTAAATAAACTCCTGATGTACTTACAAACTTCCCAATGCCTCGTTTTATGAGTACAGAACCTGTTTGTACTACTGTAGAAGTTTGGTACCATTTCGGGCATTATTAGTGGGGTTATTTACGAGGTACAAACTTGGATCCATTAGCGCCTGCACTAAGCCATTCAGCTGATATCTCTAAATAAGCTTTAACTTTAATAATGTTCGACCAAGGGAAAAAAGGCTTCTGGGGGGGCCGAGGTCATGGTGCAAAGGAAACTAGGTTGATTTTACTCCGAAGCATCCCTTTAAAAGCACAACTTTGTACATTGTATTAAATTGTGCATATTAAGTACTACTACAAACCTTTTAGGGGAGAATAAGGTACAGAGATGTCCTTTTGAGGTTACTGACCCAGATGAGCTGTTGTACCCCCTAAAGGTACAGTATTTTCTGAGAGTGTGGATAGTATGTGGGATGCATATGACAGACCGTTGTCCGGTGTGGTGCCAAGGTTCTTGGCTTTATGTGTGGGGAAATGACTGTGTTGTCTATGATGATGACTTGGCACGGATGTTTTTTGGCTGGGATGTAGAGCAGTGTAGTTTTCAGTAAATTCCACTTCAGATGATCGGCATTTATCCATATAATAATGCACAAATACTTCCAGACATTTACAGGTGATAACTTTAACTAAGCAATTTGGTATGAAGTCAGAATACTAATCTTTGTGGACGTGAAGGGGTAGTTGGTGTGGAGATCAAGCAGATCCTTTTTATGATATCTGGTTATTTATGTTCTAAGCCTGTAATGTCTATCATTGAGGGTAAAGAGGAGGATTTGGTGGTTCACAGTATTGAATGCTGATAGATAGAGTAGAATGCATGACTGATGTCTTTCCCTGGTGTACTTCGGTCATGCTTCTGGATGCTTTTAGATTAAATGAAAACAAAATATTAGGACAATGCAACATTGCATATATAGAATAATAATAGGCTCATTGACTGCTTCTTACGCTTGTTACGCATGACAAATGCAGCGCCCTCTAGTGGCTTGTACTAAGTCCTTTTACCAATGATTTGCAGTGTGTCCTCTTAGCATTTACTTAGTAACATGCAATTTGAGCAACAAAGAATATTAATGTCTACAGTCCTAAATATTGTTAGACATGATTTTGTGTTTATACAATTGAGCTTTCAGTATTTCAATAGAACGTTTTCCTTACTGTAATTAAAAATGGCCAAGGTAAATAATAGATTAAATTTTAAGTTAGATTTTCACCAAACCTTATCGTATACCAGCAGAACACTTGAGATATACGACACGTGTAGCATGGGATCATTCTGAGACATTTTTTTAATCTTTTATCTCTTCATTTCCATTTTAGGGTGAACAATTCCTTCAATTGCAACAATAACATACTCTCAAACACAAGAAGTGCAATTATAAGATTGACCCTTACATTTTGGCATTGATAGTTTAAAGTTAAAATAGCAATCACATTAGTTATTAAGATAGTTAAAAGCAATCACAGTAGCGAAATTTAGGCAAATTTTAGTGTGCAAAAATGGTCCATTGTGATGTATAAAGCACAGCTCACACTGAAGTCACGTGGCTAACCTGAACCCGTTGAGAAATCTCAGCGAGGAAATGCAAAATTAATTTAGCCAAAATCCCAATCGTGTGGATGCTTATTGAAATTACTGGATTTTGAACATGGACATTTGTAAAGCAACGGTAAATGTGCACCTAAATATCTATATGTATATATCCATAGTGTATAAAAAATATGATTTTGTCATAAAAACACACTGCACAACAGGAATAACTCAGTTGTGGTCACATTAGAGAAATGTCATGCATGCAAAAAAAAGTCCATTGTCTATCAATTGTGTAAAGTTGTATGAGGCAAAACTTACAGTACACAGAAGTCACTTTCAAACCGAGCTGAAATGACTGGATATTGCCCACGCAAGTTTGCAGAGCAGCTGCAAATGTGACCTCACCTTTATTTCTTGAAAGAATCAAAAGACGAGTACTCTTGATTCTTCAGTCACCTCAAAGCGCCTTGTGATTCAGTGCCATTGCAATAAATCCCCTAGAAAGAGAATCACTGTGGCAATCCCGATTCCTCAATGCCAGGCTGTTCGCTAGAAAACAACCCCATTTTAATTGATAACCTTAATTCTAGATGTACTTTCTCTCCATCCACTTCTGCAACACATATTTATTTGGGTGCATACCGTTGGCATAGATGTGCTTTTCCCAGCATGGGCCTAGGAGAGAGAGGACGGAGGGGCCTTTTCAGGCTGGGAGTGACAGATCTTTTATTGAAAGAGACTGGGCCCCCCTCATACACACACACACACACACACACACACCATGCCCTCCCCATCCGTGTCTGGGCCATTGTCACCAGGCTTGGTACTCCTGAAGTACCCCCCACCCCACCCCTCCAAGGGTCTTTGTCACTGTAAGTCCCTCTGCAGACTGAAACAGTGCCAAAGCTCAGATACACACACACATAAGGTGTCCTTTTCCCTATAGCTCATTCAGAAAGGCCCTTTGCTTGTCAGAATGCATCGAGCAGGTCTGCGCAGATCGAGAACGCTCTACGGAATGGAAAAATGGCGAGAGAGACTTATGCCATTATCTAGTTTTGGCTAGAAGTGTGTGTGTGTGTGTCGATATTGACAGCATTCCTCTGGAGATAAACCCTCTGGCCTCAAAGCCCCCAGCCCCACCCATCCCCTCACAAGTGTGTGTGTGTGTGTGTGTGTGTGTGTGTGTGTGTGTGTGTGTGTGTGTGTGTGTGTGTGTGTGTGTGTGTGTGTGTGTGTGTGTGTGTGTGTGTGTGTGTGTGTGTGTGTGCGTGTGTGCGTGTGTGTGCGTGCGTGCTGGGGGAAAGGGGCAGTGCCCGGACCCCTACACTCAGATAGTGTAACAGGAAAGCTGTGAGGCAGAGACGTAGAGAGGGTGCACTGGGATGCCAATGAACACCATCATTTGTGGAGTAAGTACAACTTTCCTAAAGATTCCTTTAACTACTTTGTTGTTGTTTTTAGATGTTGCGAATATTCTCGAATTAGTGTAGGCTAGCTCATGTCTTCAACTTACCTTTGCCCCGAAATACTTCACTGTTGTCCATGGAGGCATGTTGCTTTTGAACCCCAACCCAAACTATTATGCAGACATATTTTTTTTACATTTTCGTACAAATTATTTAACATTTAAAATAGAGGGGTGGAGTCTGCATTGTTGCAAAATGTTCTATCAAGTAAGTTAAAAAGATGCTTCGTGTCGTAACAACAAATTTAACTGGTTGTAAGTATGACTGAATCAACCAGATTACATCAATAAAAGTCATTTATAAACTCCTAAATATGGCAATTGCACATTTTTATTCTTTAGATAATGTGCAAAGGATAATTATTTACATATTGTGCAAAGAATATGCATGGGACTAAAAAGAAAGACTAAGGATAAAACTTGTCACATTTATACATGAGAGGAAAGTTAAAAGGTGTTAATGGAGACTTTCAAATTGTGAATTCAAGATGCTTTTCATTTGCCGTGGCACGAACAGAAACACCTTTGCACTTGGTTTATAAATTGATGCAGGATTCAATCAAAGTCTCATCTTTACATGAATAACAGGAAATCTCACATTACATTCATTCTTTGATGCAAATTTAACTTGTTCCCAAAACATTGGGCACTTGAATAACAGATAAAATGTATTTCTTTCTTATTTTAAAATATCAAATTAAGTGGCATCTGCAAACTAATTGTTTTAACCAAATTATGTCAAGGGGATTTTAGTGGATGTATGAAGTCAGTTCTCCTCAAGTTCACACCGGTGTCCCAGCAGAGGAACCAAAGGTGTACTTCATCTCACTAGATATGTTGCACTTGTCTATTTTGAAACAGTCTATTTTAATAATAATAAAAAAAAAACCGGTATTATTGTTCTTTAAAACAAATGCAATGCAATTCACAGACTTTTAGATGTACAAATTCTGGCTTAAATTCTACACTTTAAAATAAAGTGTAAGCCTTAACACTTTAAAGGCCATTTAGACGACCTACACCTAAAAAACGAAAACTTTGTATGCGTTTTGGCCGTTCATTTACACGACAACAGCGTTTTGGGGGTCTGAAAATGCTAACTTTTGAAAATGGGTTTCAAAGTGCACGTTTTTGAAAATGACACCGTTATCGTCTCAGTGTAAACTACAAAAACGCACATTTGTGAAAACGGTGACGTCATGCGCATGTGTATTACGCGTTGAGTCTATAGATGCATAGTCTTTCTTTACAAAAAGACATCGCCATCTACTGGCCTGGCAGCAGAATACAGCGTTTTTAATCGTCTTCGCGGATCCAATGTTGTCGTCTGAACTCGAAAAACCCATTTTTAGTACATCGTTGTCATGTAAACGTACCTTTAATGTGTCCTTGTTACACTGCAATTACACAAATATGTACTGAGCAATATTAATTACCATCGTGTACTGTAGGGTTTGGTTTAGTGTTAGTTGCTTGAAATTATGCATACATTAATTAACTGTTACAGTCTTAACATAGTAAATACATGGAGGACACGTTGAAATAAAGTGTAACTAAAATGTGACAACACTTATAAAGGTGTGACAGTCATCCAGCCCACTATAGTTCAAAATTAATTAGTACTTTATTTGTTTCCGCGAATTATAATTCATGGTTTCATTGTGCATTTATCATTCAATTGCAAACATCACTGCAAGCATATTTTCTCTGTTGATAAAACATTTACAGTAGTTATCTGTTCACTGTAAAAAATTTAACCTCTCCAAGTCAAAATATTCTAGTGACTGGTCACATCTAAATTTTTAAATTGGCCCAAGTGAAATTCTGTAAAAGAAATTGAATTAATTGTTGCAATAGTCTGTTAACATTGGCTCAATGAGAAATAATATGTCAGACTAATTGAAAAATTTAGAAAATTTTTGACTTGGGGATGTAATTTTCTTTTACAGTGTAGTGTTACCCATGCATTGCACACATAAAAAATAGTTATTTCTCAGTTGGTATGAGAGTTTTTATGTTGTGTTGTTGTTGTTAAAGGTTTTTACAGGAGCTGTGCTGAAATACTGGATGCTCATGATAGTTTAGCTCTCCACAGCAATGCATGAAGTGCAAAACACACCAAAAATCACACACAAGTATGGGTAATGCATCATCTAAACGAGAGTTCATGCTCTCAGTCATGCAAGATTTACGTATTACTAATATAGCGATGCCAATAATATGTGTGAGTGGAATTTTATGGATCCTCAAATGTTATTTTGACGGATTGGATGTGTGTTTCCCCTTCATCTGTGTGTGTGTGTTTCTCAGTAGAGGGGGATTTAAAGACTCGTTCCTCCACTGGCTCCGTCTCTCTCTCGGATGCAGTCATAAACACACACACTGCAGTGTTGCGTCTCAGTGATGATGTCATCCTGTCTGCTGCAGTACTCTTGATCTCAGAGAGAGGGGAGGGGGGGGGGGGTGCTAACATGCTTATCTATCTATTTTCATAATATTATTATAGGTTTTATTAGCTATATTAACGTTATCATTTTGTTTTTGCAAGATTATTACAGCATTGCATTGAAAGCTTGATCATTCACGATGAAGAATCAACAGGACTGCATTGCTCTAATAAATGCCAATTTATTTTGTTTCTAAAAATCATGCTTTCAGAACAGTATTTTCCAAGAAAACCTATCAATTGTGGCATGCTATTGAATCATGCAATATTAATAACCTATCCGTGTGGAGGTTTAGATTTCGGTGGACACTCATTCTTTATTTATGCTTTATTTCGCTGAGGGAATTTCCATTTTGAACTGGAAGGGTCTTTTGCTGCGTTGGGTTTGTTGTCTTGAGAGTTTGGCAACCCAGAGGCAAAGTGTTAGGTGTGGTCTACACGATCGCCTGCTCTGCCTTATCATCTCCAAACACACTCATATACAGCGATTACACTTTTTACATGTACTCATAAAATGGTTACTCAATGGCAGGTTTAAAAATGCATTAATACGTTACTGAAATTACTAAAAACTAAAAATCTAGACTGGAGGACTAAAACTTCAAGATTTGAATCATCTTAATTATTGAGATGTCACTCTTATAATGTTTTTAGCAGTAACCCACAAAAACCAACCAACTTATGACTTTAATCAAATAAGCAACATTTTTTAATTTATAGTGATTTTCAGACTAAAATTAATGAGGTTCTTTTATTTGAGATTTGAAATATCAGACTTTTTATGGATCTCTTTTGTTTTGTGGTGTTAGGATAGACAACTGTAAAAATCATGTGTAAAAAAATATCATAAAACATTTTGAAGTGTGCATCCATGCATGCTTTTTGAGCCAATATTTCCTATAAGCATTGCCTCTGCACTACAGGAGGCGGAGTGTGTGACTGTTCAGGTTTCATGTTCAGGTTGAAGTTTTTAGTGGTGAATTCAAAATTCATACAAGGTCAGAATGTGCTGACATTATCTCTGTGTAAACATGCACTAGACGACAGACGTCTGAGCGTTGCACCGCGACTCACTCTCGAGCCAGAGAGAAAAATTGTGCTCCTAATTCTTGGGAGGTCACCAAGTCATCCCCATGCCAACTCACACTTTGTTGTGCTGCATGTGTGCCGTGTCTCCATGTACTTGTCAAGGATGTTTGGTCAGTGAGAAGCAGCCCTACTGCTAGGGAAGGTACACACTCACACACATTCCCTTTGTCATCACCACAGCAACGACGAAACCGATACAATGTCCGTAAACTGATTCAAAAGGAAATCTCAGTTGTGGAAATCTTGGAAGACACAGAAGCGTATCCACGTGTGGGATTCAAATCTAAGGGTGTTGGTTGGACTTTTTGTATCTTAATTATGTTTCTGGAAATCTTTCAGTCTTTGGCTAAAGATGTGAAAGCTTCTTCGTACACTGAGTGAATTTATTGGACTGAAGAAACTATGGTATAGTGATCAATGTTTTTTATTTATTTTAATTATTTACTCAATTTGATATAATTCTCACACACTAGCTGCCGTTCCTTCATGAGAAAGCTGGTATGTGGGTGAGAATGTGATTTTATGTCTGTGTTGCTGAATGTGAGTATAAGTGTGTCTCCACACACATATAATGTGTTATTTATTATTTGAGACTTGATGCCAAAAATTCTTAAGATGCTTTTTACTACTGAGAAGAAAAAAAAACTAATTTAACTTTTCCAATTTTTTTCCCAATCTTTTTCTCTTTCTATCCGCTGCTCGAATTCACACTCTTTCTTTTGCAGTGTTTTATAGCTCAGTCGCACTGATCGGTGAATGAAACACAGTTTCTTGGTTTTATGTTTAATATTAAAAGACCCCATGAAAACAAAAAGAGTTTTGTCTATTTAGAGACCATCCAAATGCTAGTGTACTTCTTAAAGTTGACTAAATAAACTTTTAGCAGATATACAGTACACATTTGTGCACATCTGTCTTTCTCTTCCAGGAAGAAAATACCTAAAATATTGATCATCTTGGAAGGAAATTGTAAATTCATTTCATGGGAGCTTTACACTTTGGTGTGTGTACAGTAAATATGCATTTGTGTATTTAATGTTGAATAGTGTGTCCTTTATTTATTTTTCTCTTAGTTTTTCTGGTGTTGCCCCATTTTGTTGTTGTTCCTGTCTTTAAAAAATTATACTATTAATCAAATTTCATGTCACGATTGTTATCTTATTAAACACTCGTGAGATTTTACAATGAAAATACAGAATGGCTGGTCTATAAAGCCTTTCGTTTTCATGTTATAATTGTTGAAAACTCTTATTTTATAAATTCTGTCTTCCTGTATTACTTCCTGTATTTTTTCTCAGGATGCTACCACCAGTTTCCTCCGTGCAGCTCGCTCAGGTAATCTGGACAAGGCTCTAGACCACATCAAGAATGGCATCGACATCAACACAGCCAATCAGGTGAGACTCCCTCAACTCAGCCAATCATGCCATCTGTGTTTTTTCAAAAGAGGGACACATTTGTCTGATTGACAGCTATCATTGTAGTCCATTGGGCTTCTGAAGCTTAGAGTCACAGCCAGGCTTCAATAAAATGTCTTACAGATCGTCTTACAGATAAATGCGTTATCTTAAAAATGTGCTCTCGGAGCGTTTGACAGGTTTGTTCCCTGATGAAAAATCCAGCTTAACCAAGCATGAATTCCTTGTTGGTCCAGGCTGGTTTATCTTTATGCCAGATTGAGTGCTGGTGGACCAGTCAAGCTATTCTCAAGTAAAACTACTGGTGTAGCGGATCCACCATGCAAACCAGCATCCCATTCTGGTCCTAATGCAAAACATGACCCGCACACAGTTGCATAAGTGCTCGTATTACACAGGGCCACCTTGCTCACATTCGACTATGAAGTGGCAACAGTTCTTACTCTAGGTGTTTTTGCAGTGATGCCAAAGACAAATCATCGTTTCACTTTATTTTGATGGTCCCTTTAACACATTCTGTTGACTATCAAACATTTGCACCTACATGTCCACTAACTCTCATTAGAGTTACTCTCATTTTTAAAACGGTTAGTTCCAATGATCCGATCCTTGTTTCTGATTGGTCAATAGCCGTGTTTTATTCACGATAAAACACGGCTGTGACCGCTTCACCCAACGGTTCTATGTATCACTACACAACATCCCTAGCAACCACTCTTAGCAACCTAAACACATGTTCATCGATATCGTTCATTGAAGCTATTATAGTATAGTAGAGTATTGTGAGAGATCGAGTATGCGAGTGTACCTGCATTTACAGTAGATATAGCATTTTCCTTTAGGTCAGTCCTATATATTCATAATAAAAAAAACATCCGTTTGAATGCCCGCTGCGATATCTTCTCCTTTTAACAGTTAAGGGGTTTCCCCGAGCCCATAGTCATCTGTCAGTAGCCGTGTTTCCATTACAGATTTGCGCAAATGTTTTGCGCTTTTATCTAAATATCGATACAAAACTATTGCGAAATGACGGCGTTTCCATTAACCGATGTTATGCGACTAAAACGTCCTTTTTTCTCTCGCGATAAAGTCATTCTAAAAATCACGGCAGCGGACGTTGGTTTATATAATCTCACAGCCACCGCATTAGACATTATTATTATTAATGGAGGGAGACGTACGTGTTATCCAAACGAAATATAAGGAGTTTCTGGGTGTTTCACCCTCATTTCTGCGCTGAGGTTTTGATTGTGGCATTTCTTTGAAGTTTAGAATCCAGTATTCCTATAGGCTAATTATTGTTTCTTTTATGAATTTAATAAAGAACTCTGTCTCCTATTCCAAACGATCCATGTAGGCTACTTTTGTGTCCATTCGTTTTTTCCTTTTTAAACCCTTAATTGAAAAACGAAAAATAAACGGTTGTCTTTTTAAAACGCAAAGTTGAACACCACAATTTTAATTTAAACTGGCTACACCAACTGCTGCGCAAAAAAGTAAATATCGACGAATTTTCAGATGTTTGTTTAATGACTTTTTTCCCCTTTATTAAACATGTAAAATATTCACAAATTAATATGGAAAACTTGTCGATTTTACTGGTTTTCTAAGGCCAAATTAGAACCTGGAATTGACATTTTCCCGCAGTGCTGAATAAGAAGAGCCATTAATATTATTAAACTATTGTTTTCTAACTCGGCTAAAAACATCTCCATCTCCGCTGTTAAGCAGATGCTCTTTTAGAGAGAAATGCACCTTTCATACGGATTACTTAATCAGAACAAAATGTATTAGCTTTCGATTCGAATTTGTTCGTTTTAAAGTGGACATTTCAAGCTTTAGCCTACATAGGCTATATTTTGTTTCAGTTCTCGCGCTCCAGTTCAGGGAGATCATGAAAACGCGCCTGATTGTTTTATTTTATTTTACAAAAGCACAACATTTTCTTGTTATTGTTTACACAAATAAAAGTAGTTACAAATAATGTATTATTATTTTCTGTATGACCAGAAATTATAGAGTAGGCTATAGGCTATTAAGTTGTTTCACTGTTAATAGGAAAATGCAAGTGTTCACGCCCGCGCCTCCGTGCCACGTAGTGCGCGCTCCACACTCCACACATACCCTTAGATATGCGTCAAAATATTGTGTTTATTTGTGATAATCTCAGCTCTGTATTATTATTGTCTAACCCGTGTTATGAATGACATTTGACGAATTGCTTTGTTCCTTTTTTGGATAAAAGCGTCATCTAAATATGTAGCCTAGTAAATGTTATAATAATGATGATAATTATTATTATTTGCGTACACGGACGGACCCCAAACACACCGCGTCTTCTAAGTCAGGTGACTGTAAATGCGCAAAAACTGTTTCCATTGCAGTTTTGCGAAATATTCCTTTTTCGAATTGGCTGAAAAACCTCCTCATGCGAGCGTAAAAACTTGTTTGCGATAAACGAGAGTTTTTGCGAAATTGACGTGTTTCCATTGAGCGTATTTTCAATTCGCAATTTCAATTTGCGCAATTTGAAGGGTAATGGAAACGCGGCTAGTGTCGTCAGAGAATGTCTAATAAGGGGAGAAGGTTCACTCTCGCTACACTTCCGGCTTCTGACTGGTTGCAGTTCCACTCTGATTCCATATGAGGGCGCTCACAGGACGAGTGCAGAATGAATGGAGGTCTATGGAGCTATACCCCTCAAAATCCACTTTTCTCAAGATATAATTTTTTGTCTAGTAATTTGAACGTTGTATTCGAAAGGAGATGCAAAGAAATTGCACATTGCTGGGTGTTAGATTTTTTAGAGTCACTTATTTGCTTTAAAAAGTCTTTCAAAATGTCAATGACGTCATACACATCGTACGACCAGAGATACTGCTTTACGGCAATCCTTCAGTCACTGTGGTGCTTTCGCGCTCTGCACTTTATTTTCTCTCGAGGCATCGCCAGCACAGCTGACACAGGTAAACACACGTGCTAGAAGAGTTTCTGCTAGAATACATTCTGTTCCCGCTTCGGATGCCATGATGCCATCAAGCGGTATCTCTGGTCGTAACCAGTCCTTCACTGACCAATCAGCGTTCATTAGCAGAATGCTAGCGTGTTATGGGCAACAACAACTCAACCTGTAAGAAATCGAAAGGACATAAGTACTCGTTCATTCAACTTTCGACCTATAACCCATGTTGAACTTGCCAAACCTACAATCAAATCTGAGATTTCTCAACGGCAATCGGCTGAAAGAGACAAATTTAGCCGTCTAGCCCCATAGACTCCCATTCATTTTGCACTCGGGGGTGATCGCCCCCAGTGGAACTCTGGTGGAACTACAACCAAAATTCGGTACAATAGGACTTAATAGGGAGTGAACAGGCTCTCCGTAGACGGGCTCTGGTGTCGTCTTCCTTCTCCGTGATCACAAGTTTGAGTCCTTTCAATGTAAAAGTCTTCTCTACTGACCGACTCACTCATAAACACAGTCTTTGCCGCCATCTATTGGCGAAATACTGTATATAACTTCTGTTGTTGTTTACGGTCAGGGACTATTTTTTCCAGCGGAAGGAAGGCTTTTAGTGATTTAACTTCATGAAAGTTGCATAGATACATATTTTTCGGCTTTAATATGACTTATTCACGATACAGCACAGCCTCTCGAACCTTATTGCTTACATATAAAGTTACCTCTTATCATTGATTGCTGAGTGCTCTCCGCTTATGTTAATTATCTGAACGTGCTCCGCCCGAACTTTGTTAATAAAATATTTATTTAGAGTATTAGTAGACTGGTAGGGTTCGGGTTAGAATAAGTTGACATGTAGTTGCAAAGTTACTTATAGTCAACAGAATATTCAAAAGGGACCATCAAAATAAAGTGTTACGGGAATAATTTTTGTTTTTTAAAAATAACCATTTTTTTCTTAGTGTGAAGAACAAAGTGTAAAAAATCTACTATGAAGGACCTTTTGTGGAATGTAAAAGTTATATGGATGTTAAAGGTTCTTCATGGAACCATCAATGCCAATAAACTTTATTTTAAAGAGTGAGAGCAGCTGAGCAGAAAAACCTTACCTATAATGGGAAGGGGATCCATACTTTTCTGGACTTCATTTCAGAGATGGCAAAGCGCAGGGCAGAGAGCAACTTTGGGATAAGCCAGGGATTTTCCCAGCCAGGTTAACAGGGAATTTCAACAGCAGAGAAACTGTATTCATGGCATCAATGCTATACATAGGTGATGGAGATCAGGAGAGTATGGGATTTTTGGTTCAGGTTTAATCTTTATTGATAAATATGTTCTTCTTTAATCTGAAGTTGATGTTCAGAAGTTATATGGTGCGAGTTTGGACAGACCTGCATAGATTATGGGTCTTTTTACCAGATTTTTGTGCTGAAACAGTTGGTACACGATATGATGTTGGCAATTGCAAAAGTTTTTGCACTAAACATGGAGTCAGAAGAGGAGATGGTTGGTTTCATTGTTGGTGCCTTCGGATATGGACTCTTAAAGCTAAAGAAATGAACGCCTGTTCCGAGATGCAATAGTGATTTCTGATTCATGAACGAGCTGGTTCTTTTCAATGAACCTGTTCAATCGGTTTGCAAATCGCACTGAACGCTTCGTTAGAGAATTGGACTGATCCGACTGTAGCTGTTCTTGACTCAACAACACACAATGATCAAATGTCTGACTCGAAATGTGCCAAGACTCACGAGATTCCCAGAGCTTGAGTACACATCCCATACGGAAATGTAATATATGACATATATGTCCCTATATCGCTAGTTACGCCATCATAAATATAAGACAATATATTGCTATCACATATATACCTCTACATATATGTTGATATAGGTTTTTAACATATATAAATTTGCCATATTAAATTAGTATATTGACATATATTAATATGATGTATATGCTTATTATTTATATAATACTGTATGTTTTGACCATCACCGATATGTTTAATTTCTATATGTCAAACTATTTACTATTTAACTATTTATTTCAATCTACATATCCACATTTCATTTCAATTTCTATCTCATTTTCGAATCTTTTATAAATAAAATGTATTATTTATTATTATTTTACGTCTTCTTGACCAGCTCGTAAAAACAAAACAAATACTACACAAATTCTATTTGAAAACTGATAATTATATATGTAACATGTATATAAAAAAACACTATTATACATACATAAAATATATGGGCTGGTTTTATATGTCAATTGTTCCATTTTCGAATAGGTTTTATATATGGCCATATATTTTATATATGTGGATATATGTATATTTCATATGTGTACATATATTACATTTCCGTATGGGATGTGACTGATGGCCTGAAGAGTAAGATACTAATGCTGAATTGTAATATTGATGGGTGTAATGTCTGTCTATTATTTCTGAACTAAATCTACTGTAACAGGATGAGCTGCCCTGTCTTAAAGGATAATTCCGGTATTTAACACCTTGAGTCTATATTGTAGTTTGTTTTGGATGAACAAGAGTGGTGGACAACATTTTTTTGACAATGGTTCCTCTCGCGAGTTTTTGACTATAAAAGAATTGGCCATGGACCCATTTAACATTGGAGTCAATGGTCATGTCCGAAAATGTCATTAAAACAGCCTTTAACGTTAGTTTACAAAACTGTTAAACTCACAGAGTGATTAGTGGTGTTCGTTGATGATTATAAACAATATATCGTCGCAATATATGATTCCAATCCGTTTATTTTGCTATAGTGAAGGACTCAGTCCTTCAACAGAATTCAATGGGATTTTACAAAATGACGAATAAAACACGACAGAAACTGTATTTCGCAACACTTTTTGTTTCTGGAACATCAACTAACATCACTAATCACTCGGTGATTTGCACAGTTTTGTAAACTAACGTTAAAGGCTGTTTTAATGACATTTTCGGACATGACCATTGACTCCAATGTTAAATGGGTCCATGGCCAATTCTATTATAGTCAAAAACTCGAGAGAGGAACCATTGTCAAAAAGATATTGTCCACCACTCTTGTTCATCCAAAACAAACTACAATATAGACTCAAGGTGTTAAATACCGGAATTATCCTTTAACAGATAGCCAACTGGATAGATTTACTTACTAACTTTACCTTAGTGGACCTGTGGGGGGGAAATGATTGTAAATGTTCTGTTTCCATGCCTGAATCCACTTTTTAATAGCACTGCATGTCTATTGTGCACAAATGCTATTGTGTGTATGCCTAGTAGTTGCATTCATATCCGCTTCTTTTCCCTTTAGCCTGTTTTTACCCTGACATTTCCTGCTGTGGGGTGGGTCTATCAGGAACGCCAGCAGTAATTGAGATGATAATGCCCTTTGATTAATGACCGCATGTGTTGTGAGTGATGATGACTTCAGCGCTTTTCTCCATTTAGTCCTCGTACTGTAGCAAACGTGTGAGCAGGTCCTCAGAGCTCTCTGGAGGGTTTCAGTGACCCCGACTACATGCACCGCTGAGCTCTTTGAAAAACTCCTTAAGCTGCAAGACGCTTGAGCTAGGATATTGGGCTGCACGATATTGAAGAAAAATGCGATATACGATATCTCATTAAAGGGATATAATTAAAGGTACAATATGTACGATTTTTGTATTAAAATATCCCAAAATCACAAGGCCAGTGTTATATATTTTGTTAAAGGGGTCATGACATGAGAAACCAAATTTGCCTTGATCTTTTGGTATATAAGAGGTCTTTGTGTCATTAAAACGTCCTGCAAGTTTCATAGCTTAAGACGTCCTCCCCATTATAAACGCATCATTTATTTAATCAAGCTCTAAATACAGCTCGTTCTGGATCCATGGTAAGAAGTGACGTCACGGTACGAAGTGACGTACCAGCGTTTGCATATGACCGCCTCCGTCACAAGACAACTACGCTTAAAGCGCAAGACAACTACGCTCATTTTGTATCGCCGCGCGCCTCACAAGTGTTCAGTCGACGGACAGCGAGTGGGTCTGTGTACTGGGAAATTACGATGCCGCAGATGTGCTGTTCCTGGCTGTGGACAAACAACATCTTTGAATACGCTGCGAAAGATCCAGTCGTCAGGGAAAAATGGATGCACTTTATTTTTTGCGGACGTCCCAGTCACGGCAGTGTTAATTTAAGCGTTTGTTCTATACATTTGAAGGATGACTGTTTTGAGAACAAATCCCAATATGATGCTGGCTTTGCCAGAAAACTGTTGCTCAAAGATAAGTCCGTGCCGACTATTCTGGGCTCAACAACGACGACGCAAACTGTAAGTAATGTATTTAAAACTTTAAAGTACTTTTTGAAAATACGCTGTATCCGCAAATGTTCTGGCTGGGGGCGTTAATAATTGATGCATAGGCACTGACGTTAGCCAATCATAACAGTGGGCGTTCACACTGAACTCTTAAAGGGGAAACACCCCCAAAACAGACTGTTTGAACCAGAGGATGAGAAACAGGGAAAAGGTCATAAATCACTACATTTTAAAAGTTTTTTGTAAAAAAAACTATAGTAATACTATAATTGCACCTAAGGGAACATAATAATAAAATTAAAAAAAACCATGTCATGACCCCTTTAAGTTGATTACTTACAATATCCCAAATGTTTCCAACTATTTTTAAATCGTGAGAAAATGTTTATTTTAACCAAGGAAACGGGGCGTGTGAGCGGGGGTGAGCTGGAGTCGCCAGTCAGTGCGTCATATCCGCGTTACCCTCGAGTCCTGGACAAATGCGGAAGTTGTAGTTGTAGCGTCTATCAAGCAACAAACGTTAGCTTGTTTCGTGCAGGCGTTATGGAACACAATTATTCTTTACCGATAATTCTGGTTCTGGCGACAAAGACAAGTCCCATAAACGAACGGGTCAATTTTAAATATTCCAAATGTAGCATTCGGTAATAGTTATGTTTATGTAAGGAAGTATTATTGCTTTAGGCTTGTGTTTAGTTTATTGACATTGTTTATCACGTCTGGTGTTTATGGCCATGTAAATAAATATAGCATTTGTTATACATAAAGATTAATCAAATGAATCTTTTGGCAAATGATGTGGATATGTTCGAATGTACTTTTACAACAATTGTTTAGAACACGTAAAACTGCGTTATCACAACAATGAATTCGACAAATACAGTAACATCTATGATAACCAATTTAGTATTAAACCTTACTTTTCTTGCGGTTAATTCATTTGAATTAAATAAAAGAATGTCATTAAACGCAACATTTATAAAAATAGAACTTTACCTCATCCATGAACATGACTTTTCGATTCGTCTGACTGATTTACATCTACGGTGGAGTTAAAAACGACAGTTCCCATCATTCCACGCTCCTTCACATCGTCATCAAGCTCCCCGTTGTTGTTGTTTGGAATCTAGCGCCCTCTAGCGGCAAAAAATCTTGCATATTGTACCTTTAAGTACAACTACCTTCACCCCCGCCTCTTAAAGGGATAGTTCACTTCAAAATGAAAATCCTGTCATCATTCACTCACCCTCAAGTTGTTTCAAACCTGTATGAATTTCTTTCTTCTGCTGAACACAAAGGAAGATATTTTGAAGAATATCAGTAACCAAAGCAGTTAACTGGTCCCATTGACTTCCATAGTAGGAAAGAAAAAATACTATGGAAGTCAATGGGACCAGTTACCTGTTTGGTTACTGACATTCTTCAAAATATCTTCCTTTGTGTTCAGCAGAAGAAAGAAATTCATACAGGTTTGAAACAACTTGAGGGTGAGTGAATTATGACAGGATTTTCATTTTGAAGTGAACTATCCCTTTAAATAATGCGATATTCAAAATGCGATACGATAATGCTCAAAGTATGTAAATTATCTGTAAAATATATTTAAAATGAAATAACCTACATACGTGTTTCACATTCTTTTTGTGACAAGAAAGCATCCCTACAACTTCTGAAAGTGAACAGCAGTGTTTTACTGTCGCATAAGAAGTGTTATATACACGGGTTTCTGTGCAACGTCATCACGTAGATGCGCGCGCATCTAAGAGGCAGAAAGCAACAGTCTTTACGGCTATATCTAGCAGAAGCAGAGATGACGCGGAGCTGTTGTGTTTTTATGATTTTATACTAATGTTTTTATGATTCGCAAACTTAGTTGGACAACTTCATACTAGTCAACTAACTAACTTTTTACATAATGTTATATTAATATGCAAATGAAACACAAGCAAACAGATTCAACTCTGAAATTGCAGTTTATTATTGAGTCAACAAGAATTTACAAACAATGCGAAATCTACGTTAATTACAATGTTCTTTTACAGAACTCGGCATAACATATAGCGGTCTTGCCTCTTGGATGCGCGCGCATCCGGTATTGTTTGTATACAAGAAACCTGTGTATTAACATCAGGTTTAGGGTTTCCGGAAGGCCTACATTAGGATTAGGATAATAATCAAATGGAAAAATAAACACTGCTTAGTTTTCACTGTATTAATTAAATGTATATATATATATACTAATTCTTATTAAAGCTACAAAAGTTATTCAGCCAAGAGCAGTGAGTGATTTTCTGTTTGTCTTTTGTTCATGACCCCAGTTTTTTGCAAGCCGTTGTGATATGCATATCGCGATACATACATTTGCGATATTTCGATAATTTTGATATATTGTGCAGCCCTACTAGGATACATGAAGGCTATACTGGAAAATAATATATTCTTAGTATTATTGTCGGCAAGATAACTCCATTAAAATATATACTTAAAGCAAGATACACTAACTTGACAAACAAACTTGTTAAGAGTTATTTTCAGTAAATATATCTTGAATTAAATGTATTATTCCTACCGCATAAGTACATTGTAAAGTAAAAAATGTAAAGTAAAATAAAGACAATTTTGGCAAAAAAAAAAATTCTAAAAAATTTATCCAGAACGAGTCCGATACCGATTGCCAACGATACCGAGTACCGATACCTGTATTTTCATTGCATTTGTAATTATTTAAAAAAAAATTAAATATAGGGGAAACCGGAAGAATATGAATCATATTAGCTGACTTAATTAGTTTTCAATGACGGCTTATAAGGTGCATGTGCATGAGACCCAGAGTTTGACATCTCCACCTCTATAAGAACAAGCCTTCGTCCTTCGGATGAGACGTTAAACCGAGGTCCTGACTCTTTGTGGTCATTAAAAATCCCAGGATGTCCTTCGAAAAGAGTAGGGGTGTTACCCCGTCATCCTGGCCAAATTTGCCCATTGGCCTCCTAATCATCCCCATATACTCATTGGCTTCATCCCTTTGTCTCCTCTCCACCAATAAGCCGGTGTGTGGCGCAGTATGGCTGCCGTGTCTTCATCCATGTGGTGTTGTGGTGCTGGTTGAGGAGAGTGCTGAGAAAAGCGCTATATAAATGTAATGAATGAATGAATTGAATTCAGCTTTGTTCATCCTAGAAATGTTTTAGAAACCATTTGTTGTATGATATTCTTCAGATGCAGCTTTTTTTCATCCATCCATCCTTTTTCTTTTGTTTCTTCGCTCCTGTGCTTGTTTCTTTGAGTCACTTTGAGATGGGGTGAGTGGTCTCTACACTCAGAGGGGATAATATCAGCAATGTGAGAAAGGTCCAACCTCACATGTCCTGTGAGGCTGAAGGAAGGCTGTGTGAGGTTAGACCTATCCCACATGGCCCGTATTCTTCCCAGCAGAGAGACCACCGGCCTGCCATCCACCTATCATCATCATCATCATCATCATCATCGGTTGATGTCTTTTGACAGTGCTCCATGTGTTTTGTGAGAGTGGGTGTAAACTACAAACCTCCCACTTCAGTCTCCTTGGGGTATTTTGCAGTATGATTTGAGATTGAATAACCTTCAGAGTGAGTTTGCTCTACTGTCTCTCTCCCTTCACAGAATGGACTCAACGGGCTTCACTTGGCCTCGAAGGAAGGCCATGTTAAAATGGTGCTGGAATTACTGCACCATGGTATTGTACTTGAAACGGCCACAAAGGTAAGAGTCAGAGCTACAAAAAGCCACAAAAAGTATTTGGACGTTAACTCTTTCCCCACCATTGACGGAAATGTCCAGCTTTCCGTGTTTTCACTGTTATACGGTAGGGGGCGCTATTACGCATCTTCTAAAAGAGTCACGAATCTCCTGATCGAAAGACATGTGAAGCAGAAATAAGCGATATTATATGTAAGCAGACGCATATGTACAATAACGCGATCACCAACATTAAACAGCATATTAATCAAAACTGCTTAACGTTACTGAATGAAATGTTGACCCAGGATCATGAGATCTAGGACTGTGAAGCTTTGGGTGTTGATGGACTCACCCAAAGCGCAATCATGAAACGCAATCATCGTTCTGAATCCCATCCGGACGTAGTCTTTGACAAAAACACGATTTTCTCAGCTTTTTGCTCAAAATGTTGCTTTTTTTATTAAAGTTTCCCACATGCAAGTGTTGACAAAAAATGAATGCATGAAGCTATAGTAAAATGGGGTTTTGTTTTGTTTATAAGCAGATGTTCTTTCTTTTGATATATTGCATATTCAGATATTCATACAACAAAATATTCTGGGGGCCAATGACCCTTTTGTGAAAATGATCAAAAATGCTGGCGGTGGCTGGCAACCTTTTTCAAAAATTCTGGTGGGGAAAGAGTTAAAAAGTGTAAAAATATATCATTGCATTAGATGCTAGAGTTTTTGGCAGAATTAACTTCACTTTTCTGAATGATTTTGCATGTAATTTTAACTAACAGATGTAGTTATCTAATTAAATCTCTTATCTTATACAATGATATCCATACATTTTAACATTTGTGTGGCAAATGTGTTCGAATACTTTTTGTGGCCATATTCATGATGCAATTAAAAACTTAACACAAAATCTTGATTAGAGATTCACACCTTAAAAACCATTGTGAAACACTTTAGCATATTTATAAAGTACTTATTATTAAAATAATATACATTAAAATAATAATCTTAAGTGCAAACTGATTGTAATGCTTTGGACACTTAATTGCATGTTACAACTGAAAATGTGTTATAGTTTAAATGTATATTAAACGCAATCAGCTGAACGTTTTGACCCACTTAAGTATGTTTTTAATGTAATCTGATGATATATATTGTCTTTGAAATATGGTTAAAGTGTACCGTATATGCTGTATATACTTTAATGTAATTTCTATTGAAAATTGTTTGTATAGTACCTTTATAATAAAAAAAAATTAATATTAAACAACACTACATTATCAACAATTATTATCAAGTGCTTTATGTGCTTTATTATGTTAGACATCAGATCAAAATAAGTGTATTTCTTTAAAGCACCACAAAATATTATTAAAACAGAATGATTTTAAAACTTTTAATTTGACATTATTGCAAAGTGTGCTTGAGCATGTTAAGAAACAGTCATGAAAGTATATATTATTGCAATATTATTATATTACCTACAAGTACAGTTTTTAATGTACTGTATAATGTTGGTCATTGTGTCATTAAATCCGATATTTCTCTTGTAGAAAGGAAACACTGCTCTTCACATAGCAGCATTAGCTGGTCAAGAACAGGTGGTCGCTGAGCTGGTCAACTATGGAGCCAATGTCAATGCCCAGTCTCAGGTGAGCAAAAAATGAAAAGGATTTCTTCTAAAATGGGTTTGAGGCATTAATATGTTGTATTATCTGCGTGCATTTACCTAACATCGACCTAACTCAGTCATAATATATACATGTGAAACTCGATCGTGCAAAAGTTCATTTATTTCAGGAATTCAACTTAAAAGGTGAAACTAATATATTATATAGACTCATTACACATTTCAAGCCTTTATTTGTTATAATTTTGATGATTATACAGCTTATGAAAACCTTTGCACAATATTCTAATTTTGAATTTGGGGTTTTCATAAGCTGTAAGCCATAATCATCAAAATCATAACAAATAAAGGCTTGAAATATCTCACGTTGCATGTAATGAGTCTATATAATATATTAGTTTCACCTTTTAAGTTGAATTACTGAAATAAATGAACTTTTGCATGATATTTTTCGCCTGTATAAAGGGGTTTATGTGTTTTCTTCTCCCCAGTTGGATGTTTTATACTGTTGAGTCATTTTGGATTTATGTAGTATTGCTGTCCGAACTAAAATCTCTCTGGCTCTATTGTCATCTGTGTATTTGTGTGCTTGTGTTAGTTTGGGTATTGTATCTGCATATGGGTGTTTATGTGTGTCTGCAACAGAAGGGCTTCACTCCTCTCTACATGGCTGCACAAGAGAATCACCTCGAGGTTGTGAAGTTTCTCCTGGATAATGGAGCCAATCAGACCATTCCAACTGAGGTAATGGAACAAACTTTTAAATAGAGTACAGGTGACACTTGAAAAATTAGAATATCGTGTAAAAGTTCATTTATTTCAGTAATTCAACTTAGAAGGTGAAACTAATATATTATATAGACTCATTACATGCAAAGTGAGATATTTCAAGCCTTTATTTGTTATAATTTTGATGATTATGGCGTACAGCTTATGAAAACCTTTTCACAATATTCTAATTTTTAATTTGGGGTTTTCATATCTGTAAGCCATAATCATCAAAATTATAACAAATAAAGGCTTGAAATATCTCACATAGTATATTAGTGTCACCTTTTAAGTTGAATTACTGAAATAAATGAACTTTTGCACGATATTCAATTTGTTTTACTTGTTGTGCAAATCATATTCTTTAAAAGAATACTTAAGTGTGAACTGAAAGTAATGTTTTTGGCATATTAATTCAAAAAATAAACTGTGATTCGCACTCAGAATTCAGTGTCTTTGTTGTTGTTTTAATTTTACATAAGTGGAAAAGTCATTAAAAAAAAACTCTGAATTCTGAGTGCGAATCACAGTTATGTTTTTGAAGTAATTCAAAAGATCAACGCACCTAAATGAGTTTATGAGGCGAGAGAGTAAACAACCTTGGTTTGGCATGTTATTTGCAATTAAATGAAAATGTATTATAGTTTAAATGTATATTAAATGCATTAGAGTGCTTTCTTTCCACCCACTTAAATACATCTTCATATGCAATTTCATAAGTACTGCTATTGTCTTTGAAATATGGTTAAAGTGACCAACATTTATGGTAAACTAAAATATATTTAATCTTATTTCTATTCTAACTACTATGGCATGTATTTAAATATATTTTTAATTACACATTTAAAATGTATTCACTTTTTTTAATATGTATGTTAGTCAACACATCAAAATAAGTGTACTTTAAAGCATAAAAAAGATTTCAATGTGCACTTTTTAAAAGTGTACATGTATATTAAGAAACATAGTAACTCTTTAAGTACGATTACAAGTAACTAGCCTTTAATTTCATTATTATTATTATTATGTTACATGCAAGTACAGTTTAAAAAAAATAAAAGTATAAGATTTGAAGTACACTGCAAGTGCACATTCAATATAATTAAGCGCACTTATTTTTGGGTGGGATCACACTGTTGTTCACCTTTAACCTGCTATTTTCACTCAGGTTATTCAGAGAAATATGGATGTCCCTGTGATGTGTTGTATGTTTGTCTGTCTCTCAGGATGGCTTTACCCCTCTTGCTGTGGCTCTTCAGCAGGGCCATGAGAATGTGGTGGCCCTGCTCATCAACCACGGTACTAAGGGCAAGGTCCGCCTTCCCGCACTGCATATCGCTGCCCGAAACGATGACACCCGCACTGCCGCTGTGCTTTTACAGAATGACCCCAATCCTGATGTCTTAAGCAAGGTTTGTGTAAACTGAGGAAAAACTACTAGGCATCTAGTATAAATATAACATTAGATTATCTGATGAAATGAGCCAGGTTTGAAGCCATTAAAAATTTTATGTTTTGGGCGCTTAGTTGCATGGTAATAGCAAGTCAAGTCATCTTCATTTATATAGCGCTTTTAACAATGTAGATTGTTTCAAAGCGGCTTTACAGTGATAAACAGATAATTTAAGGTAACAGATTGTTTTGGCTTTATAGCGGTTCTTGAATAAAGATATTTTCCAGCTAAAGTTAGTTTTGATTGATTCACTTCCGTCGCAACGATCATTAGTTATTAAATTAGAGGCCGCTAAGTCAACACCGTTCTCTCTACACAGACTTTAAACTCGAACCTGTGAGAAACGCTGATGGCGCTCACGTGCGCATCAAGAATTAATTCTATAGTTATGCGCATTTGAATATATGTGCGCAGGTTTGTAATTCCCTACAAACCAAGTTTTAACAAACTACTTGTCTGGCGTTAAACATTTTTATACAGAATTGATCACTTCGGGGAAGATACGCGAAACCGAAATTATCCCGACACGCTTTATCTGTAGAGTGGTACAGGGATCCTCCATAGGGAGAGAATAGTTGGCACTTCAGCACTGCGTTGTAGCAATGAAATTTAAATATTTTATAGTTAAATTTAAATTAGTTTTATGTATTAAGCAATAGGGCTGTGCGTTTAATCGTCATCCTAATAAAATCATGTGTACATTCTAAAAAAAAAAAAAGCTGGGTTGTTTTTATAATGACCTCAAATAATTATTTAATTTGTTTCATGTCTTTCTTTATTGTAGATAATTTGCACTAATATAATGTAAAGGCGATAAATATTACCCCTTCTACGTATTTCCGCTCAATTTTCCTTCAGGACTCCGTCTGGGATTGTGGTGTATTCGTGGGTTTTCTCCGGTAAATTTTTTAGCGATCCAATCAGCGAACAGAGGGAGTGGCTGAGAGCGATGACGTTGAGGTCGTGCGCTAGTTTGAGTCGTCATACGTCACAACCAAACGTTAGCGATTGGTTATGGCAGATCTAGAGTGGCTCTGGGCAGATCCAATAGTTTTAAACTTCAACAGAGTACCGCCTACAAGGAAGTTAACGCTTGTCAATGGAGAGAAGCCAGACTCTCTGTACAAATGAAAAGTGTGAGAGAGAGTATGGTAGAACCAGGCTAGATAAATATAGAAAGCCTCAGAAAATATGTATACTATTTGGGCCGCTGTGAGAAGAAAAGACTAGTGAGTAAAAAAGGGAGAGAAGAAGCGCGGTTATCGCATGTTGTTGTTCATGTTAAAACTTTCAGCCCCAAAATCTGTCGCAGAAAACAAAAGCGAAAAACAACCGGGGCGAATAAATCTACAGGAAAGAAAAGGTTGTCGTTGTTATTGTCCAAGGGGGCGACATTTTCATCCCATGTTTGGGTCAAATATGGACAAACTTAATTTTTTTTAATGAAATATTAAACTCAACTGTTAGAGCTGCATGATTAATCGTTAAAAGATTGCGATCTCAATTCAAACACCCACGCGGAAAAAAAACGTGATTTCAGAATTTTTCCAGAATCGTGTCACTCTACAGTACCTACGGTTGGGTTTGTCCATATATGACCCAAACATGGGTTGAAACAACCCAGCATTTTTTAATTATTATTTTTTTTTCTGAATGCAACGCGCCTAAATCTAGTGTGAGAACAGAAAAGAATGGATTTACCGTTCTGACATTGAAGAAAGCACAGAAATGATTCGCACCTGTGTTTGGTTAGGTTGAGTTTCTCTTGTGTATATACAGTAGTATTTAGCTCTGAGTTTCTCTTGTCCCTGTTGATTCTCATCATTGTTTAATGTGTTGTGTGCATTTTCATTACCTGAAGTATCTCCTGAGTTTTTGATTTCTTGGATTAAAGACTATTGAAGTTAACATTTTTGAGTCATTCACATTGGATTACACGGCAAATGTGACATAGCCGTACATTATAGTGATTTTACAACAGTTAAATTTTTGTTACCAACATTAACCAGCTGAAGGTTGCACTGCAAGCCTGACTTTAATCTGTGTAAACACACTATTGTTCAAAGGTTTGGGGTCAGTAAGATTACATTTTTAAAGAAATGTATACTTTTATAAAGCAAGAATGCATTAAATTTATCAAAAGTGATAGTAGAGACTTTTGAACTTTCATCAAAGAATCCTGAAAAACATGTATTACGGTTTCCAAAAAATAACATTAAGCAGCAAAATTTTCAACATTTATAATGAGAAATGTTTTACATATTAAATTGTAATAATATCTCACAATAGTACTGTATTTTTAATCAAATAAATGCTTCTTTCAAACTTCTGAACGGTAGTGTATACAGTTCATTGAAATCTGCACTGATATCATATTACTGGTTACTAACTCAATTTCCCATGATCCTCTGCAGACAGGCTTCACGCCGCTCCATATCGCAGCCCACTATGAAAACCTGAATGTTGCCCAGCTGCTTTTAAACCGAGGAGCTGATGTGAACTTCACACCCAAGGTCTGTCTTTTATCAATACTTCTGCACTGATCCTCCAGTCTGTTTACTACATGCAAACTAGTGTGTTTTTCTTTCAGAATGGGATCACGCCTCTACATATTGCATCCAGGAGAGGAAATGTTATCATGGTCAGACTTCTGCTGGACCGAGGAGCAAAGATTGATGCTAAGACAAAAGTATGTTATAAAGTTATAATAATTGACCCTTCGCATTGAGCTTGATTGACAGGTGATCTGACCAATCATACTTCGCCATCCGCCATTTTGTCCGACAAAGCAGTCAGGAGAGTTAGTAGATTAACATGGGAGGATTTGAGCTTGAGAAGCGGAGTGTACTGACGCCTTTCCGCGGTTAAAACAACATTCCTTCTGATGTTCATTCATGTTTATTTGATGCTATAAATGAACTAGAAGGAAGAGATGATCGGTTCACGAGCAGCTTTAACTGAGGCTCTACAGCGATCTGTCACACACATTAAAGAGCCACAAAACGGTATTTATTGTTTACATTTCTTTAAAAAATGACCAAATTTGAAAGGTGAGACTTTGTTTAATATCAAAAGTAACTGAAAAGTAAGCTGGTCTGTCCTGTCTGTCAGTGTGTTGTCAGTGTCCTCTCTGCTCCACGATGTGTTTTTCACTGCGTGAGAACATGGTGTGTGTGAGAGCGGCGTAGCTTGACGGACATAGCGACAGTAACTAAGGGGGGCGGGTCTTTGCGAACGGTCAATTCTAAACATTAACGAGACTAGAGGATTTGTATACACGTTTGTTCTTCCTCCCTTGTCATCTCAGGATGAGTTGACTCCTCTTCACTGTGCTGCCAGAAATGGCCATGGGAGAATAATTGAGATCCTTTTGGACCAAGGAGCCCCAATACAGGCCAAGACCAAAGTAAGCATACACACAACAAACACTTGGCGTTTTGTTATGGAAATTTTACATTTAGATGTGTTTCTTTTGCTTTTGTATGGGTACAACTTGTATTAACGTTGAACTTTCATTTACTCATAAGCATTTAAAGGAATATAATCATATAAGCTGAAGCACAATAATAAAATAAGTAACCAAACATTTAGAGATGCATAAGTTAGAATAAGCTTGCAGGAACAATATGTTCTAAGAAGAACTAAGTAGCAAAAAGACTTTGTGTTCTTCAAGTGACCTTTTGTATTCCAAGTATGAACAACATATGTGTGTGTGTGTTTTGTTCGAACTAAAGATAGGCAATAGGTGTGAAAAGAAAGAGCAGTGACTGAGAGCTGGGGTTTTTGTGCAGACAGAGCATTGTTCTGTTCAGATAGAATTTATGATTAGACGAGATCTTGAACACGGACGTATACAGACGTTTCCTTTTAAGGTAAACGAGAGACAAATCTTTATGACAAGATGCAACCCACTCAGGATGTGTTGAGGGTATATAACCTGGGCGAAAGGGACTAGCCTTCGCCTTCTCATGTCAGATGCTCTCTGCGTGAGAATGCCATGGGCCTTCTCATACTTAGACACTGTCTGTATGTTGAACGCTTATTTCTTGCAAGAAATAAAATACTTTGTTTAATCTTTTGAGAATCGACTTTGTCTCCTTCATCCAGGTTTGAATATTGATAAATTTCCACAACAAATGGCGACGAGGATGCGATTGCAAAACCGATGATCGTCGTGAGGGGAACAGTTGACTGGCCATCCCGAGAGAACACTCTACGGCTCAATATCCTCAAGCTTGAGGAAAGAGAATTGTTCAACTCCTCACGACGACCTAGGTGGACGCAATTAAAGAACTCACAGACAGTGAGACTCACAAGACGGTGAGAGGAAATTTCTTATGTAACAAATAAGACAAATTTTGTTGATTGATATTTGCGTATTGAATATTTTTTTCCTAAAGAGTCACGTTTGGGATAGACCTGATAGCAAGTTCCCAAACAGGTCCGGGATAAGACCACAAAACGTATTAAAATTTCCCTAAAGAGCCAAGGTTTTGAGAATAGGCCTGGAAATAATTTCTCAAACACCAGACAGAAGCACTGGTCTGGGAAAGACCTATATTGACGAATAAAGGCAATTTGGAAAGACCTGCATCGACGGATGAAGGCAGGGCGTGGGGTGGCTGCGCCAGGGAAAAGTTAATACGTAGAGGAGAGCGTGGGTGGCTGCGCGAGGAAAATTGATAGATAAATATAAAGTAATAAAAGAATAAATAAAAATACGCAAATATAAATTAACAAAACAAAATTAAGTATTATAGGGAAATTGAACAAACAAAATTGTAAAAGTAAAAATGGGTAATGAAAATTCAAAAAGGAAAGATGAAGAACATGTTGATTTCTCGAAAGGTTCATGCAAAATGCAATATGGGTTAATGGGGGTTTAAGTGTGTCACATTTGACTAAGACTAAAGCAAATTGGTCGACTCACGTTGTCAAGAAGAAAGACAAGACACATAGCAATCTTGAAAATGACGGATCTGACATTGTTTCTTCTTCTCCCTATTATGGCGATTTTTGTTTTGTTTTGTTTTTGTTTTTTTGTGAGAATAAGAGAGGAGGACAGGACGCATCCGGCTCATCTTCCAACTCCTCGCAATCCTAACCAGATTCCAGCAGCCGCAGAAGGACGGGGTCACGCAGTTCCTAACGCACCACACAAAGAACCATGCCACCACTCTGCAGCCCTCCAGAAAATGAGAGTAAAGACTTTGTTCTTGGATGGATTGGACAGTGATAGTTCAAAAGCAATTCAAAAGAGCTGTGTCGGATGGCAATTTGCCTCCACAGTAGAAATGAGACAACACGCAAGACATCATGAAAGTGCAGCGGAAAATCAACGCAGCCAAGAAAGACAAAGACCTCATGTTGGCCCTGGTGACAATGCAAGGTGTGTATATGGGCAACAACAACTCCAACCATCACCAAATGAACCAGAGAGGCAATGGCAGAGGAAGAGGAGAGGACGTGGTCGGGGAAGAGGACGAAGCTTTCCACAAATGAGACGAGGACAAAATGATTCGGACATATGCTTTAACTGCAGACGTAAAGGACATTGGCGGGATGAGTGCCCACACGGTGAAGGCAGGAATCAGGCGGATTGAAAGGAGGAGGAGGGGGTGAGCGACGGGGTTCCTGTGACTCCAGCAGATGAGTATAATTTACCTTTATTTTCTGATTATGCTCTATGCAATGAAGACTTGCTTGCTAGGGTTTTCTATAAGACTCATATTTCTTTACCCTTGATAGAAATGACTGTTAATGACGTATCTTTACTATTTCTGCTTGACACGGGAGCTTCCAATTTGGTAATTGAAGCGACAAAGTTTGAAAAACCAGTTCCACTATCTGGGAAGACGACTTTTTCCAGAAGTGCAACTGGTCATGTGGTCATAGAACAATATTCGAAAACCCTTGAGTGTTCAATTGAAGGGGAAAAATAGAATAAAAAATTAAGCATTGTTTTTTAATTACTAAGTTATGCCCAGTGAATTTAATGCGAAGGGATTTACTTTGTAAGTAGGGTGTTTTTGTTTACTGTGGTGATCAGGGCTTATCAGCTGACATGAGAATGACGCATGAAACTGAAAGCACAGAGGATTTTTCTCTGTTTGTATATGAATGGCAAATTTCTGACACATGTCTGACCACAAAGCGGCTCATGACAGAGTGTTGCCATCTTCTGAATCTATGAGAGACTCAGATTTACATTGCACTTCTCATGTAAGCACTGATCATGATGATGAATATGCGCAGCAATGATTTAATGTTGACATAGAAATTGTGAAGACTGACTATGTGTATTGGACTGACCAATGGTGTTTTGAATGTGAAATTGACTGACAAACAGACAGTGTTTTATGACATGGAAAATGCACAAGCCTCATATCGCTGGCCAAACCAGTGAAGGCTGAATGGCGTGACGCGGGTCCCTTCATGGCCAGGTGCCATGAACTGACCGACTGGGTCATGATAGATCAAAAACGACTGATCTGCCAACGTGAAGATATTAAACAGCCATGTCATGAAAACACAGAAGTTTGAGAGCAGTCACAGTGTTGGATGAGGAAGTGAAACTAAACAGACTGAGTTTAACACAACTCCCTGTCATAACAGACGGGTTGGAGAGAGTTTCCAAAATGTTTATGGGCTACTGATAAAAAATGATGTCTGATTGCAGATTGTGAGCCGATTAAAATAAAGACCAAATCCGACTATAGACCAAAAATAAAATGCAGTATCCACTAAAAAGGAAGTGGCAGTTTGTAAGTGCCAGGCTCATACTTCGGGTAGTGATGACGTTTCTAAGGAAAACAGGGTGTCAGAGTTTAGCAGCGAAGGCTGTAGCTCGACTTCCTGTTCAGATAACCACAGCAGCACGGCTGAATGAGGAACTAGGTGACAGAAGCGATGAAACAACACACTTCTGCCTATGATAAAGAGAAATGGAAGAAGGCAGGCCGTGAATGGAAAAATGGACAATGGGGCCCCAGAAACAAATGGAGATGTTTACTATTATGCAAAATAACTGATTTACCAAAGTTTTTTCCACAGTGGCAGCAGATTTTTGCAGCAGATGTTTTGATTTGTGGTATTAACAATGTGGGCAGGGGTCAGGCAATGAGACAGGGGGCCATCCCAGGCCGCAGAGACCATTCTCAAATGTAATGCTCGATTATATTGAATTATTACAATCTGACAAAAAGAGATACTGCATAGTGGCAGTCGACATGTTTTCAGAATGGGTAGAAGCCATGCCAACAACAAAGGCAGATTAAAAAAGGAATGGCAAAACTATTCCTACAAGAAATTATCCCACCATGGGAATTTCAAATCCTGAAAAATTATTAAGTGACAATGGTTCACATTTTGTAAACAGTGCAATTTCAGCAGTTGAAGCATTCCTGGGTACATCCGGAATGGGGAGGAGCTAACTTACATGAGAATGAGAAAGAGGGGACGCGCACAGCTCTCACCATTTGAGATTCTGTTTGCTCGCCCACCTCAGATGGACTGGGAGGCACGAGATCCTCGAACATTGCCTGACACCACTATTTGTGAGCATGACATGTTGCAATATTGTGTTGAGCTGGATAAGGTGTTCTGTGATATCTCAAAACAGGTCCAGGCAGCAGTTCCAGAGCCAGCTGAGACGGCCCTGCACAGCTTCCGAGGAGAGTTCGTGTTGATAAAGGATCTGAGACGAAAGCATTGGAAGGCGAAAAGGTGACAGGGACCATTCCAGGTTTTGCTGACAACTCAAAATGCGGTGAAAGTCGAGAAGCATCAGCTCATGCGGCTAGCTGCAACGGAAGAAGAATCCCACTCAAAGCTAACGAGTGCCAAACAGAGATCAGACTAACCAGAGACGTGTCATACCGTAGGTTACCAATGTGAAAACCACCGTCACTGGAGAGCAGACGAATCAATAGTAAGAGACGATTGTGCAATTTCAGGAGTGGTCAGGACTGTATCAAGGACTTTGTGGAACTTTAACGGCGTGGGCATTGAAATAACCTGTCTGATCATATCAACTAGACCTGCCCTGAGACCAAAAATACATCGAGAAACGGGACTGATATCGTTCAAACAAGAACATTTTCTCGCCTGACGAGGTTGTAATGTGTGGCAATAGGTCACTAAATCTTATCCTCTTAATTAGTGTGGCTGTAAGCCTAGCACGAGATGATAGCATATAGAGGTGAAAATGACAAAGGGAAAATGGGGTAAGACCATGTATTTTTGTAAGGATCCATGTCAAGGGCAATATGTGTACGGAGGTTTATTCGAAAATATGCAAAATGTTAGGAACCTCTTGTTGTTTTAATTTGACTGACGTCCATCAAAATGTATCAGACATAATAGAACACATGAAAATGGCATATAGCCACTCCAGATGAAATGTCATCTTCACTAGATAATTGGTTCTTGGGCCTGCAGGGGTGGACGAAATTGTTAATAAGTACGATTATGCCAATCGGATGTTTGATTTTCATTTTGATTTTTCTTTTAATGATTCCATGTTTAATGAATTGTATTTCTAGAATCACTGCTAAGGCAGTGACTGCCACAATGGTGAGAATGAGTCCAGGGGAATACCCAACAGTGATAAGTAGAGCACCAGAGGTGAAGTTAATGTGTCAGTGGCTGATGATGATGAGGATTATGAGAACAAGAGCGAACATGAGTTTGACTAGGAAATTAAGTAACCATGGAAAAATTTACCTGTTGTGAATTACTATGATTATGGAAGAGTAAATGTAAAATTGTGTGTATGTTCTTTGAATGAACATATGGGGGATTGTTATGGAAATTTTACATTTAGATGTGTTTCTTTTGCTTTTGTATGGGTACAACTTGTATTAACGTTGAACTTTCATTTACTCATAAGCATTTAAAGGAATATAATCATATAAGCTGAAGCACAATAATAAAATAAGTAACCAAACATTTAGAGATGCATAAGTTAGAATAAGCTTGCAGGAACAATATGTTCTAAGAAGAACTAAGTAGCAAAAAGACTTTGTGTTCTTCAAGTGACCTTTTGTATTCCAAGTATGAACAACATATGTGTGTGTGTGTTTTGTTCGAACTAAAGATAGGCAATAGGTGTGAAAAGAAAGAGCAGTGACTGAGAGCTGGGGTTTTTGTGCAGACAGAGCATTGTTCTGTTCAGATAGAATTTATGATTAGACGAGATCTTGAACACGGACGTATACAGACGTTTCCTTTTAAGGTAAACGAGAGACAAATCTTTATGACAAGATGCAACCCACTCAGGATGTGTTGAGGGTATATAACCTGGGCGAAAGGGACTAGCCTTCGCCTTCTCATGTCAGATGCTCTCTGCGTGAGAATGCCATGGGCCTTCTCATACTTAGACACTGTCTGTATGTTGAACGCTTATTTCTTGCAAGAAATAAAATACTTTGTTTAATCTTTTGAGAATCGACTTTGTCTCCTTCATCCAGGTTTGAATATTGATAAATTTCCACAACAGTTTACATATATCCACAAAACATTTGACATCGAGAACCCCTAATTTTGTGGTGTAGTCACATGGTGTTCCAAAGTAACCAATAAGAAAATAAATAATCCAACATCACCACCAATTCGATAGTTTATGAATCTCTTTGATTTGGTTCACCGTGGTCAGTTTCATCAGCTTAGGTCAAGCTATTGTTCTTATATGGCAATTATGCAATAATTTCTCCCACCAAAAACTGCCATTTTGAGGCATTATTACATTTTATTTACTGAATTTGCAGCTTTGCATCCAAACAGCGTGTTAGGAGAAAATTTAAAGTTGTATATCTTGACTGAATATTTACACTGAAGATCGAATTTCAAATTACTTATTTTTTTTGTACATATATTATTGACACTGCAGTTCACAATAGTCTGTGTCAGCAGTGTAAATATAATAATATGCATTTATTAATTAAAAAAAAAATCCACTCCAAAAACATGTAGGATTAATGTATTTGAATTGCATATAAAAAATCAATTAATTCGGCTTATGCAGTTTTAACATAAGCAAATAAATCTGATGCATATTTGTCAGATTTCTGCAAATAAATATGCATATTAAACAGATTTCTGCAAAGTTTATTATTACCTATTTGCATCCATTTGATTATATTTAAATAATAATAAAAAATGCATTTGTTCATATTGCTTAAAATCTGCATAAATATGTATATTGTGAAAACAATTACATGTATTCAGTTATAAAGTATAAACATGGTTAAAATATTTCTTGTTGTGGAACAAGAAATATTCAATTAGTTAATTGAAATGAATTGGATTTGTTGATGATAAATATATAAACCTGGTTATTGAAAAAAAAAAAAAAAAAACCTGCTTGATTGCCAGAAATTTGAAAGAAAGTGCATTTGGCAGCTCTAAATGTTCCCATATGTTCACTGCACAGAATGGCCTGTCGCCAATACATATGGCAGCCCAGGGCGATCATTTGGACTGTATCAAACAGCTATTACAGTACAATGCAGAGATTGATGACATCACTCTAGACCACCTGACTCCACTGCATGTGGCGGCACACTGTGGACATCATCGCGTGGCCAAGGTGCTCCTGGACAAAGGAGCCAAACCAAACACCCGTGCTCTGGTTAGTACACGTTTAAAAGCCACACATGGCACAGCTAATGCACATAAAAACATTTACCCTGTTATTCTGAAAATAAAAGCACTTATATATAAATATTTGTCCACTCATGCTTAGAATGGCTTCACGCCACTCCATATTGCCTGTAAGAAGAACCACATGCGTGTCATGGACCTGCTATTGAAGCACTCTGCGTCCCTGGAGGCGGTAACAGAGGTGAGCAACAGGATCATTTCACAGTGTAAAATACTGCAAATTACATTTCATTATTTTACATTTAAATTATTGTAATGTACTCACTGGTTTTAACTGAGTTCTAGAAGTCATTGTATTTGTTTGGTGTGTTGTGGGACTTTTATTATGAATTTTACCTTGTGTCTTGATTGTCAGACCAAGAGCAACCCATAGCACAGTTCAGTTAGCTTCTAACGGTGTATCATTGTGCTGCCAAAAAACATGTTTTTCCATTGGCATCCGTGCAAAAAATAGCTGTACATAACAAAATATTTGTTTTTGCAAGAAGCAGGATCTTACGGAAGCCCTGAAACCAACGTTAGGTGGTTCATGCCAAACGTTAAAAAAATAAAAAAATCCGTACGAGAATAAAGTAGAAATATTTCGAGTTTTTTTTTTTTTTTTTTTTTTACATAGCGGTTCAGGGCTTCTGATGGATCTAGTTGCAGTAAATGTATTTATTTACATAAGCAAACAAAATGAATACATTGGAATATCAACTCAAGAGCAAAAGCAGTACACAAACCAACATACAATGAGATGTAAGAACGAACGAGGAACTAAACGACAGAGACTAAGGTTGTGTTCGAGATCGCACCTTATATCGTTAAATAGAGCACTATTTAAGGAAACAGCCATTTGTAGTGGTGTCCGAAACCATAGTGGACGTTATCGAGTGCACTTATTCAATCCCATAATCCAGCGCAATATCGAGTGTACAAACGATGTACGCTCAACAGCTAGAGAATACCTATAATGCACTGTGAGAGTCGTGGACCGAATGAATTACCTTGTGTGACCAGAAGATGGCGCCGCAGCTGGTCCATTTTTCAAACCACTGGTCCAATGTGGCTACAGCGTATATTATATATAAATTCCTGAACGTAATAATACAATGTGACTTATTTTCCGGACTAAGTCGATCCGGAGTCAAAAAATGCGTCATGAAGAAAAAAAACATATATAAGTCGCACTGGACTATAAGTCGCATTTATTTAGAAATTTATTTAGAAATCCAAGACCAAGAACAGACATTTAATCTGGAAAGGCAAGTTATTCAACTACACAATAGCACACAGAACAACAGGCTGAATAGGTGTTCTTCCTCGGTGTCGCTTCTGAACAACTCCGCCAACTAGAGCGCCCTCTCGCGGCTGTAGACAGTAATGTTTTCTCTTGGTTCATCTCAGTCAGTATGAATTAATTTTGATATATAAGTCGCACCTGACTATAAGTCGCAGGACCAGATAGTCCGGAAAATACGATATACACCGATTTTTCCTCTCAACAAAGCAATTTTGACTCTGAAAGTACGGTAACGATATCACAGCTCAGTATACAGTAGATGTTAAGAGTAAGAGCTACATGCCACCAATACATCAGTTTTATCAGGACTTTTGATAAAAAGAAAAACTTTTGTGGCACAATGGTTATTATCATTAGATGAATGGTAGATTTCTCCAGATATTATTGACCTATTGGGAGAAATGCACATGGCAGATGAATAAGACAAGAAACAAAAAATCCACCGAAGCATAAAAACAGACAGTGGTTCATTAAGACTGGGAATGAATTTCACTTTAAGAACAATAAAAAAGGAACATGCATTTTGTGTAATTTACGTTTTGAGTAGAGCAAGGTCTACAAAAGAGGTGTGAGCATTATCACAATTTCAGGCCTTGACATGTTTAGTTTTTGTGTTTCTGTCCAACAGTCAGGCTTGTCCCCGCTGCATGTGTCTTCCTTCATGGGTCATCTGAATATAGTGAAGATACTAATGCAAAAAGGAGCATCACCGCATGCCTCAAACGTGGTAAGCATCAAAGTGAAAAATATCAGCAGGTAAAGCAATGCACTGAAGTATGTTAAAATAATGCCACGTAAACATTTTCCTCACACAGTTTTATCTCTAGGTCAGGGATGGGCAGCTTCGGTCCTGGAGAGTTTAACTCCAACTTTTAGTTAGCAAAACCTGTACGTTGGTTAGCGTGTGTTTGATAGGGTTTGAGTTAAACTCTGCAGGACTGAAGATACCCACCCCTGCTCTCAGTGATCGTGATGTTTTGACTGCGAGCTGTGCTTTTGCTGTGATCTTACTGTACTCGTACATTAATGTGTACTTGTAGAAAGTGGAAACGCCTCTGCACATGGCATCTCGAGCTGGTCACTGTGAAGTTGCTGAGTTCCTGTTGCAAAACGCAGCTCCAGTCGACGCCAAAGCCAAGGTACATTTCACTTTGTTATTTTGTTGTGTTTAGTTGTTATGACATTTATTTTAAGTTTAGTTTAGTTTGTATATGTTGGTATTTTATTAAAAATGAGGAAAACATTTATTCCATGGAAGCTTGTTTCCGCTACAGAATAAAAAATTCAAAAGGTAATTGCAACTTTTTATCTCATAATTCTGACTTTACTTCTCGCAATTGCAAGTTGTAACGTAAATGAATCGGACTTTGGGTCCATGCGAATTAGCTCAATAGGGAATTTTGGGAAATATTAATAATCATAACTCATGGTCATAATTCATAAATCGCATATACATTTACTTTATCAATTTTCGGTATTTACCTCTTAACTGGCCGGTTCTCGTTTATCAAATCAGTCACTTGTCCACCAAGTGTACATATGTAAGATAGCTTATCACAGATCAGCAAAAGGGTATTACCGTGTTTACAAACTCCACGAAAGTTTATCTTCTGGCCACGAACATAAAACTTTCTGAGTTTATGAATTAAAACTACTCAAAGTAGTCTAATATCGAGCGTGTAGCTTAATTAGATCTTTGGCATTTCAGTGACTTCATAAAATGGGTTTTTCAAACACAGAGACAGTCAAAGTATGAATGGGTTTTAATAAATGTCAAAACTAGAGATTACATGATCTAGGCTACAACTATAAACGTACGTAAAAATGCAAACAATAAAACAAACAAACATTTAAACAAACAAGAACATAAGAAATAGCGTGATCAGAGTGAATGAAATGAAAGGGAGAAAATAAGAAGAGAGAAAGAGAAAAGCTGGTAATAATTACAGACAGAAACCTAATTTCAAAGACACCTGGACTCAGCTTCAGAGCGGTCAATACTTGCAAGTTTTGTTCTCTGTTCGGTGTATGCTGAGAGGCAGGGAGCGCGGACGGTGTCCTGTTTCTGCTGCGTCTTCCGGTGTCGCGGGAAACTTAAAAGGCTCACTGAATGTAACGTTTACCGGAAAATAAGATTCAACTCCCGTGAAGGAAGAGGCAAATAACTTAGTTGCATAGAACGGCAGCTACGACTCGAACATGTGGTGTCCGAGGGAGATGGCCGTAGGTGAGCAGCGCGCGTAAGAGCGCGGAAGAGGCTGGAGAGTTGGAAGAGTTGGATAGCCAAAAGTCAAAAGTCAAAAGGGAGAAAATAGCTTTTAAAGACATATGTTTACGCCTTCTTTTTGGGACAACAGCAAATAGGATCTTCTGATCTGGAGCAGGAAAGATGTTTCTTTGTTTTGTGAAGAAACGCCCACTTTGACTATGTCATGTGAGATATCAAGTTTTAACATTCATATCTAGAAATATGGTATTTCCTATAATAAATACATATTATTGTATTTTGCAGTCAAGATTCGACTCCGACATGTTTTTCCCATTACAATGACACCTCGAATGACGTTTTTTTGGATGAAAGAAATACAGGGTTACCTAATTTCCTCATAATCACTAGCATAGTGATTTTTGATTAACATAATAACGTTGCATATATATATACCTCAGACATTATCTTGACCAATTATACACATAAAAATATATATATCAAGAACATTGCTATTGGATCATATGTGGAAATTTCAGTTTCATGAGAGTCCATGAGTGTGTGTGTGTGTGTGTGTGTGTGTAAAAAGTCAATGTCTTTAAGGCATCACGTGATCTTGGAATGGGAGTTTGGGGGTGTGTTGAGTTACTCAAAGTTCGGACCTCGTGACGAACCTTTGGGGAGTCAGTAATCATATCAGTGGACAATGTCGGTTTGTGTCCTGAATAGCGCTTTTGTGGGTCACTTTTGACGCAAAACAGGGTAATCTTTGAAAACTTAAAGAACAGGGCTGTGTTCTGGGTGTTATTCATTAACTTAATCAAGTGGTCAATATCCTGTGCTTAAAGTCCCAGGGGTCTTCTTAGTCTCAGGCAAGAATGTGTACATTGTTCAGATAAACGAATCATGCATTCGGCTCCCATACGCTACAAAGTTTATATGATATATATATATATTATATTTATATTGCGAGAAATAAAGTCAGAATTGTGAGATAAAAAGTTGCAATTACCTTGCAATTTTGTCATGCCTAAAAATATCTTGAATGTAACTCGACACTCTTGCCTCATTGAGTATACGCGGTTCTATGAATATGCAAATGAGCCACGCCTCCACTCACTCACTCGCTCAGAGATCCACTGGTTGACGATCACACATTGATCTGATTGGTTACAAGGTAGTTTGTGACGTCAGAAACACCAGTGATTTCAAACCGTGTTGTTGAGACTGTCTTTGGTTCACTGCAGTTTTAAACAGAAAATACTCAACAATGCTGTCGACTTATGAATCTACACATGGTTTGTCTTAAAGCAGATTAAAAACACCACATAGACACATAAACAACATTAAAAGCCTGATTTTCACCATAAGGGGACTTTACTAACTATTAACTACTATTTTTGCCTGAATAAACTCCTGATTGCTGCTTATTAATAGTTAGTAAGGTGGTTATTAAGTTTAGGTATGGGTATAAGGGATGTAGAATAAGGGCATGCAGAATAAAGTATCAATATGTGCTTTATAAGTACTAATAAACAGCCAATATCTTAGTAATATGCATGCTAATAAGCAACTTTAATAGTGAGAATTGGACCCTAAACTAAAGTGTTGTCAAATATAGTCAAATAAAACCTGTATAATATATAATATTATTAAAAAATATAGAATATATAAATCTGCATATATAATAAAAAAACATTTTTTTAAATGTATAATATAAATACAATTTGAGAAGAACTAATACATTTGGCCATAACAAAGTTAAAAGTTTTTTTTTGTGTATTATGTTATTAAAAAAGTATCACTTATGGATCTTCACCTCCATCAGGATGACCAGACGCCGCTACACTGTGCCGCCCGTATGGGCCACAACGAGATGGTGAAGCTTCTGCTGGAGCACAAAGCAAACCCCGACTCCAACACAACAGCAGGACACACTCCACTGCACATCGCCTCCCGTGAGGGACACACACAAACTGCCAGCATCCTCCTGGACGTCAACGCCCAGCTAACCAAAATGACCAAGGTACAGTGCTCTACCCAAGACCTAAGTCACCAGCACATTGAATTAAAATAGATTTGGTTTTGTATTGAAACTCTCTCTGCTGTTTGGTTGTTGTCATGCAGAAAGGCTTCACTCCTCTTCATGTGGCGGCCAAATACGGGAAGCTGGACGTGGCAGTGCTGCTTTTAGAGAGAGGAGCCAATCCAAACGCTGCAGGCAAAGTATGAACCGCCTGCATGCATGTGTGCATTTATACGCATTTATAGTTCATTCTATAGCTATTTATATAGATAGATTGCTTACACTTTATTTTAAGGTGTCATTGTTACTATGTTATTATACTAAGTACTGAGTAATATTAATTAACTACATGTACTTACTATAGGGTTAGGGTAGGATTAGGATTTGGTTGAGAGTTAGTTGCATGTAATTATGCATAATTTACTGTTATCACGAAGTACATGTAACATATGTAACAAGGACACTGTAAAAGAAAGTGTTACCAATAGAATTAGTGGTTGACTGAAATGGGTCTTTCAATGGCTTGTGTGTCGACATGTGTAAACAGACACAACCAATTTGAAATTCAGTAACATAGTCAGTAACTATAATCTGATTAATTTAACATATAACATGCAATGCTGGGTATATTACTTATAAATTGTAGTTGGTTACTGATTCCCGATTACATGACAAAAATTTCAGTTCGTAATGTATTCTAGATGACTAATTTTAGGCAATGTATTCTGACTACTTTTTGCCTAGCTCGTTTATCACATTGATTTGAATAGGATAATATTGTACCATATATTGATATAAATTTACTAAGAGAAAAAAATTATATTCCATTCTTTGTTAATCACATCATGATGGGTTTCCCAGACTTAAAAATTAAATTAAAATTAAAATAGACTTAAGTCTTAAAAATAAAATAAAACATTTCCAAAAAATATTTTTTTTAGTTTTGTTTACTTGCATGTCATATGGCCATTAACGGACATCAGATTATTGTATTACTGATCTATCTTATTAACTTCAAGTAGAGATATTAGGTCAAAGAGGTTCAGCTGCGAAAAAAGTTGGGAAATCCCTACATTTAAGTGGCCTTTTATTTCATTATTATGATATTATCTGCAAGTGTTTTTTTATATATATACTTTTAAAATTTGAAGTACACTACAAGTGCACAATCAACACAGTTAAGCATGCTTGTTTTTTTTCCAGTGGTAGTACTACTAGTGTTCTATCATTCATATCTATTGCATTTTCATTGTGTATTATTGATGGTAGTGATGTAAGATGCCTTCTCCTCTGCAGGTTGGACTCACGCCGCTGCATGTGGCCGTCCATCATAACAATCTAGATGTGGTCAATCTTTTACTCGGCAAAGGGGGATCGCCACACAGTGCCGCTCGAGTATGACACTATAATTGCCCTGCTTGACTGTCAAAAACTCACAGTCTTAATCATTATTTTCAACTAGTGTATTTTAGCCACAATGTGCATAAACTTGCTAATTTTTCTCCTCAGAATGGCTATACCCCGCTCCATATTGCTTCGAAGCAGAACCAGGTGGAGGTAGCGAGTAGTTTACTGCAGCATGGAGCTTCTGCCAACGCTGAGTCACTGCAAGGGGTCACACCTTTACACCTCGCATCCCAAGAGGGACAACCAGACATGGTGTTGCTGCTTATCTCAAAGCAGGCCAATGTAAATCTGGGCAATAAGGTAAACTTATCATACTTACATTTCTGTTAGGACCACTATCGTCAAATTTGATTGACAATTAGCATACAGTTTGGATTGGCGGTATGGTTCTGTTCAATACAATAACTCCCCTTGGGGTGAACAGAGCCAACATGAATGTATGCAAATATAATTAATTCAAGTACAACATAATCGAGAATTTATTCTGATTCAAGGGGAATCATAATGCCAAATCCTGACTGACGAGAGGTGGAGCTGGGGAGGGAGGAGGGTAATTCGCTCCTGAGAAACGCGAAAGCTGCTGATAATACATAAGGAGCTTATATATGTATACAGTGATAGGCGTCACATTCCTATAGGTAGACGTGGATCAGATATTATCAGAATTGCAAGATATAAACTCGCAATTGCGAGAAAAGTGTCTTTATTTCATGCCGCAAACAAGCTTACATATGTTAGTGATGCGTTTTTTGAAGGATGGAGTAAAAAAAAAAAAAAAAAAACATTTATCCCACTTCTTTGTCAGATTATGATACACTTCTGTTTTCTGTCCTCAGAGCGGTCTGACCCCTCTTCACCTTGTGGCTCAGGAGGGGCATGTTGGGATTGCTGATATACTAGTGAAACATGAGGCGTCTGTCTACGCCGCCACACGGGTAAAAACTGGCATCTTTTACAATGCAATATGTTGTTTTTCTACAGAATGCACATAATGATTCACATGATTATTGCTAATAATCAATGACTACGTTTACATGTGCACCAATAATGTGATTATTTCCAGTAATCAGTAAACATGAGCAAAAAAATTTAATTATTCTGATTCTGCGCAATGGATTTACTGCCATTCTCCCCCCCCACCCAGTTTGTCGAGTGGTGTTCCTCTCACCGAGAGGACCCCCGAGGGTGTTCGATAGGGTCCGTGCTTTCCTTCTTGCAGCAAGGGTTGGAGCGAGGGCTGTCTCCCTCCACCCTCGAAGTGCATGCTGCCACTATTTCCGCATGTCACGACCAAATAGTTGGTTAATCAGTAGGGAAGTACAACCTGGTTGTCGGGTTTCTTAGGGGGGCAAGACTGTTAAATCCTCCTCGACCCCCCTCTATACCCTCTAGGTACCTTGCTCTGGTGCTCCAACCACATTAGAATCCTCCCTTCGAGACTTTGCAGTCAGCAGACTTAAAGATTCTGTCTATGACGACTTTGTTGCTGGCTGCATTGGCCTCCATCAAGAGGGTAGGGGACCTGCAGGCATTTTCGGTCAACAAATCGTGTCTAGAGTTCGGGCCGGGTAACGGCCACGTGGTACTGAGACCCCGGCCTGGCTATGTGCCCAAGGTTAGCAAGCGCTGCCCTCGGAGGAGACAGACCAAGCCCTGGCTTTCCTCTGTCCTGTCCGTGCTCTGCGACGTTATGTAGACAGAACTCAAAGCTTCAGGACCTCAGACCAGCTCTTTGTCTGTTACGGAGGCCAGCTAAGGGAAAGGCTGTCTCCAAGCAAAGAATGGCCCACTGGATAGTGGATGCCATCACCTTGGCTTACTAAGTACAAGGCGTGCCTTTTCCGCTCAGGTTGCGAGCTCACTCAACAAGAAGTGTTGCATCCTCCTGGGCGCTGGCACATGGCGCCTTGCTAACAGATATTTGTAGAGCTGCGGGCTGGGCGACACCTAACATGTTTGCTTGGTTCTATAGCCTACGTGTAGAGCCGGGTTCCTCCTGTGTTCTCACCTCAAACTGGTAGAAGCACAGAGAGGCCTGGCGCCAGGCCTATATCTTGCTGAACCGGATCTAGGCTAGGTGCCATATGTGTGACCCTGCGGGGATCCCATATGCTGCTTCTTCCATGGTCACTCCTAAACGGTTTCCCTTGGGAGAACCCATCTCTTAAAGAGATTGGTGTCACCCCATTAATTCCATATGCAAACTACCCCACAGGGTTAGTCCGTATCTCATCTCCACATAACTCCTTCGGGGAAGGATGTGGCTTCCGCAGCGTTCCTTTTCCAATGGGAAGGGCACGCTTTCCCAGTGTTATCCAATAGTCTCACTGAGAACAGCAGTGATGGACTTCTCTGTGTAAGCCGTGTCCCATCAGGTAAGAGGGAGTAGGAGGTTTTCACAGGGCGCTGGAGGGGGTCAGCAGCTGTGGCCCTTTGGTAGGGATTCCTATTCGTCGGTCACCGACGTGGCATCAGAGTGACCAACTAATAGGGAACGTCTCGGTTACGTATGTAACCCTCGTTCCCTGAAGGAGGGAACAGAGACGTGATGTCCCGTCACCACATCTGCTGTGCATTAGCTCGTTTAGTTACACTTATTCGTCGATCACCGACGTGGCGTCTCCGTTCCCTCCTTCAGGGAATGAGGGTTACATACGTAACCGAGACGTTTCTTTACCACTATGTTTATGAATCTGCGCATGACAACGTCATCAGTGTGCACTTTGGTCAGAGTGGAATAAATGTGATTAAAGTGTTTACATGTCAGTTTATTGCGATTAAAATCGGCATACACCACATATCTTACTCTGATTATGGCTATTACAATTATGAGCTTAATCACATCAATATTGTGTTTACTTGAGGTAAAGTTTTCCCTAAATCTCATTATAAGGGTGCATGTAAATGTAGTCAATGATTATGATCATCATGTTGATTTCTCTTCAGATGGGTTACACTCCCCTTCATGTGGGTTGTCATTATGGCAATATCAAGATGGTTAAGTTCCTCTTACAGCAACAGGCCAACGTAAACAGCAAGACCAGGGTAAGTGAAATATTGCTTTTGCTTTGTTCAGTTGTTTCACTTTTCAAACGTTTAACTTTGTTTCAGATGTTCTCCCTTGGATTCCCAATCCTAGAACAGGAATTACGAATCAGTATGTTGACAATTGACCCTTCGCAGGGAGCTTGATTGACAGGTGATCTGACCAATCATACTTCGCCATCCGCCATTTTGTCCGACAAAGCAGTCAGGAGAGTTTAGTAGTTTAACATGGAAGGATTTGAACTTGAGAAGCGGAGTGTACTGATGTCTTTCCGCGGTTAAAACAACATTCCTTCTGATGTTCATTCATGTTTATTTGATGCTATAAATGAACTAGAAGGAAGAGATGATCGGTTCACGAGCAGCTTTAACTGAGGCGACACAGCGATCTGTCACGACACATTAAAGAGCCACAAAACTGTATTTATTGTTTGAATTTCTTTTCAAAAAATGACCAAATTTGAAAGGTGAGACTTTGTTTAATATGTTTAATATCAAAAGTAACCGAAAAGTAAGCTGGTCTGTCCTGTCTGTCAGTGTGTTGTCCGTCTCCTCTCTGCTCTGCGATGTATTTTTCACTGCGTGAGAACATGGTGTGTGTGTGAGACCGGCGTAGCTTGTCAGACATAGCGACAGTAACTAAGGGGGGCGGGTCTTTGCGAACGGTCAATTGACATCCGTGAATATCTAAAACTCTAGAGACAAATTATGTTTCTCAGAAGACAAATCTGAGAAGCAAGAGTGTGAATTTGCACTTGACTTAATCTGGCCACATCAGAATCTGATCAGATCTGATGTGTGATTCTTGTTTCTGTCTTCTTCGTGGGACTGTTAGATGGGATATATGCCGCTCCATCAGGCTGCTCAACAGGGCCATACGGACATTGTGACGCTTCTCCTGAAACACGGCGCACAACCAAATGAAATTACATCTGTAAGAGCCCAGACACTTCATAATAATAACCGTCATTGATTATTAAAATACACTGGACGTTGACTGATGAAATGAACACAATAATATTTCCATCTGCTATAGAATGGTACATCAGCTCTTGCCATTGCTAAGCGACTTGGATACATCTCAGTCATTGACGTGCTCAAACTGGTCACCGAAGAGACGGTCACAATGGTAAGTTACACTTTTCATAAAAGTAATCTGATACTATGGCTGCTATAAACTAAACTTTGTCGTAATAAACATTTCCCTTTAAGACCACCACAGAAAAACATCGCATGAGTTTCCCGGAGACAGTTGATGAGATCTTGGATGTGTCTGAAGATGAAGGTAAATACAGCTCTCGATTTAATTTCATGGTTTGTTTTAGAGTTGTATGTATTTTAATGCGAAATGCAAGACTTTTAACTTTTTTTTTTAAATGAGTGGGCATTTTAAGAGCATCCTGAAGTAGACTCCTCTTGGTTTTTCTAGGAATTGCACAGCTAACGTTAGGTATGAATTTCCCTCTTTTTTCTTCGTACAGTGACTTCATTTCAAGCGCGCGCACACACACACGCACACATTGTCATTCTCTGGTGCACTTTGACAATTATGATGGACTTGTCATCAGCATGTGTGCATTTAAGTTAATAAGCCTTCCAAAATACTTAACTATTCCTCAAACCTTTCCCACTAACCTGCTACATCTCTTTTTACATTTTTTTTTTTTTTCTGGAGTAGCACAGATTTGTGTGATGGAAAGTTCAGTGGACCGGGAACAAAAAGTGATGCATGGTCAATATTAGAACACTGCACTGCAAAAATGAGGTTTTGTCTCATTGTCCAGAAACATTATTTAAATAGAGTTACTTGAGAATCAAAACTGCATAAAATATTAAAGCACACTATATCAGAACTCTTATGCATAAATAAACTGTATGCATCTTTTGCATTTCCGAGTCCGTTTGAACAGTCATAACTTCATATTTTTCAACTAAAACTATATTGTATCTGTTCAGTAACTTCTCTTTAATGAGTGAAAGCGCACAATTTTTTAATGTTATCATGTTTTACCATGTTATTGTTAAATTGACCCCCTTTTTAGTCATAAAAAAAATGTTATATATTCTTTGAAATATAAAATTTTACAAAGTATATTGTTTCATTTTTTTACTAAAAACTATGGATTTTTTTTTCCAGAAATTTGTATGTACTCCTTTCAGGTCAAAATGGACCCGAATGCATTAGGAGGGTTAAATTAATTTTTTTTTGTTTTTTTGTTTTGTTTTTTGGTTAATCCTTTTAACAGTGTGATTATACAAACAAGTGTCGAGTAATATTAATTAACATGTACTTACTCTATAATTAGGGTTAGTTTCTTGTAATTATACATGATTTACTGATATTAAATACATGTAAGATGTTTTTTTACTCCACAGGTAAATACTTTGTACCCAATAGGTTATGAGGAATACAGTATAGTCTCTGAAAACAAGTCTTATCTTGTGCAATTTTTCTTATCAAATACATTTACAAGACAAAAATACTGATTAAGGATTTGTAAATATAACATTACTACATTATATTCATGCATTTGTTAATTTCTTCAGAATTATGATTTGCAAAATCAGTAATGTATAAAGTGTCATCACTTTTTTTTTAAGGGCTTGTTGTAGAATCAATAATTAAGTCATATAAAACCAGGCCTTATAATGTGGACAGCACTGTATTTCAGCTCATGGTGAAGTTACCGATATTAAAGGTGTGTTTACATAATGTCCTGAAAATGTTTCATATGTATCCGGGCTCTCACACGGATGTACTGTACGTCACATGACGGCCTTGTGCAAATGTAATGCATAAATTTAAGTTTCATCATTTAATATATATATATATAGAGAGAGTATATACAGTACTATATACAATATATATGGCATATCTGTATTTATTATAGGTGTGTATATGTTATACACACACATGCAGTCTATGAAAGAACTGAAGCCGGCTTGACCTTATTGCTATTGAAAGGCAGGTTTGTTGATTATGTGAAAAAAAAATTTCATTTTCTGCTCTACCAATTATAGTGTGTTTGTTTGCAAGACAACATCCCAAGAGAGTGGCTAATACAATGACCTTAATAGACACAATTAAGAAAAATGTCTTATTTTTTATGAAAACAAGCACAGTTTACCAATGACTGTGCATTTAGCCGTGTGATATCACTGAAGGCACTGGGTTTTGAAGGTTATCTGTGCCTATGCTTTGTAGTTAATTTAATATTATAAACACACACACACCACACACACACACACACACACACACACACACACACACACACACAAATGTTTCTCATTAATTTGCTTTGATATGTTTTGTTGCAGAATGTCCATCACAAATCTTTCCCTTTTCTTCATTCTCACTCACATGCAATTCAGTGTTGGGAAAGTTATTCAAAAAAGTAATTAGTTAATACTTACTAATTACTTTTTTAACATTGGAATGAAACACATTTGACCAGTAATCATGTTACATGATTGAATTTCGAAAACCTATAACAACATTTGCCAGCTGGACAACACAAAAATACACCAAATTGTTTGTAAACAATTGTCGTTGCTCAAGGATCTCTTACCGGCGTGTGAAGTCATGAAATGTAGTGTCGCTCAAAGGATTATATGTCCAATAGTTTGCCGAGTGAGTGAGCGAGTTCACAGGCTTGTCAATCAATTGAAAGGAATCAAAATAACTTTGAACAAAACAATATTCATTGTTGGATGTCACATTTAGGCTTGAAATTATTCATTGTTTCTGCAAACTGTAAATGCAATGCAAGTAAAGACACAAAATGAATTGTGACGGGATTACTGAAACTGGATACATTTATTAGAGTAAATAGTAATCTGATTACAGTAATGCATTTCTTCCCCTTTTCAAAAAGTATTGTGGAAGTACCATGGTACAATTCATAAGATAATACTTTGGTATAACAAATGAATGAATGAATACCAAGGTGTTAACATAGTACTCATGTTCTTAAAGGGATAGTTCACCCTAAAATGAAAATCGTGTCATTATTTACTCACTATATATGCATACTTTTTCGGACCACAAAAGGCTTTTTTTTTATTTTATGCCCTGCTCGTGCTCGTCCATATAATGGCAGATAATAGTGACCAGCATCAAGCTTTTTAAAAAAGATGCAAAAGTATCACAGATTGCTCCCATGTGACGCGTGCCGTATATTCCAAGTGTTCTGGGTGTGTACGATAGGGTTTGGTGAAAAACAAACCAAAATCGAATGTATTATTTAACGAAAACCGTGACCTTGTCCGTTGGTCTTCTGTGCACGACGTGCGCATTCGTGTGACTGTATTAGCGCAGCAGTTCAACCCGTCTCGTCCGGAAAAAGCACTCAAGTCGTGAGAAATCAAGATTGATAAATACGCAACATGAAATACAATGCCTAGAAATCCCAATTTCTTCACGGAGTGAAATATCTCCAGACCAGAACTGCCTTTGTCTGATATACAGTCAGAATGGCAGTTGACAGATGTGAACGCGATAACACAGAGAAGAAGGTATTGTATTTCATGTTGCATTTGTGTTACTCTTGAGTTCTCACAACTACGGTGCTAATCGCGTCTCATGAGCGCACACAGAAGACCAATGGCCAAGGTCAAGAATTTCATCAAATAATACATCAAATTTAGTTTTTCACCAAACCCTATCGTACACCCCCAGAACACTAGAAATAAACGACACGTGTCGCATGAGATCATTCTGTGATACTTTTTTTTTTAAAGCTTGATGTTGGTCACTATTAACTGCCATATTATATGGACGAGCACGAACGGGAATTTTTTTAAAAATACTCCTTTTGTGGTCCATAAAAGAAAGAAGGGCGTTCGACATTAGAACAACACTAGGGTGAGTAAATGAAGACTTAATATTCATTTTAGGGTGAACTATCCCTTTAAAATGAACCTTGGTAGTAGTACCATGGTGCTTCTTTGTTACTGTCATAACATTTTTCACTCACTCAACAGCTCTCGCTGCATTTAAATCCTCTCCCTATTGTCCAATCAGCTTTCATTTCCTCTTGATGGCACATTTAAAACCCGTTCACTAAGTCTTGTCTTCTTCTCTTTTCTCTTGTCATCCCTCCTTGCGGCAGGCGAGGAGCTGCTGGGGAACGAGGGTGCCAGGTATTTGCAGATGGAGGACATAAAGGACCATGATGAGGATTTCCTTTCCCCCAAGAAAGTGCTAGAGTACGAGGGAGAGTTGCAGTGATGATGTGGAAGATGAATCAGATAAATCAGGAAGTAGAGGACAGCTTAATGTTGGTGGAAGGAATTACGTAGGAGATTTTGAACCAGATTTAGTGTTGTTTGAATATAGAAAAGATCAGAGCCCAAACAGAGGAAAGGCCACTGAGATGAGTTAGGATGGGACAGAAGAACTGTCATTTTCTGATTCCTTTGCGTCAGACTTATTGTTAACTTGTGTTCCTTAGGAATCATTCCCCTGCTCTTCCCAGGATCCCATGCGTGTCTCCCGAAACAGTCATGCTGAAAGAACATGAAATTGAGCAGGTAAATATGCGTATCATCATAGGTCTCACATTATACCTGGGGGTTTTAGACTACTACTATCTACTTACATTTTAAGATTTAAAAGTTTGGTTTTAGATTATATATATATGTGTGGAAGCTTGTTTTCCGCCACAGAATAAAACATTTTTAAAAACCGCGCAACATTTTATCTCAAAATTGCGAGTTTACACGCAATTGGACTTTATAACACGCAATTAAGACTTTATAACACGCAATTGAGACTTTATTTCACGCAATTCTGACTATATATCTCACAATTCTGAGGAATAAAGTCAGAATTGCGTGAAATAAAGTCTCAATTGCATGTTATAAAGTCGCAATTGCGTGTTATAAAGTCAGAATTGCGAGATGTAAAGTCTCAATTGCAAATTATTAAGTCAATTGCATGTTATAAAGTCAGAATTGCGAGATATAAAGTCAGAATTGCGTGAAATAAAGTCGCAATTGGGTGTTATAAAATCGCAATTGCGTGTTATAAAGTCAGAATTGCATGTTATAAAGTCAGAATTGCGTGAAATAGTCTCAATTGTATGTTATAAAGTCAGAATTGCGTGAAATAGTCTCAATTGCATGTTATAAAGTCGCAATTGCATGTTATAAAGTCAGAATTGCGAGATGTAAAATCTCAGTTGCGTGTTATATAGTCAGAATTGCGTGAAATAGTCTCAATTGCGTGTTATAAAGTCAGAATTGCGAGATGTAAAGTCTCAATTGCATGTTATAAAGTCGCAATTGCGTGTTATAAAGTCAGAATTGCGTGAAATAAAGTCGCAATTGCGTGTTATGAAGTTTCTGAATTCTGACTTTTTTTCTTGCAAATGACCCTTCACAGAGAGCTTGATTGACAGGTGATCTGACCAATCATACCATACATTAGGAAGACAAATGATAGGGTTAAATCAGATAACTTAAAAAAAGAAAAGATAAAAATGGCACATTCACATTGTACAGTGTATTTATGTGTGTGTGTCAATATCTACACATGTACAGCTGCAGACGCCACTTCCTTTGGCCAAGGAGTACGATGAGGATTCCCTGATTCCCAGCAGTCCCGCCACAGAAACATCAGACAACGTCAGTCCGGTGGCCAGTCCCATCCACACCGGGTGAGTTTTCTTCCCCTACCAGAAATATTGGTGACATTTTGGAGGAATTCAGTTGAAATTGAAATATTATGAATTGGTAACATTATTTTGATGGTCCCTTTTTAATATTCTGTTGACTATAAGTAACTTTGCACCTACATGTCAACTAACTCTCATTAGAGTGACTGTCTGCTTAATATCTGCTAACTCTTTATTGTGATGCTCCTCAACAGACATTATACTGACTATAAGTAACTTTGCAACTACATGTCAACTTATTCTAACTCGAACTCTACCAGTCTACTAATACTCAACTAACACTCTAATGAGAGTTAGTAGACGTGTAGCTGCAATGTTACTCATAGTCAACAGACTGTGTTAAAGGGACCATCAAAATAAAGTGAAACCTATGAATGAATTGATCAACCAATGAATTCATGCATGTCCGTATGGCTCTGCAGTTTCCTGGTGAGCTTCATGGTGGACGCTCGTGGCGGCTCGATGAGAGGGAGTAGACACAACGGCCTGCGCGTCATCATACCTCCTCGAACCTGTGCGGCTCCGACACGCATCACCTGCCGCCTGGTCAAGCCTCAGAAACTGGCTACACCCCCTCCTTTAGTGGAGGGCGAGGGTCTCGCCAGCCGGATCATCTCTCTGGGTCCCGCCGGCATGCAGTTTTTGGGGTGAGGAAACCAGATTTGACAGAATACAGGATTTATTTTACAAACTTAAAGGTGCAGTGTGTAATATTTATGTTGACAGAATTGCCATATCATAAACATATGTTGTCAGTGGTGTATAAAGATCTTTCTTATTGAACCGTTATGTTTTTATTATCTTAGACTGAGCCATTTGTATCTTACACCGCGGGTCTCCTTACATCGCCATGTTTCTACAGTGGCCCTAAACGGACAAACACGTTTCGTCACTATGTTGTTCTTCATGCAAAGACGCTAAAGCTAAAGTCAGCGAATAAAACTGACACAATGATGAACAAGTTACAATAATATTCGCAATAATTCAGTTTTACTGAATAATAAACCTAATTTCTTTATTTATCTTTGTAAAGAAACCTCATTGCTTAACTGGTATGGGATTATTATTGTGCCTTTAAAATCAAACAAACTTTTCAAGACATGAATGAAAATATAGTGGTGATTATATCACTAAAATTAAATAGGAAGGCGCTTACAGACGCTCACATGTAAACACAACACTGACGTCTTCACTTCCAGGTCAAGAATCTGTCTATCAAAAACTCAGTAGCCAATGAGAACACATCGCTGTTAGCCCCGCCCCCACGAGAGTTATGTGCCTGAATCGCGAACGAAAACTCAGGGAGAGTAAATTAAAACTCTGGAAGCGCATTTGTAATTACAGATCAGCGAAAAACATGCAGTGTATTAAAAACAAGGTAAAAATGTTTGCCTGCGATTTATTTTTTTACGGTTTCAAGTTTCAATTTATGTTTTCATAAATTTCTTGAAAAGTTATGTTCAATTTTAAAGGCACAATAATAATCCCATAAACTGGCTACTCTCTGCTGTCTCAGACGACGACATCTTTTCCTGTCGGCCACCGTAACTTCTGTTGGTTGCAATTCGCAATCTCACCTCTAAAAATGACACACTGCACCTTTAAATTGCAAACTAACACTTTAACTCGTATTGCTCCTGAAGGCCTGTGATTGTTGAGATTCCTCATTTTGCGGCACTCGGTCGGGGAGACCGTGAACTCGTGGTCTTGAGGAGTGAGAACGGATCAGTCTGGAAGGAACATCGTAATCGATATGGAGACGAGGTGTTGGAGACTATCCTCAACGGCATGGATGAAGGTGTGTACTTACTGTTTAAAGTGAGAGAAATGTGCTTATACTGTATTGACGGCTTATGTACAGTACATACAGTAACATTTGCTGTTAAATTATAGCAAATCTAATATAGTCCAACCAAAATGTATTCAGACACCTTCAACATTTCTCACATTTATCATAGTTTAGAAAATGGTAATAAAATATGGCAAGAACTCAGTTGATATTTCACTGGTTTTGTCCATCCTTCTGTTAGACTGTCTCACAAATTAATTATGTTTAATATCTGTCAGCTATCTACACAATTAGATAATACCAATTTAGGTCAAAAAATGACCAAGCAATGCTTCATTTTGTTCAGTCTGTGGTGTAAAAAGGTCGCATTAGCAATTAAAGAACAAACACTTGGTCAGGTCAAAGTGTCGGAATAATTTTTGGTTCCAAATTCGCAATTTTTTCAAAGACTACAACGTGCATAAGCAATGCGTTTATCACTTGTTTCTTCTTGACCTGTTTTGATCCGGAGATTCAGAACTCTTTCAGAAGATGCGTAATAGCGCCACCTACCGTATAACAGTGAAAACACGAAAATAGCGTCAGTGGCGGGGAAGGAGTTAAAATTGATATTTTTTATAACACAGATTTTAGTTTTGTGATTTTTTTAAAATGTAAAATACACTTTTTTTGTTTACTTTTGATCTGCCAGACTTTGTAATGTCTGCATAAATGTCCCTGTTTCTGAACTGTGGTCATTATGTCTCATTGATTTGCAAACGTTGTTCATTCGTTGTCTTTTGTCTCTGTTGCCTGTGTACTGAAGACCTGGAGAGTCAGGAGGAACTCGTGAAGAAAAGGATCAGGCGGATCATCTCGACCGACTTCCCGCTCTACTTTGCCGTGGTGTCCCGTATCCAGCAGGAGAACGATCTGATTGGCCCAGAAGGGGGTTCTCTCACCAGTAAGCTGGTGCCATTGGTCCAGGCCAGTTTCCCTGAGACGGCCGTCACCAAGCGTGTCCGTCTTGGACTGCAGGTGAGATGGGAGGATGATGAGGAGGAGGAAGATGTGATGGAAAATGGAGGAAGCTTATCTCCTGCGTATTACTATAATGTATCTGGCAGCTTTTAGATCTTTTCAGTTTTGTTTTGTTTAGTTTTTCCTGTTCGGTCAAACATCTTATCTTTCATTTCTTGCTGTGCCTTTGGAAAGTGAATGAATGTAATTGTGTAAGTTGCTCGGTGATGGTAAATATGAATGATGAAGTGTGGTATAGTATGGGATGGTATCTTTCTACTTCCTGCTTGGATCAAAACATAGGTTCTGCATATACAGACATATTTACAGTGCTGGAGAATAAAAACAGCAAAAGTTGAACGTTTGTTTGAATGTTTCAGGGTAATGACAGGTTTTCTTAAAGGAAGTTGTAAGTTGAGAAGGATAAAAAAGCAAGCTGAAGCTTAGTATGACTATTTTTCTGTACTATTGAAAATATCTGAAGCACCTTAAATACACAAACGTCTAACTGAGATACTGAAATTTGTATTATATATTTTTAGATCTTTATTAGCTACACAAACATCTTTAAAGCAATTTTCTTTTTTAAATTTCTGGAACTTAAAATGAAATGCATGTATTTTACTTTTTCTTTTACTTTTGTTTTCAAATGTAACAACCAGCTCGTACCAAAGCTGATTTTTTTTTTTTTTTTACGTGTTTTTAACCCATTATATGTTTAATCATTTATATCATTTGTTACATTATTTTTGCTTCATTTTTTGCTGTTCTTTTCTTTGTGAGAAGTGACCTAATAATCTAAATGTATTGACAAACTTGATCAGTTCTCATTGTGCTGAATTATAAACCATACATTGTTTCGTGTTGTTTAAAAACACTGCAAGTCAGGAAATCTGTAAAGTGGCATAAAATGAAATTCCCAGCAATAGTTTGTATATTTTTCCGCAATGGCGTACAAACATGTTTCTCAGATTTGCACTCAGGTTTTGGTATTTTTGGAAGATTTGTTGCAGATAGCTCAGGTTGCTTGAATTACAGAGACAATAAAATAAGACATATGTTTAGTCAAATGTTGCTTAATTCCACTCCTGATCCAACGAATACCTAAATATGCATTTTTTTTTTTTTTTTTACAAATGTAGGCCAACATTTTATTTATAATTCATTAGAATATGAGAACTGTCCAAGGATTGTAATGCTTTGATATCAACATATTAACTGCAATATCACACATGATCTGTAATTCATTGTAAATAAATAACATTATGATTATAATGAGCTGCGCACTCAAAGATCTTCAAAAGCTTTACAACTATACAGGGTCAAATTGTTGTGCAGTTTCTTCTGCAAGTGAATCAATTTTGGTTCAATGTTTGTAACACGTTTTCCATTAATAAATAAGACTGATTGACAAGCTAAATTTGGTGTCTTGAATAGCGATGATTGCAATCATTAGAAAATGGAAATATATTAAGATCTCTTCTGTCTATTCTTTCCCTTGATTTCTTCTCATTTATTCCTCCATCCATTCATGTGTAAATATACCATTTGCTATTTCTCCGTGTCTGACTCTCATTGCGTTTTCTTCTCTTCACCTTTGCTCTTCCCCATCTCATCTTGTACTTTGCGCTCTTCCACACTGTTGTGGTGTTCTCCTCGGCACTCAGGCCCAGCCGGTCCCGGATGAGCTGGTGGCCAAGCTCCTGGGGAACCAAGCCACGTTCGGGCCTGTGGTGACAGTAGAGCCTCGCCGGCGCAAGTTTCACCGTCCCATTGGCCTGAAGATTCCTCTGCCTCCCTCCTGGAGGTCGAGTCCACGGGACGCCGGCGAGGGCGACACCACCAGCCTCCGCCTGCTCTGCAGTGTCATCGGTAACCACACATGCAGCATTTTTACATTGCAAACAGTGGTTGCACTTTATTTGGCAGGGTCATTGTTACATGTACTTACCATAGTCATAATTAAATGCAACTAGACCCTCAACCTAACCCTATAGTAAGTATATGTAAAATAATTAATATTACTTCACCCAAAAATGTAAACTCTGTCAGTAATGACTCTCCCTCATGTTGTTCAACCCCGTACGACTTTCGTTCATCTTCAGAACACAAATGAAGATATTATTGATTAAATCTGAGAGCTGGGTCACTCCTCCATAGGCTTCTATTGTAATTGAAACTTGCCGGCCCAGTAAGTTAGTAAAGACAATGTTTAAAATAGTCCAAGTGACTACAGCGGCTCAACCTTAAGTTTACAGAGCAACGAGAATACTTTTAGTGCGCAAAAACAAACATAAAATAACGACTTTATTCAACTACTCATGTTCTTCTGTGTGTTCCTCTGAGTGAGTTCACGTAGTGTAATTCTGGGTTGTACATTGGAACGCCGGCTCACTATTGGCCGACGCTGGTCATGTGTGTGATACGTGTGATGAGAACATGAATAGTTGCGTATTTGTTTGTTTTTGCGCACTAAAAGTATTCTCGTCGCTTGATAAACTTAAGGTTGAGCCGCTGTAGTCACTTGGACTATTTTAAACATTGACTGAACAACATGAGGAAGAGTCATTACTGACAGAGTTTACATTTTTGGGTAAACTAACACTTTAAATATATAATTACACTGTAACAATGACACCTTAAAATAAAGTGTTATCCTTTATTTTAAGGTGTCTTTGTTACACTGTATTTATATATTTAAGTACTGAATAATATTAAGTAAGTACATGTACTTACAATAGTGTTATGATTTAGGGTTAGTTGCATGTAATTATGCATAATTATAGTTATTATAACTACATGTAACGTGTAACAATGACACTGTAAAATACCCCCAAAAATCTTTTTCTTAATCATTATTTTCTGGTGATGAAAAATCGAAACGTCCTTAAAACGAGATAATTTTACTTGAAGCAAAATTTCTTTCTATATTCATATTTATACAATTGCAAGACGGTGTTGTTATTGTTAACTACAGCTACTTTTTTGTTCATTGCAATAAAGCTCAAATAAAAGGAAATATTAGTAGAACTACTTAAAAGGCTTAAAAAATCAGAAACTAACTTAAATGAAATTGAACTGAAATAAATTAAATTAATAAAATAAATTTAAGTACATAACAAATTTACCAAAACCTAAACTAATATTAACATCTAAAAATAAAAAAGCTAATTCAACATATTAATGGATACTATAATAGTATATAAATAATAATAATATTGGTGCATATGCATTTTTATTTATTTATTTATATTTTTGCACCATGAAATACAAAATTACAAAAAATAATAATAACAAAACATAAAATATATAATCAAAAATAAAACAAATGTTATCAATTTAATGATGTGCAGGAAGAGGCAAAAAACCCCAACTGGGCTTATTTAACGCCTCCACCTATAAACATAATTACAATAAAATCAAAACAAAAACATTATACTACATAAAAGTAACAACAAACTAATGAAATGCATATATCCATAACAAACACACAAAACACACATGCACATACATGTATAAATACACACACCATCAACAAATTTTAATGACGAATACAGTAATGAAAATAATAAACAAAAAATATGATCATAACATAAAAAAATAAAATAATAATAATAATATCTATATTAAAAATTTAGAACAGCAATTAAATGGGCTTTTAAATCTCTTTTATAACATTTTAATGAGGAGGAGTTAATTGCTAAGTGGGAAAAACTGTTCAGTTTTTCTTCTTATCTTTCTTATTTTAAGGGTGTTTAGATAAACACTGATTGGGAAAATTAGTTTATATCATTATGTAATAAAATGTGGGAAATTGAAATGTGCAAATATAAGTGTAGGAAACAATAGGCGCTAATTAAAGGTGATGTAGTCGTTTTTAATGATAAAATATTTTCTAGTTTAATGTGCAAATACAACTAAGGAAGCCATTCATAGTTTTACTGGCTCTTTAAATGTTTATTTTTTAGGGATGAATGATCATACGGCTTGTTGAAGCGGGTGTGCTGTTACTTTTCTAGTAATGAGAGAAGATTTTTTACACATTATACTAAAATGAGCACAAAAAAATACAACTCAACAAAGGTTCAATAGTGATCAATGCAAGGATTATGCTTTTAAGGTAAAACATATATTTATATTCAATAACCATCATTTTAAAACCAAAGTAACCAGATTTATCAAATGGGACGCCCAAGCAAGACTTGGTTATAAGGGTTTTTATTTGTGTGTTTTTAACTATTGCATGTTTATTTTCACCCGAATTGCTCTACGTTTCACAGGTGGCACGGCTCCTGCCCAGTGGGAAGATATAACTGGCACCACCAAACTTATGTATTCCAACGATTGTGCCAGTTTCACCACCAATGTCTCTGCCCGGTAAGACGTCACTGAAAACCATAACCTCTACATGTTAGTTCCTCGTGTTGTCTTCACAACACTATTATATGAAATATTATTGTTCTATTTTAAATTTGTGAAGCACTTTGAGGAACAAAGTTGTGTTTAAATCCGCTATATAAATACAAGTTGAATCTGAAAGTATGATTTGCCGCTGGTCAAACTCACTCTGTGTTGCTCTTCCACAGTTTCTGGCTGGCTGACTGTCCTCGGACGGCGGAGGCCGTGTCCTTTGCTAACCTCCTGTACCGCGAGCTGTCAGCCGTGCCCTACATGGCCAAGTTTGTAGTTTTTGCAAAGATGAATGAAGCCAGAGAGGGTCGTCTCCGTTGTTATTGCATGACTGATGACAAAATGGACAAAACCCTGGAGCAGCACGAGAACTTTTCTGAAGTGGCTCGTAGCAGAGACATTGAGGTCATATGATATAGTGTGTTATGTGCTTCATATAGACGATACATCTTCAATGCATCTATTGTGTTTACAGCAAGTGCTGCAATAATACATTTAAACCTAAAAACAGACAGTCGATATGAAATATAAATGGACCCTGTTAAAGTCAGCATGAAAAGAAAGTCTTTTCTTCTCTATTGTGGCGTATATCCGAGTGAAACGACTTCTGGAACCAGGACAAATGTAGGGTGGGGCTTGATTTTGTCTGTGGGGATTTGATTGGATAGTTGGATGGTTGTGGTTTGCTATTGGTGGATCTCATGATGTGAGTGACAGGTTGCCCCGCCCTCGTCATCAGAGAAGAGATGTCACTACACGAGGGAACAGTTATTTTGATTAAAGATCACAAGGATGCATGAATTTTAAAAAAATGTGCACGAATAAATCATTTATTATAAATATCACAATATTCCATAACAATACAAGAATTGTCAAGTTTGATTTCATGGTGACTTTAATACACAGTCTTGGTCTTACTGTACCTGATTCATGAGCGCACAATTCTCCAAATTAAAGTACTAACAAAAATAATTGTTCTAGTAATTTTTCGTATAAACTTAGTAACATGTTCCACCGTTTAAACAACTTTCAGCTGACATCACCAAGGCCGCACATTGAAAAACAAAAAGGTAACATTGTATTCAACTAATATAATTGTATTAGTTTATAGTTTTGTTGATATACATTAAAGTAGTTCGGTGGATTCAGCAATATTATATATATATATATATATATATATATATATATATATATATATATATATATATATATATATATATATATATATATATATATATATATATATATATATACTGTATATATATATTGCTTACAGTTTGGGCGTGGAAAATAATTGTAACCAATAGCCAGATGGTGGTGTTTCAGAAAACAAGTATCTCTCCATTGCATTCGAGGTTTGACTCCATTCTGGAATGGAAAACCCACTTTTCACAATCCAATCAAATCCACATATATAAAATGCAAACCTACATTTTTTTTCTCTCTCTCTTTGAATATTCTGAGATACGTGACATTACAGAAGTAAATGTGTTGCTTATAAAGTTTCATGTTGACTTTACTAGATATTAAATGTGATTGATTTAGGATGCATCTACTGCAGATCTACTGTAACCCTAAACACAGCGACTGGTGTTTGTTCTGTAGGTCATGGAGGGAATGCCGTTGTATCTGGAGTGTTCAGGAAACCTGGTTCCCATCAGGAAAGCGGCCCAGCAGCCTCGCTGCTTCAGCTTCCAGGCCTTCAGAGACAACAGACTGCCTGTGTCTGTCAAGGTAAAGCCAAATCAATTCACATTTACAGTGCATAAGTTTACACACCCATGCTAAAGTTGCCTAAAAAGCCTCATCTTTTGGAAAGTGATTTTAATGCCTTAATTAATAAAATTAATAAAATTGAGCGAATGACACTTAATGATAGTTGTCATAAACATGCATAAATCCTCCTTCATATTAATGATATGTCATGACATGATTATGAAGGTGGCATATCAGTCTTATGCACACCCCTTCAAGTAAAGTGTTACTGAAATTAGACATACTACATTAGAAAAGGGCTAATCTAAATTTTCATTTGATAATATTTTACATAATAAATGACATTTTTATGTATAATAAAAAAAATAAAAATAAATGTATGCTTGGTTCAAATGTAATATTTATGGATAAATAATTTCCTGTATCATCACATGTTCATCCACTTCTTTCCCTTTATCCCAGGTGAGAGACAGCAGTAAAGACCCCTCTGGCTTTTTGTCTTTCTTGCGCAAATCAACCAAATATGAAGATTGTCAACATGTGTTGTGCAACCTCAACGTCACCATGCCACCGTGCATTAAGGTAATAATACAAAGGTCAAAATAGGTCACATGCTTACATTCCCTACACAAACACTTATAATGAACACATATTTATATATTAGGGCTGTCAATCGATAAAAAAAATTTTTTTAATCGCATAATTGTCATGAGTTAACTCGCGATTAATCGCAATTAATCACAATTTTTTTTTGTATTTGTTCTAAATTTTACTTAACCCTCTAATGCATGAATTATGTTTTTGCATAAAAAAAAAAATTTTAATCTTATTTTCTTGAAGATTTAAGATAACAGATTAACAACAAAAAAAATTTTTTTTTTTAAACCCACCCCCTTAGCAGATTTTATTTTGTTGCCTCAGGGCAACGCTATGCAGTATAGGTAGTAAATCACAGAGAAAAATGTAATATTGTCTCAACGTTTATTAGGAAAATCAAGAGATTTGAAAATGCCTTTTATTTAGAATTTACTAAATATAAGAAAAGGGCTTTAAACATGTATTTTTCTGCCTCTCAAACCTCTTTCTGGGGTCCATTCTTCATCACTGTCACTTTCCTCAAGCTCACTGTACTCACTAATAAATCCATTGTTGGGTATGATTCTGACTGATCGCTCCTTTCTACCATAAAATGTCCCTGCATCCATTTTCCTGTTAAACATCAGTGCAGAAAAAGCAAAAACACTGATTTTGGCCTTCAATAAAGACACATCTACCATTAGCATTGCTATTGCACTGAACACTAGCCTGTAAAAGTACAATTTAATTATTATTATTATTATTTTACCATATTGTGCACAAATAACATGTAATGATGTGTGATAACATCCAAACACATTGTCAGCAAAGACCTCATAAAAAGTACCCCTTATCGCATAACGTTGCCCTGAGGCAACAAGAAGAAAAACTGAATTTCTAAACATGCTAAATTAAAAAAAAGTTAATAAAACTTGACAAACGGCTTCTCTACACCTTCATGCACATACATATATTTTTTATTTACAGTTCATGTCATTGTAAATAAGATTACTGAAGCAAATAATCTTACATTCTTCTCACACCATGTGCTCCTGTGACCACATGTCAGAAAAGGAAGTCCTGCCTTCAAATGATGCTTGATAGTGACTCCCACACCTTATTGGACCATTCTATAGCAATCATTTGACCATTTTGATTGGTTGCAATTATTTAAAGAAACATGTACTGGAAATTAAACTTAAAAACACTTTCCGTTGCCTGAGAGCAACGCTATGCAGTAGAGGGTTAAATGATACTTTTCAAGTTTGTAATACTAATCATTATGGGCATGGATAAATATGGATGCTTTATGCAAATGTATGTTATTATTGAAACCATAGTCAACATAGAGCATGAAGACGAGACATGTTTCAAAGGTCATAGATGTTTTTCAAAGAACTTGTTCATGTCTATTAGACACATGAAGAAAGAACAAAGAAATACCAGGTTCCCGGTACTTCTCTTTCTTTAAACTGAGCAATTTACTAAAACAAACATGTTTAGATTTGTGCATGACAGGGCAGCTCTTCTGAAAATGCTCAATGTACATTTATTATTTATTATTACATTAGTTTGTCTCTCTCTGTGCCCATTTTGATGAAGCTAAATTTTCAATAAAACTGTTTTCATTGGTATATTTTACTGTTTCTGTTGTCAAACAACGGAATGAATAGGCTATGAAATAGTGACTGAAACGCGACTCATTAAGACTCATTAATAACCAGCTCTCCCTTCCAAGATGTTAATCTGCACAAAAATCCTGATAATCGAGATGAATTGTCTGATCGTCTGATGAAATCAAATACACATATCACACATATCATACATACATATCTGCGCTGTGATTTCGTCTATACTTGCATGTAAAATTAGAGAAGCAACATAATATCTGTGATTAACTGAATTAAAGCTGGCGCGCGCGCGTGCTGGGAGAGCAGTTCCGGCGATTCTCAGAAACTAAATAAGGTTTGGGCGCATGTTTGAAGGGAAAAAAATTGCTAAAGGGGTTTGCAATGTCGCTAAGTTGGCAACACTGTGTATCTCCATTTCTCCAACTAGGGGTTGGGCCACGGGTCAAACAGAAAATATGCGCTGCCTTAATCGCGCGTTAAAAAAATTTGCGCCGTTAATATGATTTTGCGTCAACGCGTTATTAACGCGTTAACTTTGACAGCCTTATATATATGTGTATATATTATATATATATATGTTCTCTAACAGTGATTTATTTCTTCATAACAGATCATAGGAAGTGATGAACGAAGGAGGACTCTGACACCTTTGGCTCTGAGAGAAAGATACAGTGCTTTGAATGAACCAGCCTTGGGTAAGATTGCTCCCACACTGACAGCTCCTGCATGTTAAGCCCCCAAATCTCATACAACCTTTGCCTGACCCTGCTTTGAATAAGATGTGAGCTGCAGCATCAGATTGCTGAACTCTTGAGCCAATGATGGTCTGGTTTCTGCAGCATCACTGAGCGCCATGGAAAGGACGGAGTTAAAGATGGCTTTAATAGCTGAACAGCTAGGCCTGAGCTGGGCTGGTGAGTGTGTGGGTTTGAATGCACTTCTTTCGCTTAACAAGCAGAATGCTTAACTGGCCATGTCTTGTCAAGGCATATCTGGATGTCCATTTCTCTGCTATATAGAGAATTCAAAATGTTTTGACAAGTCATTTACTTGACGGTCCCAAATTTACCTCAATGTCTAGCATGTGCAGATGAGATCAAATATTGACTAGCTTTGGCTTAATTCTTTGGCTTTACAAGAGATCATTTTGCACAAGCTAAACTTTTTTCATGCTATAGGGTCTTCATACGGGGGCCTATTCATGCAACCTAATTGTTGAATTAATTGACAAATCAATAATCAAATAATGATCAAATTAGGACTTTTGAAAGTTATTGTATAAACAGATAAATAATAGTCACACAAATTAAAAAAATAAAGGAATGAATACTAATAAAACAATTATTATATCTATTGTACTTAATTATTTAAGCACTTATCATTGAATTCAGTCTGTAAATTAACTTACAAATAAGGAGATTTAAATGAAGTAGACTCTTATAAATATAGTTTCGTTAGTTTAGTCAATTTAGGTCTACAAAATCAAAATGTAGCAATGATGTGAGGTTTGGAAAGAGGCGAGTCATACACTTTCATATCATATATGAAAATAATTGCACATTTTTCTTATTCCAACTTGATTTGGAATAAATCAAGTTTATTGAAAGTGTTTTTTGTTAATACACGCTCTCCTGTCAACACATAATTACTTTAATCTTCAAGAGCTACAGATGCCTATTATAACGTTTCTATAACCTAATGACTATATTTTTCAGCATAAGTGGCTAGGGATGCACTGGCGTAACACTAGAGCATTAGTATAGATCAAAACATAAATCCGTGAAAAAATAAATGTGCAAATATTTTCAATGTGTTAGTTTTGTCCACATGTTTTTATTTTGACACTGATTTCTTTGTTGATTCATTTATTGTTGCTTTATCTGTTTATCCACCAATTTCTACATTTCATATGTGATAGATTATTGATTTGTCAGTTTACTGATACAACAGTATTTCATTGAGTGGCACAAATTTAGCCCTCATACTTCAGTAAATCATGCTTTAGTCAAAAATGAGTCACTTAATAGTGAAGGAACAAATTCATTCATGCTAGCACATAATGTATCATATCTAATTCCTGTGCAGAGTTGGGACGTGAACTGCAGTTTAATGTAGATGAAATAAATAAGATCCGTGTGGAGAATCCCAACTCCCTTTTAGAGCAGAGCTCAACACTGCTCAACCTGTGGGCCGCTCGAGAGGGGAAGAAAGCTAAAAGTGAGTGCCACAGTGTCCATTCACTATGATCCTATAAGAATACCTAAATTATTTGCGAGCAAATTCGACCTTATTCATCTGTCTCATGTGACGTAACTGTATGAAAATGCTGCCATATTTGTTGCTATACATATCAGCATGCTTTTAATCTGCGGTGATGTGGGATGTAGAGTTATCAACACTTCATAAAGTGAGTGCCCAGTTTGCAGGAATGCAAATGAGCTGTCTGTCTGCGCTTCAGGCCCTGCCTTTATCATGCAGTCTCCTCCCTCTCACCCCCCCTCTGCCCTCCCACCTTACCATGGCTTTACAAACCCCCATTTATGAACCCTTTCAAATCAGAGGTGTACATAACTGTTGTTGAAACAGGAGAGTTTCGAGTCTCTTCAAGGACGCGCACACTTATCATCTTGGGATATCACATCTATTGACTGTCAGGGCTTGACATTTACTTTTTTGCTCACCAGCCACTGTGGCTAGCAGTTTTCCAAAGTTACAAGCCACTCAGCATTTTCACTGGCCACAATTTTGACATTGATGCCATGGGGAAAATATAGATATTTGTAATATTATCTCATAATTTGGCAGCAGGTATGTTGCTATCACTTTAAGACCTCACGCACGGATCCATTATACTGTTACACGTGTGTTTTCTTTCTCAACTGTTCACGTTCACTTAAAACATAACTGACTGTGTTTACGTGAGTATTCACAAAGACCGACTTTTTGACATTTTTTTTGTGTATTTGACTGGGTAAGCGCAATAAGCTGAGAAAAAGTACTTAATTTAGTATTGAGAGGCGGTTTTATGTGCCGCACTTTGGGTGTGTGCACAAAATCTGCGGGAATGAGTAAAATTATGTGCAATAAGTGCAATCCCTTGCCAAAATTCAAGCCCTGTGTCACCAACAATATTCATCCAGAGCAAATTAAACAAGTGAGTGAGGAGAGGCGGGTTTGTGTGTAACTCGCTGTCGGAGAGATGAGAGAGAGAAAGAACAGCTGTTATTATGTATCTATTCTGAGGAAAATTAGTATTGAAAGCTACACTATACATTGCACTTAGTTTATCATTTCAGATGCCTTTTTAAAAGACTTCAATTTAAAAATGTATATATTATATATAAAATTCAACCCGACAAAGTGGCTTGTATGAGTGTTACACGCCACTGCTGAAATACACACACATTTGGCAAGTTGGCATGTGTTAATGTCAAGCCCTGTTGACAGTATTTGCTGATATCTCAGTGATTAGGTTGTACATCCGTGTGGCAATCATATTGAGAGGAAGGACTCCGGATGTGGACTTCTTACCGGGGACTGGAGCAGTACTTCCCAAATCTGTTCCTGGAACCTCCCCAACAGTACATTGGTAATGGAGGGTGCAGAAAATGGGCTTTGTTGAGGGCCCCAAGGTGCAGAAATATGACTCCTTTCAGTTGTCCTTTGCCATATAGCAATCTGCCAAGCGTTTCCTAAAAGCATTGTAAGCCTAAGTAGATCGTAGAACCATTGCCACCAATGGTCTCCCCGATAAACTTAGCTCACAATGCTTTTTGAGAAACGCAGCCATGACCCGTTCGTTTGTCCCTTGCCCTGTAGCTCAGGTGCCAAAAGCTTTGCCTTATTTTGCTCCAGTTGACCAAAGCTTTAAACACACACATTATCACAGGGCACCTAACAAGTGAGCCCAGGCAACAGCCTGCCCATAAGAACACACCTCTAGTGCCACTGCGCCACATGGGGTTTGGGCCAGGGGTCCATCTCACCATTCTCCAGTGCCTCAGGCTCTGTGTACACTTGGTATTAAGATGCGTTTTGGTCGATCAGATCCCAAGTAGACGAGGGAGACACATTACCATTTACACCTGGTATTTTACTCTGTTTCTTTTGTCCACTTTCAACCACTTCTGTCCTGATTTCTTCGAGGGGAGGGTCTATGTGTGGGTTAATGTATGGGCTTTATCAGATCATTTGATCTAATGGACAAAATAAGCTTGCGCAATTTACAAATTAATGCGCCCAGAGATGATGGAAAAACATACGGAGAGTATTTGTTTTAATTTCTGCTCAGACAGCCGCAAGACCAGCCGAACCCTGTGAGTGTGTGTTAGAAATCAGGAATGGTGAGAGAACATTGTGCTTGGTTCGTTTTTCGTCTTCAACCAAACTTGGGTCTCCAGTCGACAAAGTTTAAATTCCGTCTGGGTAGAGTGCTTACCATAATAAAAATATGTAACACACAACAGATAACGTCAAATACGTCCATTCAACTTTCATTTTGGAACTATTTTTTAACCATGACGGGACATGTCGGAGGGACGTCTTTTCAATGGTCATTAAACGTCCAAATGTTTACTGGGTATTGTCATGCCCCGCAATGTTTTGAGTGGAGTGAGGCCAGTGATAGCTTGCCGTGCCTCCCCCTTTCCTAACTTCGTAACACAGCCTGCTTCTGGGTGCTCGGTACAGAGTGGTTCTGTTTGCAAAATGTTGAAACTGTTTTGAGGTGTTACAATTGATACAATTGCATACCAGTGTGCAGGAGAGGAGCCGCCATATTTGGTTACCCGCTACTCTAGCTAGTTCGTCGCATCACCATTATTTAAGGCCATATCGGTAGAGGAGATTTGTGCAGAAGCTAACTCGGCCTATACTCATACTTTGGCAAAGTATTCGGCTATTGACGTGATGTCGCCACACCTAATGTCACTCACTTGGTCTTACGGGCAGGTAGTACATTTTCTGGACATGGATGAGCATTATTCTATATATCCTTATTTAAACGTCTCCCATTGAGGGGTCTGTGTGAAAAGGACTTGACTGAAAGAGAACATCTGCTTGCTTAGTGTAACTCTTAAAGAAAGGAGAGAGACACAGTAGGGGTTCCTTGCAACTCTTCCATGTAACTCCGCTTCTCGTCTCCATCTACATGTCATCACTAGGATCTGTCATTCAGAAACATGTTTTTTCCTATCACTGCTACGCTGATGACACACAGCTCTACCTCTCATTCCTGACTGAGGATCTGACGGCTCGCATCTCAGCCTGCCTGACAGACATTTCTTGCTGGATGAAGGACCACCAACTTCAACTAATCCTTGCGAAGACAGAGATGCTTGTGGTTTCAGTCAACCCAACACTACACCACAACTTCTCCGTTCAGCTGTAGGTTCATCATCCATAAATCCCTCCAGGACAGCCAGGAACATTTGAGTTGTGATTGATGATCTATTGAACTTTACAGACCGCATTGCTAGATCTGCCCGGTCCTGCAGATTTGCCTTCTACAACATTAGGAGGATCAAGTCCTTCCTATCAGAGCTCCACAACTCCTTGTCCAAGCGCTTGTTCTATCCAGACTGGACTATTGTAATGATCTCTTGGCAGGTCTTCCAGCATTACTGTCGAACCTCTGAAAAGCAAGCAAGAGTGTCTTTATCAAGCCGAAGAGACACACATCACAACTCTCCTCACAACATTGCACTGGTTGCCAGTTGCCGCTCGCCTTCAAATTCAAGGCACTAATGCTTGCCCACAGAACAACCACTAGCTCTGCTCCCTTTTACCTAAACTCATTACTCCAGACTTACGTGCCATCCAGAAGCTTGCGTTCTGCAATTGAATGTCGCTACGTGGTGCCATCTCAAAGAGGCACAAAATCACATTCACAAACCTTTTCCTTGAATCTTCCCTGCTGGTGGAATGATCTACCCAAAGTGACTCCGTAGCCATTTTCAAGAAACGGCTGAAGACTCATCTTTTTCGGCAACACTTGATCCATTAATGCTAACACTTTCTTTTCTCTTCTCTTCTCTTCTACTCAATATCTTTTTTTTAAATATATATTTATATATATATATACATATACAGTAAGACTAAACTGGGAAGGGTCACAGCACATATTGTATTCATATTGTTAAACCGCTTCTGTTGCTCTCCTCATTTGTAAGTCGCTTTGGATAATATTGTCTGCTAAATGATTCGTCTTTTAGAGGTTAACTGTTCTGAATGAGATTTGGGCTGCTGGTCAACTTTATATGAGAACAAATAGATGCGGCTCCCCAAGCCTGCAGCTAATAGGCCCTGACACACCAAGCCGATGGTTGGGCCATCGCTGACCACCGGCTGGCCCAGTTTTTGGACCACTAGTTGGACATGGTCAAGGGTATTTTGGTCAAAGAGCATGTTGAATTGGCGTTGGCGTTCTGCTTAGGGTACGAGCCAGTGCATGAGGATAAAAGTGAAACTGATGATAATGAGCAAAGAAGTCAAGACGGCACAGACAGAAGGAGATTGTCATTTTATGTCATTTTACCCGAGCGTTCCAGAGAAAGTGATGTGTAATCAAAATGGTAAGCAAGCGCTGCTTTGTTTACGCTTTGTATTTCTGCAGTCCTAGCTTTTTGAATGACAAATTATAGACTGTTGATACCTGCGGATACAGACAGTTATTTCCTTACATGCTGGAGCAGAAGACATGTGCTAGTTGATATTCACCTGGGGTCCCTTTGGTGTGTTCAAGCCGAGACACAGCCGACGCAAGGCGACAACACAGTCAACGCTGCTTGTTCTTTTACGTTGGCTTGGTGTGTCACGGCCTTAAAGCTCTCAATCCTTTCATCCAGAGAACCAAGGTTACACAGGGAAACCAGATGTTGTTAAGTGGAAATGAGGAAAATATCATTGGTCACATGAAAGTATACCTCCAATCATTTCAAAACTTACTGGATGTTGTTGTACGATTTGGTAGTCTTAAAAGGCTTCAGATTATAAATGAAATGTATGTAAATATCTGCACTTGTGCTTTTGAATTGAGGTTGATGTTATGTCTTGAAATAGCTTGTGGGATGTTTTTGAATTCCCTGCCATTGCTTTCCCCCCGATGGTGATAAATATGGTGGCTGTAAAGATAAGGTCACGTGACTGAGACAGATTTATCCACAATTGTTTTGAATAACAAAAGTAAATCAATTATTGTATTTTGGCTGTTTTTCCTAATAGTGTCTTGAAATCCTTTGGTTTTGTCAGTGGTGTGTCTCTGTCCTCATCCTTTATGTCCAACTACCCTGTCTTCCCCTTCTCCATTTCTCCACCATCTGTGTGTCTCTCACCACTGTAGTGGACAGCCTGTACGTGGCCCTCAAGAGTATTGACCGAGTGGACATTGTGAACATGATGGAGGGACAGGGACCACCAACAGGTCAGCAGGGGGGCTGGGAGCAAGAGGCTTCCAGGTCTAGGCATCTTGACAGAGACCATCTATCTCCTGCCATTACAAATGGTAAGAGAGAGATATCCCCTTGTGACATTCTACACTTCACTTGTCCCACATAATGTTTTTTTTCCCCCAAGAGCTGGCTTTTCCTCTCATCCAGTTGATATCAGCTGCTGTATCCTCTGTTCAAACCCTTGTCCCCCCATATTTTGGCCATGAACCTAACATTTCCTCTTCCAATTCTGCTGTCACCAGGACCAGAACTGATGACACCCCTCCAGAACTATGTTATGTTGCCTATCTTTGTAGCCTGTCTAAATGTATTTTGACTACTGCAGGGAAATGCTCTAAAACTCTGCAAAAAACCTCCTTTGTTCCTTTTAAACTTGGGGAAATATTTGAGATTAAGTAGATTTGCTTGTGTTTGGATAGGACACATTTAGGGGTTGTAACACTATTCGTTCTAATTTAATTTTTTACAGTTACAGTTCATTTGTACAGTTTAATGTATATTACAAGGGAAAATATAACTTAAGCTCTGACATAATCTGATTTGCAGTTGGTCTGAAAATTGACTTATTCTGTTAATTATTAATGAAAACCTATTTACCCATAAATTTTGAACATCTGTAACAGTTCGACATAGGCATAGCATGTTAGCATGAAACTGATTTTGAAACTTGAAACTTTTGCTTGATATCTACAAAAAGATACAGGGAAGACACATAATGTAGTCATAGGTTTTCTTATAAGAGTGGAATTTTATCAAACTGGTTTAACTCGCTGGCTTTGGCAAAGCCTTAACACTTGTCCTGGATCACATGTACCTTGTTACCAATCGTATCAAGACTCTGACTTCATAGAAACTGTTCCCGAGTTATAACAGACAGTTACCGTCTGATATCATAGATCATTGGGTGGCAAATGTTGCATCTCCATTATTAACTTCCAATTAGGCAAAACAGCCTTTGGTTTTCCTGTTGGGATTGCGTGTTTCCAACACATTTAGCTCCGAGATTTTTGTCTTTACCTGGAGCACGGTCTCTGAATTAACTATTTATAAGCATATTTACAAGTGGAAGAAGTTCCACCCATCGGAATTATGTTGGTAATTAAAAGTTCTTCCATCTAGAAAACAATGTATATACCTATACAGCATGCAATAGATCCTGTCAAATACAGCTTAAGTTGTATTTATCCCCAGTTATATAGTCTGTTACATTGCCGCGCATCTGATATATGATGATTTGGTTCCTTTTTACCATTAACAAAGGTAACCTATTCAATTCAGTATCAGTTCATTCAGTAGCATGCTTCCTGTGTTTTGTGGTACCTTTTAACGCACATTTTACAAGTACAGAGAGATGCACTTATTTGCAATTAAAAACCATCATTAGTGAAACATGTCAGTTCTCCTGAGTGTAAAATCCAGTGTAAAGTATACATTCATGTCACTGGAAGGGATATTAAAAGGGTCATGACATAATTTGTGTTGTATTATTTTACCAGAGGTTCACAATAATGTAAATATCATATATAGTATTTTTAGGTGCATTCTCCACCGTCTCTATGGCGTTCTGATTTAAAGGTGCTATGATTATGCTTCTTTTCTTTTAAGACTTCAGAGTAAACTCCCATTGTCACGATTGGGAAACATCTTTGGATAGGAAAGTATTAATGCTATGTCATGTGGTAGGTTAAATACATTGCAACAACCACATAACTAATCCATTATTAGTCCAGGCATTTCACAAATTATGTGAAGCATACATATGCAAGACATATGAATAACTTAGAAAACAAAACAATTGGCACACTATTAAACTTCAGCTGTTTTTTTATTTGTCTTAAAAATGCACCACTCAAGCATTGAGATGTGTTGCAATGGTCAAAAACATCAATCTATGTTTACATTTCGGTATGGGGAACACATATTCAATATTTTATACAACTTTTGCTTCAATAAACTCAATTTACTGCTTATTAATAGTTAGTAAGGTAGTTTTTATAGCGTTTAAGTTTCGGTATTGGGTAGGATTAAAGGATGTAGGTCATGCAGGATAAGGCATTAATATGTGCTTTATAAGTACTAATACTTATAAAGCACATAAGTACTAATAAACAGCCAATATCCTAGTAATATGCATGCTAATAAGCAACTAGTTAATAACGAGAATTGAACCCAAAAATAAAGTGTTGTCGAAAAAATAAGCAATTTATGAAATGGTGAATAGCCTTGTTTATCCCGCTCTCTATACTCACTACACAGTAAGTCTAATTTGGGTCAAATATGGACAAACCCAGCCGTTGGGTTACATTTTTTAATTAAAAATGTTAACCCAGCGGTTGGGTTCGTCCATATTTTACCCAGATTTGGGTTAAAACAACCCAGCATTTTTTAGAGTGGGGAGGAAGTTTTAACAGATTAAGGAAAAGTTTATTTCTCATGTCATGACCCCTTTAAGAGATATCAGATCTCAGAAGGCATTTGGTTCTTCCTCAAGGGTATGTTAAGATATATTAAGACAAATGGATGGGATAATAACTGTAATGGAACAGTTTTAAGCAAAGCTTCTTGACTCTGCCATTAGCCACAACCTTTGAAATATTCTGTTCAGCAAAAGGACATAGGCCACATTGCATCAGACACTGGCTCACACATAATTATGAGTATAGTACAGAGATGACTTTCCCGCAGTGAGGTGTCTCATTATTAGATATGCCACTTCTGTGAATTCTTCATTATGCCAGCCCCTTTTGCTGGCCAACACAATGCTTGTGTCTAGTCGCCCCCCTTACCTGTACATATCCCCATTTTAGTAATAAAATAACTCTTTCTCGCTTCATTCATAAAACCTTGTTGAGTATGTATGGTGAGGACACCTGTATGACCCCCTAATACAGATCCAAGGGTGTCCATATTCCCCTTACCAAATGCTCATAAACCAGTTTGGGCTGTCAGACTTCTTTTGAAATATACTAGTGCAAAAGTTGATGATTAGGATGCTTAGTGATTATCTTCCCCAGATTGCCCAATACAAGGACTAAATCTGTATTTTAACACTCAGTTTCAATTCCCTGTAAAAAGGGTTGCTTCCAGAGAGCAGGTCCACACCCTGTGCATCTGAGAGAGAGGCCTGACCCCATGCTGAGACTCTGCATGCTCATGATTTATTCATGCACAGTACCATGGTGGCATCTAGTGGTGAAGCTGCAAGAGATGTTGTGCACTGAACTGTGCGACTGCATGTGCTGGGACAACTACTGAGTGACTCACCACCTCAAAGGGAGCAGTAGCTCCCTGCACGTTCTCCCAATTTTGGGATTATTTTCTCATGCAATGCTATTTGGTGGTAAAACTGTAGAGTGACATGTCTGCACTGCTTATATGTGACCCTGGATCACAAAACCAGTCACGAGTCGCACGGGTATATCTGTGGCAATAGCCAACTATACATTGTATGGGTCCAAATGATCGATTTTTCTTTTATGCCAAAAATCATTAGGATATTAAGTAAAGATCAAGATATTTCGTAAATTTCCTACCGTAAATATATAAAACATTTATTTTTTTTGAGTGAATGCAACACAATCGCAAACATTAATGCACAACTTTAAAGGAGATTTTCTCAATGTTTAGATTTTTTTCACTCTCAGATTCCAGATTTTCAATAGTTGTATCTCTGCCAAATATTGTCCTATTCTAACAAACCATACATCAATGGAAAGCTTATTTATTCAGCGTTGTATAAATCTCAATTTCAAAAAGTTGACCCATGTGACTGGTTTTGTGGTCCAGAGTCACATATGCTTATTTCCCTGTAGAGGGAACCCATCAAGCTAACCTGCTGAAGAATCCAGCATAACCAGCATGAATGTCTTATTGGTCCAGGCTGGTTTATGATGGTTAGAGCTGGTATAGTGCTGGTCTAGCTGGTATGCAGCTGTTCTCAAGTAGAACTGACACTCACGCTTTCCATTCTGCTCCCAGCATGCAAAACATACCTTATCCTGGTGACCACATATGCTGAATTTTTCAGCAGGGTACCCTCTTTTTTTTCCTCAATCCTTGAGTAGGTAGAGTAGCAGGTTGGTCCATCTACGGTGCAACAGGACCCCACGCTGACCCAACAAGCATACGTGTTGCCTGTGTTGTGGTTTCAATCTTTTTATGAAATCACTTCTCAGAGATCTTTGATGCCAGAAATATTGTAGACTTTATTTAACAAAACAAAGCCGAGCAACCTCCTGCAGGAGATGACTCCCCGCAGGAGATGACTCCGGAACATCGGTTAGCTTTTCACATATATACATACATCGCCTCCAAAAATGGTCATACATCCTAGATAGGGTCTTGCACCATGTGACAAACTTAAATAGAATCCACTGCTGCATCAGCATTCTTGACCTTTCTGTAAGCCCCCAAAAGACAAACCAAAGTCACACACTCACAAAGGAAATAAATAATAGTGTCTTAATATGTAGCTAAATTACTGATCTTCTAAATAATAAAATCTTCAACATTCCCTCCTCTGGGGCTTATCTAAGCCCCACTTTTAGTATCCTTTTCCAGAGTGTAGTTTCACAATCCAGCCCCCTCACTTATGCTACCTAGTGACTAAATCAAGTCACCCAGTCTCTTTTCCAATGACTAGATTATGCGCACCACACTCGGGAGGAGCATTCGAGCCAAACATCTCTCTCCATATATTTTCTTTCTTTCAGTTGTATTTTCTTTTTTCTTTCAATGGAGAGAGTAAAAGACTTCGAATTCTCCCTAATAAAACAAAAAAACATTGTTATAAGTGTGTGGATAAAGTTGGTTCAGCATTGCCTGTTATTGTCACAGTAGAGTATGTCAAACATAAAAATCCCTTATACATTTAAAAGTATTCTTGCGGTGTAGATATCCTCTTCAACCCAGACACTTTACGCATCGTAGAGGGTCACCCTTCGGGGAGAGGTTAGGCTAGCACATACACCCAGGGTCTGGCTCGTCAATCATCTTCTCCTTCTTTATTTGAGGTACTTGAATCAACATCCAATTTTTGTACATTTAAATTTGGTTTATAAGCCCAATCTTAATAATATTGGTTGCCCTTTAAAATTAATTTTCATTATCTTGATATTTCAGCATTTCCATTTGTTTAACAGTAATTTTAACAACTAATGATCTTATTATGGGAAGTACACAACAGAATAATAACCACCTTTCAATATTGCAACTTCAGAAAACATTCCTAATTTAGCAAACCATGTTCATACTCCTCCAAACTTCAAATCAAGTTTTTCTTAACTTTTTGCTCTTAAACTTTTTTTTTGACTTATTCCTGTATTCGCTAAATGTTCCTCCCTGCACAGTATTAGTTGGTAAACGTGCAACACTGATCTTCAAACATAAGTCCTTCTACTTTTCTCATGTAATTGTTTTCCTCCTAATGCAGACAAAGCTTTACAGTAAATCTCTGCTGATTTATAATAAATAATTTATTCATTCTGTGTTTTTATTTTTCGTGATCCATATGAATTTTGAATTTAAAATAGGGCTGGGTTAAATACCTATTTTTCTCATTTTCAATTGCTTCTTTTTATGAAGGAATATCAATTATTAAATTCGAAGAATCAATCTTTTAGTCAATAACTTTTAGTTGATGAACGAACAGAACATTGTAGTGCACCTTTTATCCTTTAAATCGCTTTGTGCTTCGTTATAAAGTTTCATATTTTAAATTCAGTTTTATTACCAAAATGTCACAATAAATACCATTTAGACATTTTTAATCTTGCGTTATAGCTCCTCATTGGAGCTCTTCAGTTCAAGCGGTTCTCAACTGAATACCTTTTCTTCCTTTCTACTAATTTCTAAATAAACTCATGAATAATCTAGTTATATCCCATGTAATCACTCAAACTACGAAAGCTTTAGAGCAATGTTACATTTACCTCATAAAAGTCATTCAATAAACTCATTAGACAATTAGAACAAATAACTGTAGAAAATAACTTTTCCACTACCTTACATATTGATTATATGTACATCTCTTTTTTTCTGTAAATCTAAAACCATCATTTTCATATCAACCATTTAAAACATAAAGCATTATAACTTAATTATTATTAAAACTTCCTTGTGTGCAATTTAAGTGTTCGTATACAATTCATTTTAATCTTCAATATTCTTGGAATAACTTGCTAACCCATTATCTGAATTTATTTCTGATAGCATTTCAAATCTAAGGAATACTTCTCTGTTAGAAATCTCATTTCTGCATCTGCCCCTCCTCTGCTAATAACATTGCCTTTACCCGTCTATATCATGTCCACATAATCCATTATCAAGCGTTTTAATAGTCCTTTCTCGCCTATTTGTGTTGCTGTTCCTTTCTTAACTTTGTTTTTGGCACAAATTTTACAAATTTCACATTCGTAATCTCTCTTTACAAATTTCACATTCTTAATCTCTCCTTTTCCTTAATCTCTCATAATTCCCCCCTTGCGTACTGGTCAAAACCAGGCGCATCTGGATTGAAAATATTCAAAAGTGATGTTGGTGTAACAATCTGTCCTTCATGTGAATGTCAAATATCTTTTTGACCCTCCTCTGGTACCATAGATTGTTCATAAGGCCTGCTTGTTATTGAATGCGATTAACTTCCAATTAAATTTGTCGTTCTATTAGCACTACTTAATATTTTATTTAGTCAATAGCATATTGAATCATAACATAATCTTATGAATTAAAGTTGAAATCGAATATTTGTTAATAGCCAGTCTTAGTACTTGTTTTAATTTCAACTGTAGCCTTAAACTAATTAGGTATACCCCTGTATTGACAAGTTGCATCTAAGTACCCGTTTGGATCTTTTTAAAATGTCTTTTTAGTTCTATTTTTTATTCCTTTATGAATTGTCTTAATTCCAATTATTCTATGTAAATTTCTTGAATTAGTCGTTACCATTCATTTTATCATATACCATACATTTTCTCTCTTCAATCAATTTTTTCTGGTGGGGTTATTATTAGGTTGCTACTAAATATTCAAGGGCTTTAACATTACATTTTTAGAAAAGTTTGGTTGATGTTGAAGTATTGTCTGAACTTGTACTCATCTCTTTCACTCTGTTGCTTCTCTTCTTTGCACAACTCCTTGTGAATCTCCCACTTTCTGCAACTTTTCATTCCTGTGAATTTGGTTAAGTTTGTCTCCTTTTTCCGTTCATGTTGATCTTTGTGAGTTGTTGCAATGGGTTGTTTCCTCTCATTTGCAAGGGAAGATCATTGATCCCTCACTTTCTGTTGTCGAGGGGGGTCATTTTGCTGATCAATGCACAAGCCTCTTCTGAGATTACAATGCACAGTCACTGGTTCTTTGTTAGAATCATCCCAGAAGCCTTCCTGGAAGTGAGCTACTGTCATCTGTGAATGAAATCTTAATTATTTATGTTAGTGACAACAACATATATTAAATCATCTGCTCATCTGGCCCATTGTCCTCCTCGGTGTTACCTGTAGAATGGTCATGTGGGCTGAGTGGTTTCCTTTCATTAGCAGCAGGGCTTGAACCCATATATTCCCTTTATTTTTCATAAATTTGGCTTTTTATCTTCATATTTGCACCTTCTTTACATTTTTCTCACATTACATTTCAAATGTACTTTTTACAATTAGTCAATTCAAAACGTATCTCATTGTTTTGAGTCCCACTATCAACACACTATTCATCTTGGACAACACTCAACCCACTTTACAAGACAGAAGTTACAAGACATTATTTCATACTTTTGACAAAGAATCAGCTCCATCACAATATGCTGAAAAGAAAGTCAGATGCGTTATGCGCTGCGCAAAATGTGGCACTGTTTTTTCCCATTTTTTTTTTCTATTGCCACTACAGTTTCAACCAGGAAATGTAACCAAATTCATCCATGGTCATTATTTTATTGGGCAGAGTTTGCCCTGTGGGCCCACATATTCAATTTTCAATACAGCTGTATTGGCAAAATAATTGATTTGCCTCATTGTCTCTTCAAACACAATCTCTCACATCTCTCACATTCATACTCAGTCACACACATTGGCCAACACACACTCCTGTGACTGCTGCAGCAGGTTCTGCTCTAAATGCAGAACTTATAATTTTAGCTGTGGAATGCATCAGGTCAACACAACTATGTCCAATCACTATTGAGAAGTTTCCATGATCGTAAGGTTTCCGTTTAACACCGGTTGTACAACACCTTTTTTCTTTTTATAAACTCTAATATTCTCTGTATTTTAGATTAATAGGCCTATTTGGTCTAATTTTTTCATATTATTTTTGTCTTTGCTCATGAGCTGCTTTTAAGAAGAAATTTGGAGATCTCTGTATAATCTTGGATTCTTGGCCAGTAACATTTCCATGTCATTATCCCAGTTTTGACGTTTGTGACTTCATAATTTTGGACTTTTGGAGTAACTTTTCCCTCCAATCTATCTCTAGAAATTACCAAAACAAGATGGAGTGACCAGTATCATTGCTTTGTCAACTATAATAATCAATAATAATCATGCTTTTACAATAATAATCATGCTTTGACATTTTGTCTTTCTTTTTCTTTGCCAGAGAATAATTCTATCATGCTTTTAGCCCTATAGTTGTTTAATCTAATAGCCCTCAATATACCAAATCCAGCCTCCGTTCTAATTATTTGGTGAGTTTGAGCACCCACTTCTGTCTGTCAACATATTTTCTTTTTCTTATAGGGCTGGACTTGTACCTACTGAAAAAGCAGAGAGGGTTAGTTTAGCAGAGAATATAAAGAATTGCTCTTAGACCAGTGAATAATCAAAATGAATAAAGTTAATATAATAATTAACCAACTTTGAAGCAGTCTCTGGTGATCATTGAGGAGTCCACACCTGTGGTGTGGGTCAGTTCTTCTGTTTTTAGATCATCAGTCCGTTGAAGCTTCTTGGCTGTAGCTCTGCATGTGTTGTCAGCCGATGATGTCACTCAAAGGCCTGTTAGGCTATGTTGTTTCTCTGCCTCTTCTCAGTTTGGGCAATGAAGTTGATCCTGCCTGAGTTTTGCATCTCAGGATTTTCTCTTTGTCCTTAGGAAAAGTCTCAAGTGAACGTTTCACCTTAAATCAGTCTTTCTCCTTGTTGAGCTTTCCAGAAAGTCAATTTCAGGAGGGGAGCTGAAAGCCCCTTACCCACTTCTGTCTTCTTTCTGCAGTCGTGTCTTTGACCTTTGGCCTCTTGTTGCTTTCATTGAAACTGTCAGTGAAGCCATCTGAAATTTGAACACTCAGAGATCTGCATGAATCAAATTTAACTTTTAAAAATACTAGACCCAATTGTGCCTGAGCTGTCAGCTCTTTATCTAAATTTCACTTTTTAACCATCCTTTTTGCTAGTTCTTCTATATAAAAATCTCACTGGTTGACAACAGCAGTTCTTCCATTCTATTTTTAGTAAAGCAAGTTCTTCATTGCAGGAAAAAGCAAGCTATTTCTGTTTTTCAATATCAGCAATAATCTAACTTTGATTATCTAAGTATAAATAAATTTTCCCTATCATAAAATCAGCTTTCAATCTTTATTCTATTTTTGCATGCTGTGTTCAAATAATCTAGCATGGTGAATAACATTTTTCTCAACCAACATCAAGGAATTCCTCTTATCTTTTCTTTTTAATTATTGAATCAACAATATTTACTACAATTCTAAGATTCCTAATGTTTATGAAACTTAGTCACCCAATCTTGATCACCTAACACTGCACAACTTATTTTTTCTTAACACAAACTTAATAATCTGCACTGGAATAATTTTCCACTCTGTCTTCAGGGATAATGAGATACAAATTTAGACGTCTTCAGATATATCATATAATATATTATGCACGTGCAATCTTATTTATATTGATCTATTAATATATATATATTATTAGGCTACATTTATTGATTAAATACTCCTTTTTTTTCTTTCTTTTTTTCATACTGCAATAATCTGCAGAGTTAATATCTTGAAACAATTGTCTTCCTTTACTTTTTGTTAATACACCATTTATTTCATGTCTCTAAATCTCATTCACACATTCTTTGTCCCTTTTCAAGTGACCAGGGTCAGGGGGGTCACTATTTTTACCCACAGGCACAGTCAAGCAAGACACAGGATCCCACAGATACACACACACACCCTATTCTGCTATTCCCTGTCAGATATGAACTATTCGCTACTTCTCAATTTTTTATTTTAAAACACTACATTAAATATTCACTGATTCACCTCCTCAACACAGCAAAAACAATACCTCTTTAACTATAAGATTCACTGATTTACTTCCTCCAACACAGTGATACTTTTAAAACGATAACTATACTATAGGATTTAGCCTATCCGAGCAGACCCTTGTTAAACCCATAACAAGGCGGTAACCATAGGCTAAAACTATCCTATTCTACAAGATCAAGCCTACCTGAGCAGTCCCTTGTTAAACTTAACAAGGCGGTATCCATAGGCTAATCTTCATCTGTGCACATGCTATTTACTGTATCCTTCAAGGCCCACTTACAAGTAAAACACAGATCACTAATAATCCTTATAAATCCTCTGTGTGCATGCTTTTTGCGTAATCATCCATCAAGGCCCTCTTGATATACGCAAAAACACAGATAAATCAACTGATATCCTTATCAGCCACTGATATCCTTATTAGTAAATACAAATCCTTGCGTACGTACGACAAAACCTTAGCGCAAAACTAATAGTACCAATGCTCATACAATCCAAACAGGATTGCATAAGAACTGGCAAGAATTACCGGGAGCTCCCCCGCGCTATTACAAACTACTTGATATCTACAAGGCCTTCTTATTAGAAATCACAATGCATGCAATCATTTCTGGAATCAAAGACCCCTTTTTCAATTTTGTTTTAGTTCTTTTAAATTTGAAGAAGCTTTTCTTACCACTTCCGGGCAGCTGCTGGTGACCAACACATACTTTACACAAAAGCAAAAATGCTCACCTCAAAGTACAGTGGCCACTGTTGTTTGTGCCGGTCACCAGAGATGCCCTTCGTGGTTCCTTCAGCTCCTAACAAGTCCTGCTGGGGTGCCATTTGTTGTGGTTTCAATCTTTTTATGAAATCACTTCTCAGAGATCTTTGATGCCAGAAATATTGTAGACTTTATTTAACAAAACAAAGCCGAGCAACCTCCTGCAGGAGATGACTCCCCGCAGGAGATGACTCCGGAACATCGGTTAGCTTTTCACATATATACATACATCGCCTCCAAAAATGGTCATACATCCTAGATAGGGTCTTGCACCATGTGACAAACTTAAATAGAATCCACTGCTGCATCAGCATTCTTGACCTTTCTGTAAGCCCCCAAAAGACAAACCAAAGTCACACACTCACAAAGGAAATAAATAATAGTGTCTTAATATGTAGCTAAATTACTGATCTTCTAAATAATAAAATCTTCAACACCTGTTGCCACCTACATAACAATTTGGCAAGGTGATGTGGGACAGTGGGAGGGAATGATTGTGTCTTCCTTGGAAGAGCCTCGTCATCCCTTTTATTCCCCACACCTCTTCAGCATCAGCATCAAAGCTGTGCCAAAAATCCCCTCTGGGATCACTGGGGCATCCAGGATAGACTCTTTCTCTGTCTAAGACTGGGGAGATCAAGCCATCATCTTCTCTCCTGTATGACTACTGTGGTAGATTTTTCTTATTTCGCACCTGACCTAAGTCTACCTGGGTCTCGTCTACAATACAACGTCTACAGTTGATTTTAGTTTATCTTTAGACTCTATAAAGTCTACAGTCGACAACTGGCTCCGAGTTTGCAATCCCTAACTTGTTCCCATAACTAACTTGCTGCGCAGCAATAATAACCGACAGACTTCAGACAATGCCTTCAAATATGCTTTAATCACAGCATGGCGAATATGACATGAAACATTACATAATTTCCCTACAATTTGATTGGTTCTTCATAGGCAAACCCTTCTGTTACTAGGTAGAAGCAAATTCTGTTTTTGTGATTACTTCATATTCACAAGTTTTCATACCTAGACATCTGTCTAGTTTCATTTCCCCTATTTGTTATTTATTCACTCAAAGTCGCGAGTTTTCGACCAAAGGGTTTGGAAACATTTAAGATTCAAAATGTTGTTCCTGCAAGAAAAATAAATGTTAGTTATGATTAATTAAAAAATACATCACACTACGAAGCTCTGGTCTTCTCCATGTGGCAGAAGTCATGGCAGATACCTTGTCCCACAGTTTTGCCTGGTAATCGAGCACTAAAATGGAGTTAAATGGACAGTAAATACATTAGAAGCTCATTTCAGTTATGCTTGACTGGAAAGTGCTTGACTGATTTTGATGGGAGTGTAGAGCTTGTGGCTTCCTTACTCCTGGGGTGTTGGTGGGCTGTCAATAAAAGCCCAAGTAGGAGAATCCCGTTTACCCGGAGAGCACAGATCTGCTTGGATGGGTAGTGGCTTGTTTTTGCATGTGACTGCAACCTCATCCTAGCCTGGCTCCGCCCTCCTACATACTTCTGCTCAATTTTCATTTTCCTTCAGTACTAGGTCTGGGATTGTGGTGTATTCTTTGGTTTTCTGAAATCAAAATTTCACCGGTCCAATCAGCGAACAGAGGGAGTGGCTGAGAACGATGAGGTTGATGTCGTGCGTTAGTTTGAGTTGTAGTTTAGTAATGGCAGCGGAGAAAGATCCGAGCGATCACTGATCACTACACGGCATTTGCGGCAGATCCGAACCGAGCGCAGCGGCGTATTGTTAATTATTAGACCCAGCTTCGACAGTTGACTGAATACATTATCACTGTCCTTACTGTCAAATATACATTTAGAATTTGTAATTGTTCCGTGAATTCTTAAATTCTAAGAACAAAACCTGCAGCTCTCGTTGACAGATCTTATTCTAAACACAATCCTCTGATCATTCGGATACGTGTTTACGGCCGGTTCAGGCGCATGACCAAACGTTAGCGATTGGTTATGGAAGATCCTGAGTGGCTCTGGGCAGATCCAATAGTTTTAATCTTCAACAGAGTACCCTCCTACAAGGAAGTTAACGCTTTTCAATGGAGAGAGGCCAGACTCTCTGTACAAATGAAATGTACGAGAGTCTGGTAGAACCAGGCTTACCTAATACAGGAGCTCTGGGAAAAAAATAGTTTACAACCTGCTTTTTAGTCTGCAATCTTCCTTTCCTTTCATTGCGAGACTTTGCTATTTTTCTTCTATGGTGGCAGCACTTGCACAAAACCGTATTTCCACAGAGGTCGAGCTGCAAAGGGTTTTCCCTGCTAGCCAGTGTTTTCTGAGTTGCCACAACCATTTACTTCAAACCAACTTAACTGGGAGTAAATTGGTGGAAAAGATCCAGTAATTTGGCTGGTTGTAGAAAATTAAGTGTGGGAATGGAGTGACTCCTAGACACAAGCATTAACGAAATAAGGGAATACACAGAAACCTTGTCTCCATAGTAAGATTTTGAAATGAATCCTAAGACTTTAGCATTTTAAACCCTATCTTTGTGACTATAGTCAGTATGAATAAGATTAGTTCACAAAACCCAAGTAAATTTCTAAAAGATGCACCTATGCTTTTTGTGTGTAACGTCTCGGAAAGTGGGCAAACTGGCAAGAGTACTCTGTTTATTCAGGCAGAGCATTAAACCTGTTCCCTTTACCCCATGCTTTGTGTTTTTCTTGATATGTCACATGCAGCCCAGCCTTCTTCCTCTCCTTCTCCTCCTCCTCCTCTTCTGCACCTCCTCTCTGACCTTTGACCTCATACAGACATCATGTTGACCTCTGGCCCTCATTTATCTCTCTGTCCTCAGACCAGTTGTGTGTTTTCTTCCCCCACCCTCCCAAACCACCTCTCCCCCTCCCCCTAAAAAAAAAAAAAAGGAAAGTTATTGCTCTGTTCCCCTCCATCACCAGTTTTATGCTTAGCGCCCCCTACAGGAGGGAGGTGTTTCTGACTCACCTGTCTCCTTTTCTTTCTGTCTCTCTCTCTGTCTATCTCTCTCTCGCTCTGTCTCCTTCCACCCAAACAACCCTCTCTCGTCTTTCTGCTATGAGGCCTGTTTACATGCTCTTGTGGCACTTTCTTGGATGTACCTCATTCCATGATCTCTGCATGCAGGGTCCAAAAGTAACTTTTTCCCACTTCTGCCAATGGCGGGTAAAATTGTATTTATTTATTTATTTTTCACCTCATGACACTATTTAGCTGCTTTTAAATAACGGTGACAAAAAAGTTCTTGCAGGACCATATAGGAGTAGAACCTATTTGATTTTGACATTTTTTGCTGTGTTGACTTAAAGCATTAGTTAACTTTCAAAAAAAATTGCTGAGAATTTACTCACCCCGATGTCATCCGAGATATACATGTCTTTCTTTCAGTCGAAAAGAAATTAAGGTTTTTGAGGAAAACATTCCAGGATTTTTCTACACAGAATGGACTTTAATGGCAACCATCTATCCCAATGTTCAAAAGAAGGTTCAAATGTCCGTCTCAGTGCAGCTTCAAAGTCTCGACACAATCCCAGTCGAGAAATAAGAGTCTTATCTAGCGAAACCATCGGTCATTTAAAAAAAACAAAAAAAATAGTAATAATTACTTATTAGCCACAAATGCCCATCATGTACCATATCTGAGATGCACCACGCATTACCTCATCATGTTGGAAAGGTCACAAAAAAAAAAAAAAAAAGATGTTTGTTTAATTAGATCTTTAATTAAAACAAAGATGTCGGATGATTTTGAAGTTGGAGGAGAAAATTAGATTTTTCGGAACTTTTTGAACCGGAGAATAGACAAATAACTTCGACAGATGACGTGACGCGTGACCTTTCCAACGTGAGGATGCAATACGTGGAGCATCTCAGAGATGGTACACGACGGGCATTTGTGGTTAAAAAGTATATATATATTTATTTATTTTAGAAAATGACCGATGGTTTCGCTGGATAAGACCCTCATTTCTCGACTGGGATCGTGTCGAGACTTTGAAGCTGCACTGAGACGGACATTTGAACCTTCTTTTAAACATTGGGATAGACGGTTGCCATTGAAGTCCATTCTGTGTAGAAAAATCCTGGAATGTTTTCCTCAAAAACCTTAATTTCTTTTCGAAGAAAGAAAGACATGTATATCTTGGATGACATCGGGGTGAGTAAATTATCAGCAAAAATTTTTTAAAAAGTAAACTAATCCTTGAATGCATATTTAATTTTAAAATAACTTCAAGCATCTTAGATAAATACAGCACAGCACTTTTGTTTAGCAAACTTTTAAAAATAAGATTTAACCTATTATTTGATCAACCTTGTTTTATTTTCTCACCAAATCCGGTTTTACTCACATTTGGCTCTTAGCGAGGGTTAATTTTGGACCCTATCTGCATGTATCAGAGGAGGGCATAAAGCATGAATGCTTCTCCATGGAGATGTTGAGAAACCTCCAGCTTGAAGGGCTCTGGAACAGGACACAATGACACATTCACATGGCATATGCATTACCATAAAGAAAAGTGAAACAAAATAAAAGCTCTGTTTAGGTAAAGTTAACTTCACCTAACCCGAAAACGTGCAAATATTCATATTCTGTTATCACTATACTGTCTTTGTGGCATATGCTGTTATCGTCCATGTGTGATGCCCTTCAAATAAAAGATCACTGTTCGGCATGATGTCCGACAGCAGAACTTGCATGGCCTGTTAAAGCTGCACGAAGGCCTTGCCAGTGCTGATTGTGCTCTTTGATAGTTGTTGAGCTCAGAAATATGTTTGTTTCTTTGTTACCTTTCTTTTTTAACTGTGTACAATCTTTTATTTATACTCAATGTTGTCATTCTCCTTATGTCTGTCTATTAGCTGTGAATTCAGGGACCCTGTGAAACTCCTCACAATCCGTTTTTTAAGTGCTTATGTGAATAAGTATTTTTTTGTTCACAATTATGCATTTTCTGTGCATTAGTGGATGTTATGTTTCTGTTTATACATAACATGTTATGGACTGGCCTGTTTTTTTTTCTATAAGAAAAGTTTTTTTTTCTTCTGTGACCTTTTTATCTTCATGAGCTTGTGACTTGTGTGTTATTTGTTGGGTTTTGTGAGTGTATTTTGTGTGTCTGTCTATGTCTGTTTCCCACTCTGTGTCTGTCATAAAAGGCCTTCAATACACACAAAATGCACAAGAGCTGATGTAGTAATGAAATATATGTACTCAAACGGATGCTGGCCTGTACATAGCATACATACTACATTTTTTAGGGCTCATGTTCCCTTTGTATTTTCTTTACAAATTATATTGTGTGTCTGATACGATACCCCACACACAAATTCATAATTGAAACCATGGGGGGGGGGGGGGATAAATTAAATAGCAGGAAGATTCTGAAAACTTTGTACGCTGTTTAAAAATAGATCCAAATTAGCTTATTAACATTTTAAATAGTCATACTGATGTTGAAATTTGAGGTGCTTTATTCAACTACGTGAGATTAATAAATACATTTGTAAGATGTTTAAATCATTTTGACCACTTTCAATCTTATTTAATGTTCTGAGTAACTTTTCATTTTGTACTGAGACCATGCATTCTATTCTATTCTATTCTATTCTATTCTATTCTATTCTATTCTATTCTATTCTATTCTATTCCATTCCATTCCATTCTATTCTATTCCATTCTATTCTATACCGTTCTGTTCTATTCCATTCTATACTGTTCTATTCTATTCTATTCCATTCCATTCCATTCTATTCTATTCTATTCTATTCTATTCCATTCCATTCCATTCCATTCTATTCTATACCGTTCTGTTCTATTCCATTCTATACTGTTCTATTCTATTCTATTCTATTATCTGCATTATATGTATTATTATTTTTTCTAACTTTGCGTTCAATTCCTCCTTTTAGTTTGATTTTCTTTTATGAATATTCTCATAGCATTTTTTTATCTACTTAGAAAGCAAGGTACATTCCATTCATTATCACATAAACTAAACGAACACATAGAATGATATGCATATGAACATGATACTTTAGATGCACATCATACAAAATGTTTGATTTTTCGGTAACACTTTACAATAAGGTCCCATTAGTAAATGCATTAACAAACACTTATTAACTAACTTGTTTAAAAATACAACTACTTGTTAAGTCATGTCTGCTGAGGCCCAATAAATAACATTAAAATATACAACTTTTGATTTTAATAATGTATTAGTAAATGTTGAAATTAACAATAACTAATATTCATACATGCTTTAGAAGTCGTTTTTATAGTTCATGTTAACTAATGTATTGAACTAATGATAGAACCTTATTGTAAAGTGTTTTTCACAGATTTTTCAAATAAACTACACAGGCCTGAGGTCACATGATTGAGTATTCCCACCCTCTGAAGTCCCATTCCAGGGCCATGTGGTTAATATATCTGTCCGGTGTGTGTGTAGTGTGCTCTTTATGAGATGTCTTATCTGTACGGGGTCGTAAACTGGGGAGAGGAAACAGACTAGTCAATAAGGCCCGTTGTTTATGTCAGAGTAAGAATGTTTTTGTGGACAATACACATAATTCTCACTCCCTCTCTGACAATACACATCAGTCTCTTTATAGTATAGTCACACTTGTGTGTATTGGCATTTCTGTTAATGAGTGTGTAACAAAACACTAAAAGCTACCAAAAATCTGCTCCTTGTAAAAAACAGACAACAAGTACAAACTAAGGTGCTTGCATATTGTTGGCTTATAAAGCATAATTGTTATATGTGAAAATATGAAAACACGTATTGTCTATTATGAATGTATTTTTCCCCCCAATTATTTTTGCATTTAAACCACAATGATTTTTATTGGTATACTCTATCCATATCTATATAACTACCTACTGTTTGTTTGTTTATTTGTTTGTTTGTTTGTTTGTCTGTTATCAATTAAAGGTGAAGTGTGTAATTTCTGCAAAAAATTGCAAAAAAGGGCCCATTTCCATTGGAAACGCCAATGTTGCACAATGCTCAAACAAACAGAAATGTTTTTTTTTAATACACACTTCCCCTTTAAGACTGGGCTCTATGTCATTTAAATTAGATGAGTTTGAGAGCACATGTTTTTACACTTTATATAGCTGTGTTTTATCATTTGACTTGTATCAAAGTTACATAAATCTAACGAAGCTACATTTTTTGAGTATACTGTGGACTTTTGTGTATGTTTACAAGACCTTACACTTCTTTTTTATGAGAACAATGGTTATTGAAGATGATCTGCTGGTTGCTTGCATGCATGTTATCTGATAGAGGCTAAGATGTCATGACTCTGAGAATGAGAGCATGGAAGACTAAGCATGTGTGTGTGTATAGGGTGCTCTGCCCCAACTGCACAGTTCTGAAGGGGTGTCTTTTACTTCCTGGTTGGTGACAGTCAAAAGGTTCTCTTTAACCCCCGTTATCTCTTGTGACAAAAAAAAAAAAAAAGTGGGGCAGCGACAGTCTTTTACAACTGCATACTTGGTGCTACCACAATTGCCTGTGCTCTTGCTGCCGGCCCGAAGCTGCTGTAAGCGATGTTAGCCGTCTTGCTTACTTCCTCCAGACTTGCAGTGATACAACACCACTGGTTTTCTTAAAAAGCTACACTATTTCTTATTCTATAATTGGCTGAGCTGCTCTCAAACTAATAAAATGTACCCTCGTCCTGTCTTCGGGTCATTTTGACCCGAAATGCATTTTTTTTAATATTTTTTTTTTATTGAGTGATCATCAGAGGGGTCCAAAACCCTGGGACTTTTGTCGCACTTGAACTACGAATACACACAAAACAATTTTTAATGGATTCGAGGAGTTTTGTGGTTGAAATTTAAAAAAGTAACAAGTCCTTCCCTCGCGGGTCAATTTGACCCCCATAGGAATGCAAGGAATGCTTCAGTACACATAGAAAAAACCTAATGCTAAATGCTAAAGCTTTACCAAAAAAAGTATTTTACAATGTCTTCATGTGTATCTGAATGCATACTTAAGAGAAATGACTTTAGGACCCTGCGGAACCGCTCATTTGCTCCATATAGAGCTATAAGGCCATCTAGTGGCAAGAGTTATGAAATATCATGTTATATTATTATTTTTTTCCACAAGAGGTCGGCAAAGACACCCAATGTAAGATATTTTGAGCTGAATTAAAAGGGTTATGCATGAAATTGTGAGTTAATTTGAATTGAAGTTGAAAGAATTTGAGGAATGTGCTTAAATTACTATTTATTTATTATTTATTGATCAAATCTAGTAATTTAAAGGTAAAAAATATATATATATATATAAAAATGAAATAAAATAAGATTTCTGGACAAAAAAAAGTATAATTTTAGGGCTTCAGGTCATTTTGACCCGCGAGGGAAAGATGTGTTACAAAGTGCGAGGGAAGGATTAGGGTTTACAGTGCATTTACACTCTCAACAGCAAATCCAATGTCTGCTAACCCAAACACGCAAACTCTTTGACGAGCAGAGAAGCGCCTCTTTTCTAGAGCTTTCCAACCATGCAAGATGCACTCAAGTGCATTTCTGGACACCCAGATCTGTCAGGATGAGAAATGGCTTACAGCAGCTTCAGCAAAAAAAACGTTATTCCCCCCATTTGCTTTCCACCAAGTCAGTGGGCTTGCTCTCTAATCTCCCTTCCCTAACCCCCCTGATCTGGAGCACATCCCTCCTGGGTTAAGAGCGTGTGGGGCTGATTGGGGGGCGCAGTGGGGGGCCTGTGTCAGTGTGCCAATCTCTGTGTCACTCCAGGTTACGGGCTGGTGGTACAGGAGGAACTAATCTCACCGGCCTCCATGCAGTACAGTCTACCTTCGCCACTGGGCAATGAGCCCTACTGGCAAGAAGTGTCGAGCATGGAGTGTGCGCCAATCGCTACCACTGAAGAGGACACACTCATGGAGATGTCTGAGGTACAGGTTTGGCCCTCAGGCAATAGTCCTTCCATTGTGACGGTTGAGGATTCGTCACTGGAGTGCAGCAATGCTGACGACCTGGGCCACTCGAGGAGCGGGACTCCCGGTGGAAACGGACCCGAGGGACTTGCTACTCCGGGAGGGTTGAGTGGATCCATCGAGCTTCTCGAGGATCAGTCCATTGGGGCGGATTCAGATTACAGTGCCGCTGGGATGCTGTGTCTGAGCGAAGGGGTCAACATCAATGCTCTGGACAGAGGTCAGGGGTTGGAGAGGTCAGAAGGGGCTGTTGGGCAAGAAGTCAACAACGTTAAAGACGCTTCCAATGGAGGATTGGGAGAAGGAGGAGGTGGCGGCACAAACTTAGAAGATAGCGTATCTCTCATTTCAGGGCAACAGCGAATTTATGCTCGAGTGAGTGAGTCACCTGGGCTAAGAAGACGGGCAGATCATGGGGAAGACAGGTGAGTTGCCCAATCCGTTCTGAGTTACTTTGTGGACCAGCAGGGACTCTCTGCTGATGCATATTTTTCAGGAAATATCTTCAGGTAATCATTTTCAACTATTAATTTTGAAGAGCAGTGAAAATAAGGCAAAATTTGACCAAATGTGTCGTTCATGGGCTACTAGCGTCACCAAACGGGATTGGAGGCCGAAGCGCATTAAAAACAGTGTCGTGTAATCGGCCCCTAATTTAATAACTAATGATCTCTGCAATGGAAGTGAATCAATCAAACCTAACTTTTGCTGGACGATAACTTTATTCTAGAGCTGCTGTAAAGCCCAACATCTGTTACTGTAATCTCATATTATCACTGTAAAGCTGCTTTGAAACAGTCTATATTGTTAAAAGCGCTGAATAAATGAAGGTGACTTGACTTGCAAATATACTGCACTTTCCCCAATTCTCTACACGCCACAATGGTTTTGTCCCTGACTGGTGTAATTAATTGACCCATTGTTGCTGTGTCGGGCTGGTAGAGATCCTCAAATGGATCTATGTTTTATTAGTGCCATATAATTTAGTCTTTCTTTTCTGATGGACCGAAAATATGAATGGCTAATGATCTTCTACTATAAAAAAATGTCTACATAACAACATCGTCCACCTCAGTTCAGTTCTCACACAATGGTGTCAATGCTGGCAGATCAATAATATTCTTGAATATTAATTTAAGTGTAAATTAAAAACAGAAAATATGTCATGCAAGTTGCCAAGTGGTCAAGTGCAAAGACCACAAGTGTGGGTATTGGGACAAGCCCCAACTGTCTGTGTTTCTTTGCAGCAGAACAGAAACAGGTGACACTCGAAAAATTTGAATATCATGCAAAAGGTCATATTTCAAGCCTTTATTTGTTATAATTTTGATGAGTATGGCTTACAGCTTATGAAAACCTTTTCACAATATTGTAATTTTGAATTTGGGGTTTTCATACACTCTAAAAAATGCTGGGTTGTTTCAACCCAAATTTGGGTCAAATATGGACAAACCCAGCCGTTGGGTTAAATTTTTTAAATGAAAAATGTTAACCCGACGGTTGGGTTCGTCCATATTTGACCCAAATTTGGGTTAAAACAACACAGCGCTGTAAGCCATAATCATCAAAATTATAACAAATAAAGGCTTGAAATATCTCACTTTGCATTTAATGAGTCTATATAATATATTAGTTTCACCTTTTAAGTTGAATTACTGAAATAAATGAACTTTTGCACGATATTCAAATTCAAATCACAGTTGTTTTAACCCAAATTTGGGTCAAATATGGACGAACCCAACTGTTGGGTTAAAAAAATGTACCTTTTTAAAATGTAACCCAATGGCTGGATTTGTCCATATTTTACCCAAATTTGGGCTGAAACAACCCAGCATTTTTAAAGTGTAGTGATCACTGCTGACTGCATTGTCATTTCCTCTTCTAATTTTCGGTCTGGTTTTCCAGGTTATGTGGTGGGTCGTTCCTGTCTTACCTGCAGGATCAGGGGACTCCCGGTTGGCACTCGCCCCCAGATCCGACTCTGAACCGAGTGGGGTCTCTACAATGCTCCCTTCCTCGACAGGCAATCGAGTCGATGATGTCCTCAGTGCGCGCCGCAGTGGACTGTGACTCTAAGCCGTCTTGCCTGGCCCAAGAAGCCCTGATCGAGCCGGTGCGGGACATGGGGCATTCGGAGATCATCCACGGGCATTATCAGGGGACTCAACCTTTTG
>NC_136878.1:44544184-44649184 GCF_949152265.1 Phoxinus phoxinus
CTGAAACTCGGGGAAGATAGCATCGCTCCCTGTATCTCTGGCTGTCTGTGAGCTTCACGATGTGGGCACTGGTGACTGAGCTGCTCTTCAGCTTCGTGTTGTTGGCCTTCATGGTCATCAGCTGCCAGAACGTCCTTCATATCGCCAGCAGTTCGGTCCGATCGGTCCTGGCCTACATTCACACTCAACTGGACCGCGAGCTGGGTGAGAACGAGGGTGTGTCTGATGAAGAGGAGAACGTCACCACTCGAGTCGTGCGCCGCAGGGTTATACTGAAGGTACTGGCCATCGCTGTGGATGTTTGATCTGGAATAAAAAAGTAAATCTAAGGGATTACAATGATACGTGGGTGCTTGGTTACATCTGAGTGCACTCCTGCCAACACCAGTGGTCTGTAAGAACCACAAATAATTGATCCGGTGTATGAGATACTTTAGAGTGAATATTAAAGAGCTTTGTCACTGACACATGTTGAATTCCTACATTCCTCATAGGCATCTTGCCTCTTGCTGTGTGTTGGTTTTATGCGGTATATAACAGATTGACAACTTTTCCTTTCTGTTGAACTCCTGAATGAGACTTTTAGGAATTTTAAAGGGGTCATGACATGCTTTTTTTTTAGTTCACTGAGGGCCTGTTTACACAGAACGTGTTTTTCCATTCCACTGCGCTACTTTTCCATTGTTTTTTAATGTAAACGCGCACTAGACATACATGTTTTACTGCTGCGCTCACATCTCGTGAATGACCTGGTATGACCTCTAAAAACATGGCGTTCAAGTTAAAAATTAGCGTCTCTAGACCTTGCAGGGCTTTTTCTTTTTGCATCTCGTTTTTTTCCCATTTCATTGTGCTAATTTTCCATTTTCAATGTAAACGCGCTAGACTCTTACCATTGTGCTCGCATCTTTTTGTGTGCTGTGTACGAATCGCCCCCTATACCCTTAATAGGGCACTATTTGAGGGGACAGCCATTTGTAGTGGTGTCAAAAACCATAGTGGATGTTATTGAGTAAAATCATTCAATCCCATAATGCACCGCAATAACAAGTGTACACAGCAAGCACAAACTATGTTACTTGATTTTAGATGTACTTAATAATAATTAATAATTCATTACATTTATATAGAACTTTTTCTGAGACCTCAAAGTGCTTTACATAGAAGGGTGGGAATCTTCTGTATTAAAAGTAAAAAGTACTGATCGATGAACCATATTTATTTATTTTGCCATTTTAATTATTAGTGGAAGAAGAAACATACAGTATGTATTAGTCTAATGTTTCATTTTATTACCAAAACATACCAAATATCAATTTAAGCTACTGATAATTAATTAAAAAAAAAACATATAGTATTTAAAAATAAAGAAAAGCTCTATGTTTTTGTAGTAGAGGGAAATATACAATCAATATTATGCTTTTGAATGTAGAGGAGTAGAAGTTTACCAAAATAAAAATAATTACATGTTACACATACTTGAAAAAATTACTTAAGTACAGTAACAAAGTAAAAAATACTATATTAACCTTCTAAAAAATATTGAATGCAAGATTTAATGACTATTTTTTGTATAATTTATATTGTTTTAATTTTATGGATTCAATCATTACATTTTGTACTCTAGAAAGCCTTTGCTTTTGCATGGGTGGTTTGTAAGTGTTTCATTTAGGGGCCGTTTACACGACACCGTTTTCAACAACAACAAAAAAATGTTTGTTTCGTTTTTTATTTTAGTTTTTTGTTGTTGTGGTTTCAACATTTTGGCCGTTCATTTGCGCGACTGCTGTGCTTTGGCGGCCCGCAAACTTTCAAAGTGCAAGTTTTTGAAAACGATACTGTTATCGCCTACATGTAAACTACAAAAACGCAAATTTGTGAAAACTTTTACGTGTTTAGTGTATAGGCGTGTTACTTACGGACATCTACTGGCCCTATACAGCGGTTTTAGTCGTTTTCGCAGATCCGTGTGAACAGGGATCATTTTGACAATGCTGTCGTCTGTAAGTGAAAAACGCAAAGGAAAAACGTTTCCGTTTGTTGTACATCGTTGTCGTGTGAATGTAAACTTCTTTTGTTTTAGCCATTTTTACTCAGAATTTCAACAAAATATAATGATTTGGTTCCTGAGCCTCTATATCATATTAATATGTGCTTTAGAGGTGCTCAAGATCTCCCGGATTACAATTAAACATGTTGAATATGTTTATTACAGAGAGACGAATAATCCCCTTAACAGCACCTTGAGAAGGTTCAGATAATCATCCAATCAGAGAGAAGGAATAGTGATGCACTGCTTATTGTGATGGCCAGTACTATGAATCATTTTGACCAATTCTTGAAAAACTTTACTCGGGACTATTGCGAGCAAGTCTAATCGAAGCACCCAATGGAGCATGTCGCCATTTTAAGTTGCTTTTGTCATATCTCACCTAGGGTGATGAGGCAGAGGATCTTCACGGAGAGCAAGTGAGCGAGGAGCAATTTACAGATGAGCATGGCAACATCGTCACCAAAAAGGTCAGCCGTCTCATCCTGCTTTATTCCTGTCATCTACCACTCATTGCCGTGTAATATCCATCTCAAGTCCATCTCAGTAATCGTTTCGATTAGCTTTGCGAATTGAAATGATTCAGTGTTCGGTTATGCTGGGTTGGGTTTGTTGCTCTGTTCCAAAGCCTAAAGAGCTGCCCGCGGAGACGGCATTTAATGCGTCCTGATGTGTTAAGATGTTGCCCACCTCATTTAAAACCAAACCAAGGCAGCATCTCACGTGTCCTTCTCGGAGAAGACAATCCCAGAATACATTCTGAGAAATGTAAAAATGTGAAAGAAATCCATCAAGATGGTGTAGAGTAAAATAAATAATGGACCCTAGAATGGAAAAAAAAATCAGCAAAATTGGCATTCAATTTGGGACAACTAGTGTTTCTAATACAACATTTTTTTCCTCTTTTGCTCTTTTGGAAAGTTATAGAAACTCTATTTTGAACTTTTTTCTTTTGCTATTAGAGCAACACTTTATTTTACAGTGTGATTGTTACACATGTTACATGCAGTTACTAGTAATAACTATAAATTATGGATAATTACATGCAACCCTCAACCAAACCCCAATCCTAATCCTAACCCTATAGTACGTACATGTAGTTACTTAATATTACTCAGTGCTTACAGTGTAACGACAACACCTTCAAATAAAGTGTAGCCCTGCAAATGTGAAAAGGGTTCATAAGCTTATATTTAATCAAATACTGAACTTTATAAATAAATAATATATTTATTCAAAAATAATATATTTGTTCAAATATTTAATTTCCCAATAATTGTGTTTACTATGTATTTGTTATGCTATGTATTTGTTATTACTGCACACTAAAAAAAAATATTTAGGCTTAAATGTAAGATTTATGCATTTGAATTACACAGTTTTAAATTAAACAAACAAATAAATTCAATTTGATGCATATTTGTCAGTCATACGTAAATAAAACAAGAAACAGGTCAAATTTCCGGACTCAAAAATAGAATGGCAGAGCTTAATATTAACTATCAACTATTTGATTTGATTTATATAATAATATTTTCAAAATGCATTTATTCAAATTGCTTAGATTCAGCATATATTTGTTTATCATAAAAACGATTAAATGTATTCTGTAAAAAACTATGAACATGGTTAAAATCCGGCGAGCTGTATAACAAGCAATATTCAATTAGTTGAAATAAGATTGAAATAAATTGGGTTTATATATATTTTTTTTTTATTATTATTATTATCAGTTTATTATTAGTACTATTACAGAATTATTTAATGTTTCATTTATGTATGACTGAATTTTATTAGCAATTCAAATACATAAATCTTAAATCTAGGCCTTAATATTTTTTTAAATGTATTGTGTCGTTAACTTGGCAACATGCCCTTAATTGTAAGGTTAGTTGACTCTTTTGTACCAATTCGGCGCTATATATGAGAGTTACTGTCTATGTAAAGTGTTTAAAATCAGCCACATGTGGGACTTCACTTCAGTAAAGATGGCGTGTGTGTAGCCAGTAGACAACAAGGCAGCTCACTAAATTTTGGAACAGTTCTTAAAGTCAACATGATTCAATGGCGATTAACAAAGAAACGTACCATCATTTCGAGATGTTCTTGAGGGTGAACTTGACCATCCAAAAATACATGGTTTGCAATAATTCCCCTTGATTTTAAAAGCAACTTCAAAAGTATACGTTTCCTTCGAAAGTCATAACTTTTGCATGTTTCTTGCATTGTTTCTCATCTCTCACCTCCATTTCTTCTTCTCCTGCTCCCTCTTCATATCCACCGATTCTCAATGACCCCATCCGTCCGTAGATTGTGAGGAAGGTGGTCCGGAGAGGAAAAGGGGAGGAAGGGGTTCAGGAGCTCCTCATAGAAGGGCTGCCGCAGGAGATCAGTGAGCCAGACGTTGATGGAGAGCAGTACATGAGCTATGCAGTCCTGGGCCGTGACAGCAAGGTGGGCTTTTGAGTTAGCAGAGCTGGTCACACTTTACATTAAGTGTCTTTAACTATGTCTTTACATTTGAGTTAATAATTTGATACAATGCACTTATTGGGGCCTATCATACACCCAGCGCAATGCAGTTGTGCACAAAGTGTATTGTGCTAGTTTCAGCCCGACGCAGTTATCATTTCACGTCCTGCGCCACGTTGTTTAAATAGCAAATGCATTTGCGTCCATTGGTCTGAAAACGAGGTGTGTGTGTATCTATTCTGAGGAACTGAAATAGACTGAGCCATTGACCAACTGAAACCTCGTCTAAGGTCAATGGTGCAGTATTTTTTTTGTTATTTAAAGAGCGCGTTAGTAATATGAGCCTATAGGCGGGTCCACAACGCGCATACACTTTGTCCCGTAGATGGTCTGCGTGCACTTTAACCTCGTCCACAAGCAAATCCTTTTACCCGCTAGAGAAGCGTTCAGTTTTTACGCTTGAAAATAAATAGTGAATCCGCCATGGCATGAGCGCAACTGGCTTTTAAAGGGAATGGGAGATGAGACTCTGATTGGTTTATTGCACGTTACGCCCAAAACACTCCCATTACTCATTAAGAGAATCAGGGCAACCCTTTTACACCATGCACTGGGTGCACGCCGCGCACCGACTAGCTTAGATCCTTAAAATAGAGCCCATTGTGTACATTAATGGTGGAGTGGAGTGGAAAATTTGAATTAGTCGGTGCGCACATCTCTAGTTTTTAGATTGTACTTATATTTTTAAATACCTGCATTTAAGTACAGCTGTAATACATTTCTGTAATTACATCTATAATCTAGGGCTGGGTATCGATTCAGATGTTCCAATTCGATTCGATTTCGATTCGCACGCTCTGAATTCGATTCGATTACGATTCTCGATTCAATTTCGATTCTAAATTTGATTTCGATTCCTGATTCGACTCAATGAATATAGATTTAATACAATTCCTATATTTATTTATTTTTAAACGGTGAACATAAGTTTACGAGTGGGTAATTAATAAAAGGAAATAGAGCCACAAACCTGTATATTAAACTCTTTTTATTTTAGGTACTCTTGGGTACATTAAAACCCAACTTCAAATGCATACAGTAGACAGGATTTTGATGCAAGATGAAAAATTGATGCTGAAAATTGGATAAGTCTGAACAGTCGCATGCCTTGATCAATCAGGATCCGGTTATTTTATGTTTAAGATAAAACTAACATAAAATCTCACAGCATTCACTGTAACATGGAGGCTGCAAGCCTATGAACTGTAGGAAAAGTAATACTGGCTTTTGGGTGATAGGTATAAATAAATATGGAAAAAAAAAAAAAACATTTTAAAAATCGATTAATCGAAAAATTTATTTTTTGCCCAGCCCTACTATAATCGCACTGTTACATCTTAACCCACTCTTAAACCAACCCATACCACCAAACCTGTGCCTAACCGTACCCGTATCCCACCACAAGAGTTTTGCAATACAACATCAACACAATAAATGCATTACACCTAACAATCATTTCTGACGTAAGAACATAGATGTGAAAGACACCTGATATAAAGTGTGGGCGCTGGGCTTGTTGCACCAGGACTGATAGGATTTGTTTTGAAGAGGAGATGGTTCAGTAGGCCAGGAAAACACCAAATACATAAATGCATACTTTTTCTTTGCATTATAGATCTTATAGAAGATGCAGCATATACATGTGATCCACATAAGACTGAAGATTATAATGTATCTGCAAGAATGTGCCATGAATCATTTAAAGGTGCAGAAATTGCTTTTGTGTGGAAGAAATAGAGTGTCAGAGGACAATATATGCTCTGGATAATGTGAGAAACTTGTAGATAGACTTTAAAATTGATTAAAATTGTCCTTAATATTAGACATGTGCAGCTTTATTATAACCGTCCTTCATATTATTGATGGCTTAGTATCATGTTAGGTAACACTGGTCAGAATTGAATTGGTAAATCATATCACTGGAGTTTAGTGTTTCATTTCTTCCCATACTTTCTCTTGGGCACTTTTGTCATTTCCTGATTTTGTTTCCGTTCAAAAAGAGGAATCAGTCAGAGAACCGGGATTTGGTGGTGAACACAACAAAAAACACTGAACATTGCATTTTAGAGACCTAATGTGGTGTCATGATCACACTTTAGATTGGGGAATACATATATTTACTATGAACTATGACTTCTGCCTCAATAAACTCCTAATTTACTGCTTATTAATAGTCGGTAAGGTAGTTGTTAAGTTTAGATATTGTGTATGATTAAGGGATGTAGAATATGGTCATGCACAATATGGCATTGTTTTGTGCTTTATAAGCCAATCTGCAAGCTGAAAGCAAGTTATTAGTGAGAATTGGTCCCCAAACTAAAGTGTTACCGGTGTTATTTATAAGACTGAATATATCTGGTTATATTCTGCCACTCAGACTACTACTTCTGCAGTATTCAGTATGTACTGTGCATATTATGCAAACAATCTGCATGCATGAAATACAGAACTATTACAACCGCCAAAATATAGCGTATGCAGAAGAGCATGCTGGGAAAATGAGCTTCTCTTTCCAGTGTTATTAATGAATCAGGAGCTACATCTTTTTCTTGACAACTTCGACAACAATCCGACTGACAAATGGTGAGACTTTTTACACTAAATAAGATTATTGTTATTTAAATATAATTAAATATAGGCAGATGCTATATAGTATTTTCTTTGCACGAAGTGTAAATAGTATTAAGATGCTATTTGTACTTGGTGCAAATAGTGGCAGATATTGTTTCCACCTCAGTGTATTGTAGTAATTCATATAACAGTACGCAATAATAACACATTATATTTATTAAAATCCCTCTTTGGATGCCTGGACGACAACATTATTGTCCCTATACCACTAACCCCCTACACGATAAACACTTTATTCCCACTATTAAATGCCCTTTAGACACTTTATTTCCACTCTTCACTCTATAAAATGATTTTATTTCAAATAAACTCCTCTCTGAGCTGATATGCGATGGGAAAAGGGAGAAGAATGGGTTAGAAAAAGCAGATTTGAACTCAAGTCAAGTCACCTTCATTTATACAGCGCTTTTAACAATATAGATTGTATCAAAGCAGCTTTACAGTGATAATAGGAGATTACAGTGACAGATTGTTTGGGCTTTACAGCAGCTCTAGAATAAAGTTATTGTCCAGCTAAAGTTAGTTTTGATTGATTGACTTGGTTGTGTCAAAAGATCCTGTTGTTATCAGCGGGATTTCCTCTGCAGTTTTATCTGACTCAGTGTTAATAGCCTCATATTACTGCTTAAAAACTTTTGCACTGAATACTGCATATTGTTTCACACACTAAGCTTAACCCCTTATATTGGCATCAACCACAGCCATTGCATATTTAAAACAGTAATATCCTATACTAAACCTAAACTAATCTTGACAAACTATATATCATTTGAAAGCTTACAATCTCTAGTTTACATATTTTGTGACTGATTTTCAAAATAAATTACAGAGGGGCTGTAATTTATCAATTTGCAACAAGAATATTTTCATACTCCTAACGTGTGTTCAGACCTTTATTTTGAAATAAAAGAATGGTAGAAATCTCAGTTTGTTTTCATGCCAAGAGTTCAAAAGATAGCATCCATTCAACTCTTTTAGAAAAAAAGGTCTGAAAATGTTTTAAATATAAAGAAAACAATAATAGATTCAGCATTAGTGATGTGGCAGCGAGCTATAATGCACACACGTGATCTTTTTGTGTTTCTTAGAGGTTGAATTCATTTCAAAATCTGCCAAACTTCCAATACTACTTCTGAATAGGATGTCTACTTTATAAATTGTATGAAAATTGTAAAAATAATGGTTCAGATCACTCAAACCACATATGGAAATGGAGACGCCCTTATATGGGCAGTAATGTCAACTAGTGGAGAAGTGTGGTACTGCGCTCAAACTAAATCTCACTAAACGCTTATTTTTTGAGATATCAACCTAAAATTTGAAACACAACTTGTTCCGATTTTTGGCTTTGATTTTTAAAAAAAATTATAATTTTTTTTATATAAAATATGAATTATAAAAAAAATTACATCATACATTTTCATAAACTCAAACTTCTATAACTTTTTTTCTGTTTAACTGTCTTAATTTATCAAAAAAATCTGCCAAATGACTTCTTTAAAACAAGACCAATCTTACATCTATTTTCCAAAGCATTCTTGAATTACAACCAGTTCGGAATGTACATTTTCATGTCTATTACAAAAGGGGGTGTCGCTTAATGGGTTAAAATAATATGCACTGTGCAGTGTATACTGTGGAGTATGTGGTCTGCAAAACATTAGTATTTCATTCTGAACATTGAAGACCCTTGTAGATCTTGAGGAAAGGACATCACCGGGTTGGTTCATATGTGATTCCTCTTTATGAGCATCCCAGTTAACCCTCACTTCATTTGATGTTCATTATCATTTGTTTACATTATGATTTATGTCGTTTCCCTGTATACGCTCGACTTTAATTAAACTTCTCTTTGCCCAGACTGTGAATGTGCCCGTCCTTCTGTGTTCTGATGCTATTTGCTTTTCTCTCTTTATCCTATCCCATGTATTTCCCCCTGTCTCTCTTCCGTTCTCACCCATGCTATCTCTTTGTTTCGTGTGCTCTTGCACGTTCTGCTTATATCTTTTTTTTTCATTAACACCTCACCCGATTGTTTCACTCTGCCCTCTCCGTCTGTCCCGTTACTCTTCTTGTTTCTACTCGTTCACTGTCCCGTTGTCCTCCCCCGGATGGTCCCGTCTGCTCTCCACCGTAGCCGGATGTTGTGGATGTGAAGAGGGGAGGTGCTCAAATAGTGAAATGTGCGAGTCTACGGAGAGTAAAGCAGTGAGTGACTCGCGCCTCCCTGCAGGTACAGGACATCGCTGCACTTTGTGCTAATGTAATCCTGCTAACCAATGGGGTTCAGTCGTCATTCTGAGCCATAAGACTGTGGTGCCATAGGTCATTACCAGGACACGGTGCCATTTATGACGGAAAATCCTGACATTTCCTGAAGTGCTAGACCACAATTGCTTCCCCAACAGTATTCAGACTAGCGATAAAAAATGAGTTTCTCAGTTGGACAATTCTTAATCTATCGATCAAGTAGATTCAATGTGTTTCGTAATAAATCACATTTTTATAATTTAACATTATTTTAAGCAGAGATGCCACCGCATAATGGGGTCGAACAGAAGTGCTGGGACAATGAAAAATGTTGCATTTTTCCAGGAATACAACACATTTTGGGGGGAAAAAACTTGCATCGCAGGGCAGATATAATTTCAATAAAAACTGAATTTGGGTAGAATGCAGGGTTTTGATTTTGGTCATTAATTTGTCTAAAACTGACTGATATTCTGATATAAGAAAATAATATAAATAATGTAACTACATTCTGTATCTCGTTCTATAGTAAGTCATGAGGACATAACGCACCGTTCCTGAGAATGATCCAGGTCTTCTAGTTTTAGGTTGTCTGAATTTAAACGTATTGAGATGAATCAAACTATCGAAAACTTAAACATACAGTAGTATTTCATTATCAAGCAGTATAGTATAGGAATGTAAATATATAAGGAGTTCTGTTCCATAAATATACCAATAACCTGCTTAGTTACAGATAGTGAGTGTGTTTGAAAGGATCAATGTCTCTGAAAGTGAATCTCAGCTGAGTGAGCATGTTAGGCTATTGTATGAGCTTTAAAATTAAAATAAATCACTACTATTCAGGCATAGAAATACATAGGCCTATTGAATTTGTATACGGTGTGCCTTCTGTTATGCCATTTGATGTTCTACTTTGACACATTTCACCTCACTGCATTACCTCCAGAATTCCTCTGACATCTTGTCCATTTCCAACTAATATATATAAGTGTCCAATCAGAAGTGGTGTGCCCTTCCTCCCTTTTAACTTCAGAATAACTCTTGATTATGTTTGTTTTTTTAAATCCTATCGGAATCTTTGCAGGATTCTATCTATTCCTATTCTATCATAATTTGGAATCCTAATGAGATCAAACAGTGTTGATATGACAGTATTTGTTTATTGTTGTTGGATGTTGTGGAATATTTATCGAAATGCTATTGGTGTTGGAATAATGTCAGCTAAAGCACTTTACAGAAGGAGCTTAAATTACTCCTTAAATTACTTAAAGGTACACTAAGTAACTTTTGGTCTTAGCGGTTACTGCATGCGTTTTGTGGAAGAACATTGTTTTGGATGTGCTTTGGCTGTGCGGATGAATATGATTATGCTGCTGCTCATAAAACATTCACTACTAGGCTTTAGAGATATAACCAGTCTAGATGGAAAGGATCTCAAGCTGACTAGCAGAAGGCTTTGCCTATTAATAGACACGCTACTTCCTTGAGAATAAACTACAACAAACAACAACCATAACGAAATGACCTTTCACAATAGATGATGCTTTACTATCAACTCTGTTAGAGAGCTGCAAGATATAAACACTTATAATAGACTTAACATAGTGAATCAGGGTAAGACAAAACAGCTTTTGGAAGAAGGATTGATGATGTATTGACTCATTATTGCAATTGAGTTAATTTTGAACAAGACAAAGTTACATAGTGTACCTTTAATTGCTCTACTGAGACATTTTGTTCATATTGGGACATTTTTCATCCTATTATAGATCCTGTACACATTCCTTTAAGTGTTGTAAACTACTGATGACTGGTGTCACTCAGACCTGTCAGAAAAGCATGCTGTATTTTTGTTATATTATAGATAGTTTAAATAATCTTATAGTTGTCCAGTTGGAAAACCCAACTGAATTCAACTTAAGATCATTTATGGCCATTATCTGATCTAGATTGTTTGATCAGATGAACAACCAGTTTGTAGATTTGGTTTTGGCCGGGTAAGAGCTGGTAAAGCACATTCACTGCAAAAAATATTTGCTTCCTCTGCATTTTTGTCTTGTTTTAAAATACAAATATCTAAACCTTCTTAAATCAAGACATGTTTACTTGAGATGCTAAAAATGACATAAGATATGAAGTCTTGATTTCGGAAAAATTTATCAAAATGAACAAATATCTGCCAATGGGGTCTGAAAAGGGAAAACATGTTTATTTTTTTTTACCACATTACCATATATTTTTTTCTTAATTTAGACACATTTTTCAGCAAACAAGAATTAGGGCCAGATTTACTAAACAGGGCAAATTAGCATGAGAGCGCAAAACCAAAAAAAGCGCAGATGGGAGTGTAAAGTTCTGCGTGTGATCTAATGACGACACACAAATTAAAGAACACAGACGCAGTCGGATCATTTCCATAATGACCAACCCAATCTACCAAGAGCAGCGCTAGTTAGCGCCTGGTTTAAGACATGCGATTTTTGGGCGGTAAATAATGGCGCAAACACCAGTAAATTGATAACCGCAAACCTCAGTAAATCACCATGCATGATTCATTTAAATACTCTCCTTCCATACATTTTGAGTCTGAAAGGGAAACGCCTGAATGCATATGCAATAAGATCAACGCCTTTTAGTAAATCTTGGCCCTTAATACCTTATGTTATTGAGCACCTCAAGTAGAAGCATCTTGATTTAAGAAGGATTAGATATTTGTACTGGATAAAATATGAAATATGAGTATGACATTTTTTTTGCACCAGCTACCATGCTCCAAAACATACACTGACCATGTCTTTAATCTAAATGCAAATGTCATGATTCTTTTGAGATTGCAGCATCGTAACCTTCCTTTCTATTTTTCCAATAGGACTTGACACCTAGACCCAAACCATCCTTCACTGACACATGATGGCCGTCAAATAAAGAAGAAAACCGAAGTAGAGCGCCGGCGATAGGCAATGGATGTCACCTACGAAAAGAGATTTTAGGACTTTTTTTTAACAAGCAAAACCAACACTAGAATCTAGAGGCATGATTTCTTATAAAATGAAACCAAACAATGAAAAAAAAGCAAGCATTTGAGAAGTGCTTCCTGTAATCTCAATATCAGCATGTGAACGTGCTGTCGCATGGCCTGCCTTTACATACAGCACGGACTGCAAGCAATTATGAGGTGAGAAAATATTGTCATACCGCAAGGGCTGTAAAATGGTGGGGGGGAGGACTGTGGCCAACTGGAAGCGTACGCTTGAGATCGGGGGTTTTTGGGGGCACGTGGGACACACAAGCTAGTTTTAGTCCAATCCAGCAAGAGTTTCCTGAAATTTAGTCTTCCAGAACACACTACTACTGAGATGATGTCCCACCCGGAGGAGTCTGACCCTCTTGTACTGGTATTATATACATAATATGCACTCAAATATGATGTGAATGTACTCTCTCTCTCTCTCTGTGTGCGTGTGTTCTTCTTCACAGCCAAAAAAAAAGTGAACAATCTATGCGATGATTATGCTGCTGTCTCAATACTTGCTCCTGAAGTCTTGTTCAGTCCAATAGTACGTGTCTTGTGTATTGTAAAGGTATAATTGTGTAGCAAATGAGCTGTGAACTCCTGTGTTGCCTGAGATATACTCGGCTCAAGGTTTAAATGTGTGATGCAGTACGTTGGACATACTTCGAAATCACTGTGGGGCTCTATATGTGCACGCTTGCAGATTATTTGTATGCATTCCTCTGTGTCATATGAACCCTGAGCTTCCTTTTAATAACTTGATATGCACAGAGGAGCATAAAAGCATTATATTAACATTCACATTATCCACCAGAAACATTTGCTTTATTTCAAATCATCACTAAGATTTCCTTCTGTATCCATGTGAGCGAACAAAAAGCAATAAAATTATGTTTTCTTGTTTATTAGTTTAATCCGAATAGTTTTAAGGTCTAACCTTTCAGTGAAGTAACATTAACATTGTTTGGGAAAGAAAACAAAAAATGTTTGGTAACACTTTACAGTAAGTTTATAGTTCACTACATCGGTTATCAATGAAAACTACTTCTAAAGCATTTATTAATCTTATTTAATGTTAATTTCAACTATTACTAATACATTGTTATCATCAAAACTCTCAAAAATATTATTGAATGGGTCATGAGCTAATAATGAACAAATAAATGAATAAATACTGTTAAAAAAAACGTATAGGGCCTTTTTAACAGATGTTTAATTAAAGCCTTCTCACTATTAGAAAGGCCTACATGTCGAAAAATCTTAAGGAAGAACACTAGAACAGATTGAAACCATTTCAATATATTTAATGACATTAAACAATAACTTTGACAGCCCAAAAGTCTATATAATTTTCATCTAGACATGTCACAATTATTGGCATCCCTGCAAAGCTCCAGTGTTTCCGGTCAGTATTTCCTCAATCCCTGCTCGACTCTTATCAAATATTTCATCCCTGATATCCCATATCCATCTATAACTTCATAAATAGCGTCATCAGGGTAGTGCAGTATGTGTGTACTGTACACACACAGACACAAGTAAAGTATACTCTGGGCTTTACTCTAAAGCTTTGTCATTCTTCCTTCTTATTTTAGCAGAACAAACAACATTGGTTATTAGTATATTTTTCATTGCCTTTTTGTTCACCATTACAGGTGATGCCAATAATCATGGCGTGCACTATATATTGTTTTTAGGGAAAACCGCACAGTCTGTATATTTTTCACTAATAAGATTAGATGCCTAATAATATGATAGGCACATGCAAGATGCTTGATGAAGACACGCAGCCACTGAACACTGTGATCAGACTGTCCTAGCAGAACAGATCTGACTTCATACACACACACACACACACTGAACTATAATGTGGATTATCTGGATTTGCACTTAAGTTATTCTTCTCCAGCAATTCAACACTCGTCTCGTTCTTCAGGAGTTTTTTTGAGCACCTGCCAGTCAGTCCAGTTGTAGAGCTGTGGGATCGATGGTCATCTCGTCACTATATCTTATTATGCAAACATGGCCATCATCTCGACTGATGCCCAGATCATCAGATCCAACATCTGACAAATCAACTTTAGGGTTCTTATATGTTAGTAGTAATGTAACAAACCGCTTTCATATATTGACATAATTTTGAATTAGCAAAGACTTACAATTTTACCTCGTGACTGCTTGGCCTCCATGCAAACCATCTCATTTCATGTTATGTTACATCTGAGTAAAGCATAAATACTAGATCCTGTGATGAAAAATTTTGAAGAAGCTAAATTTGAAAAACCTCCAATTCAGGCGTCTCAGATGTGTGCAAATTAAAATAAGATTCTGTTAATATCATAAAAGCACAATACCAAATATAGGCCATTTATTGTAGCATTGTGTGTAATGCCTTAGCATTGTTGTTATCCTTGTGTAACACATTCGAGTCACATGAATAACACTAGATTGAAATGTTAAAGTGTCACTTCTAACTTTTACAGTCTCGCATTATTAAAGGAATCATTTAATATAAGGATGCACTGATAAAAGAAACTATAAATGCATGTCTTCCGTCCAAAAAAAATCATATTTTTTTATTAATCGTCCATTTTGATGGATTATTAAAGGATTATTTTTTTTATTTTTTTTTATGTTGCTTGGACATAAAATTCACAGACTCGCTGGAATGGTAAAATAACTTCTCAACCATGCCGTAAAAGTCTGATTTGTTGTACTAGATGTCAACGAGATCTTTGTTCACATTGTGCTTGTGTTTCCCCATTAATTGTCATTTATATGCTTTGGGTTTTTCAGCCAACTTGACTAGAGTTTCTAGCTAATAAAACACATCCAGTCAGTGTGCTGGCCTTTAATGGACCCTCCTCCCTCCCTCGAGTCCCTCGTGAACCCCGATCCGCCGGGCCGCTCCAGTATGGCAGAAGGATACGCCACATTAGCAATGCAGTTGTTTGATGTCCAAGCAATGGTTTTGAAACAACCTCTTGCAAAAAAATATGAACTGCTGCAAAACGAGAGAATATTTATACTCCTATTTACTACAGAATGATTTGAAATCAATATAAACGCAATAGCATATTACTAAAGGAATGCAAAATGCACACTTGCACAGAAAAGATGTTTTTAATACATCTTTATACATACATATATATATAAAGTATATTTAATTAGAATGCTTTGCACTTGCAAATGGGAATTTATGACCTGCTATTTGGGAATATGGGAATACTTTAATGTCATGGATGTATAGCATCTTAGCAAACAAGACTTCAGGGGGTTGCCTGTGGGGATATAGAAGCCTTGTGCTTCGGTCATTTTATTTATGTATTTATTTTTATTGCTACTATAGGTCTTTGAATCAGACAAGGTTTTAAATGTCTATATAAATATATAGAAATATTCAACCCTGTACACCAGCTGAAGATACATTTACAGAATTAATAAAGAAATAAAAACTGGCGTTGTGTGATCATCCTTTTTTTTTTTTTTTTTTTTTTACTTAAAGTCTTCTTGTACAATAGGTATTGCTTTAAATGAAGAAAACTAGACTATTAACCTTGGCTAAAAGCTTAATGAGATTTTTCTGACCACTAAGGTGCAACACTAGCAACATTTTGGCAAAAAAAAATTTTTTTCCATTTTTTATATATTTTTTTTTTATAATTTCTAGGTATCTGTAGTTATTGTATGTTTAATATGTGAATTGAAATCAGATTGTTTTTGTTTTACTTTAAATCGTTATTGTGCCCTTGATTTCTTGCACATTAAAACCTATTGATTTGAGGATAAAAAACAATGAAACCTCACAACGCATATTAAAATAGTATAATGTAATCCCAAATGCTTGACTTCCCTTGGTTGTGATTAAATATATATATAAAATCCTGAAGCCCTTTTAAGTGAAGCCATTTGACAGTAATAAGCATGTTAACAGAATGGCAGCTTTATTGTTCAGCAAGTTTTCAGACCACCCAACTCTCATGATGACCTCTACACACAGTGTGATGATCCAGACACCTCTACACACACCACCCGTGCTTCAAATACTGTTGCTTCTCAACACCTAGTGCACTTATTCCCCCAGCCCCCGTCCGGCCCTAGCGGGTGAGCTTCCATTAGACAAACGGACCCAGACAATGTGTGTATCATTTCTATAAAACTTTATCAAGCCTGCTGATAAGATGGTAAAAAAACACAAACACATTTCACATCACATTTTTCTGAAACGTAATACACCCATATGTACATGAAGTAAAAATATACACTCGTTTAAAAAAAAAATCTAAATATTTACAAGTTTCTTTTAAATATTAAATATTTCCGTAATTTTGACAGCATTTCAGCGGTTCTCGTTTGAAATTCTCCAAAAAAACATGTGCTTTAGTTCAAGAACAGAATTATGGAATGTTTTTGTTCACTCTAAGGAAAAAGTTTCATTGGGGTTCATATTTCTCAAAATTAGAATATCGTGCAAAAGTTCATTTATTTCAGTAATTCAACTTAAAAGGTGAAACTAATATATTATATAGACTCATTACATGCAAAGTGAGATATTTCAAGCCTTTATTTGTTATAATTTTGATGATTATGGCTTACAGCTTATGAACACCTTTTCACAATATTCAAATTTTGAATTTGGGGTTTTCATAAGCTGTAAGCCATAATCATCAAAATTATAACAAATAAAGGTTTGAAATATCTCACTTTGCATGCGATGAGTCTATATAATATATTAGTTTAATCTTTTAAGTTGAATTACTGAAATACATTTCTTTTTTCATCTTTTGCATGATATTCAAATTTTTCGAGAAATGTCGACCTTTTGCATTCTTTCATGTTTAACAGGTTATTTAATTTTTTTAGTTATAAAGTATGTTTACGAGCTATTTTTTTTAAATGTATTAAAATAAAATGAATTAATTGAAAATACATCCATGTAATGATCCAATGATGTGAACCCCTTATAGATCCTATGGAAGCTTTTTTGTAAGAGTGTATATATTATGAGTATTTTACATGTGAAGCGTTAACCGCTGAAAGTGCAGGACCAGCTCCAGTCGTCACTGACAGCCGCACTCCTCCACGATCATGTCCTCGTGATGCCGCATGACCACACCGTCTCCCTCGTAGTACAGCATGGAGAGCGAGCTGAGGCGCGCGGGCACACAGGACGGGCAGCTCACGCGCTCCGGGTGGAAAAGCTTCAGCAAGCTCTGGAGAGAGAGAGAGAGAGAGAGCAAAAGTACATAAAAAATCATCCTGTAAGCATGCTTTTATTAAAATCAGCATAAAATTACAGGCATTACAACAAATATGATGAATAAGTTAGTGATTTTACTAATTACTTTTTTTTTTTTGCATTTCAGAAAACTTAGGCTACTTTTGCTAAATGTATTTCTTTTTTTCTGAATCTGATTTTGTGTTTAAATGACACTGACATTGACCACTGGTCAGTCTCTCACCTGCATATAAGCGTGGTTTGTTGGGTTGAAAGACTCATCCAGTGGACTTGGACATTGGCCTTCGCATCGGTACGCGTTATAACGCTTCGGGTGCACGATCCACTCATCCCATCCAATCTGATCAAAGTCCACCCACATGTCCACTCTCCGGCAGAGATCTCGAGGTTGCTCTGTCCCCGTGGCGTTCCTGTCGTCCGCATGAATGCGCATCCTCTCGAGCCGGTTCCTCTTGTGCCGACGGCCTTGAGCTGCGTCTGGAGCCCGGCTCAGGACGACATGTTTGGAGTGAGCAACTGTGTTCATCAAGCTGGAGGCCCGTCGGCCACTGTGGGAGAACTGGTTTTTGTAGAAAACTACAATCATAACTCGTTCTGCTGTGGGATGCTGGATTCTTCGTCGCCAACTCTTTGTAACCGGTTCAATTAAGCCGTCCCCGCTTCCAGTGTCCTCACTCTTTGTAGCCGGCTCTGTTAAGTCTCCGCCGCTTCCATCCTCTGGCGTCGGGATGTTCTCGGGAGTCCCGGCTCCCTGACCCAGCCAGTGTTCGAGCAGATCTGTGACGTTGAACACCCTCCAGGCGGATGCTGGAGAGCCGGGCACCGACTTGATGCTGCCCAGAAAAAGTCTCTTAATGCGACAGAACACTGAGTCGGACTCACAGTCCCGTTTGCGCGAGTGGAAGATGTCCACCGTGACGCGTCTGGATGCAGAAAACGCTGGGAGACGGATGCGGAGCTCCGAAAGTTGAATGTCGTCACTCGCTGAGAGGGAAGACATGTCAAAAGTGACGCTCCATCGCTCACCAGATTGGTGACAGTCTGGAAAATAAAGAAAATGTTTGTGTCACCTCTTGCAATTTGCAATGAATAGAAAATAAACTAATGCAAACACACAGTTAATACACAATACAGAAAGTTACAAACAGATTGAAACAGACGATTAATAAGCTATAGTATGTCAATTTTAAGTCAAGAATACAATATTAATATTAAATGATAAAGAATTAGGCGTCTCGGTTACACTATTTTGATGGTCCACTTTAGAAATAACTGCTACCTTTGCAGCTACATGTCAACTAGTCTCATTCGAGTACAGGCTAGACTGTTAGGTTAGGGTTAGTTGTTAGGGTTCAGGTTATAAGTTGACGTAGTTACTATAATGTCTGTTGAGGAGCATCAAAATAAAGAGTTAGCAGATATTAAGCAGAAAGTCTACTACTCTAATGACAGTTAGTTGACATGTAGTTGTTAATAGAATGTCTAAAGTGGACCATCGAAATAAAGTGTTACCAAATTATCTTCCCTTTTCCCAATAACAAATTGAAGATCCATAATATTTGTGGTTGTGTTGTATGGCCATTATATGGTTAAGAGTTTCTCCTTAAATTGTTTCATTTTGGTGTTCATAACAAGCATTAAGGATTCTTGCAGCGACTCAGTTTCTAATAAGTTGTAACACTGAAATAGATTTTTTCTTATTTTTTTATTCAATGCCACAAGAACAAGAGGTATCACATATTCACAATATTACATTAACTGAAAAAATAGATTTTTTTTTTTTACATAAAATCCAGTGTTTTCAAAGCATTACATGTTTTCATTGCTTTTTTGTTTTTAGTTTGTTCCAAAAGATGTACATATAATGTAAAGTCATTTATAAAATGTGGAAAATTTGGTTTAACACTGAAATAGATCGGAACGCGACGCAACTACAAGAACGCGCGTCATTCGTGAACGCGCCCTAAAGTCAGGGTGAGGTAAAATGTAAAAAAAAAAAAAAAAAATATTATTATATTATGTAGGCTATAAATGATAAATTATAAGCAAACGAAGCCTAAATGTAGAATGTCTAAATAACCACGCACATTAGCCTATATTTCTCAACAACGTAATTCATAATTCTTACTTTTACGCTTCGCATTATTTTCCGTGATTATATAAAAAAATATCATTTAAATTGTGTATAATGAAGTGGGTGTATTGTTTTCAACAGGTTTCGTGATTCCCTCAGGTCCTGTCAGAGCCAAATGTCACCGCTGTCAGGATGGAGGCGCGCTTGACAGGAGATGTGTATTGAACCTCGCGCTAACAGACGTCTGAAGAGCTAATACACACACCCGTGTACATAAAACAGCCAGCTCTTTAAAGTCGAATAAGCATTGTGACACTACTGAGTTGTAAAAGCTGAGGGCCAGATAGCAGATAATGAGTCCACAAGTTCCCCAGATGCGGGACTTCAGGCTACTCTTCTTTGAAACGCATTGAATATACATCCATCGAGACTTTATCATCGTGTTGTTAACACGAAAAAGATATCATGCTAAGTAGTCAAATTGTTACCAAATTGCAAAAAAATTATAATAAAAATAAAGCATTTAATTAAAAAAGCATTTTTTTAAAAAAGCATTTATGTAGCTTCAAGCCTACTTTTTATTAATAGTACAATAACTGGGTATTTAATTCGTTATTAATCCAGAATCTACCCCTCAACTTAACCTTAACTCATTTAGTGACCTTTTATTATACCCAGCACTTTTATTATACACATTTATTATTATTATACACAGCATATATACACTTACAAATGTACTATAAAATAAAGTGCCATCTACTTTGATATAAACTGGTCCTGATGGTGAATGATTATTGCATGGCACTTAAAAAAAAGTGTTACCACTTTACCAAAATGGTACCACAATCCATGTGGCATGCATGTGTAATGTTGGACCATGGTACTCTTGGAAATTGTTACACATGTTACATGTAGTTACTGTAGTAATAACTATAAATTATGCATAATGCATGCATGCAACTAACCTTAAACCAAACCCCAATCCGGTTACACTTTATTTTAAGGTGTCATTGTTACAGTGTAATTATATATTTAAGTACTGAGTAATATTAACATGTACTTACTATTGGGTTAGGGTAGGATTAGGATTTGGTTGAGGGGTTAGTTGCATGTAAATTTGCATAATTTACTGTTGTTACTATGGTAAGCATGTAACAGGGACACTGTATAATAAAGTGTTACCAAATAAAGTGTAACCCTTTATTTTACAGTCCTGTTCCCCATGTGCATATTGTTATAGAAGGCTAATTAAAATAACTATACTAACACTGAACCTACCCTAAACCTTAACCAGTGTATTACCTTATATTACCAGTACACTGTAAGTGCACGTACTGTAAAAAGAAGAAGAAGAAGAAGAAGAAGAAGAAGAAGAAGAAGAAGAAGAAGAAGAAGAAGAAGAAGAAGAAGAAGAAGAAGAAGAAGAAGAAAGAGTGCACCTGATTTGATTTAATTTGACATCCAAATAAGTAAAGAAAGTAAAAGCAAGTGCATGTTTTACCTTGAGCAATCAGGCTGAGGATGAAGTCCGCCTGGAGAGAGGTGTTGTGGACACTGGCTGGAGAAGTGCTCATGTTCCCGCTGAAGTCTCTGTATAACTGCATCATGTACAGCGGGTACCTCGGGGACATCTGGAGACTGAAGTCCGAGTATGAACCTGCGAACGCTTTGTGATGTCCTCTCGCGAGCGCGCCTTGACTATCGATCTGAACGCAGTCAACGTGTCCCAGAGAAACCACCAAAGTGGCGAACAGTAAGATCGGCATTGCGAATCAATGAAGTTTTCAACCGCGACTCTTTCTCTGCGCGCCTGTGGTCCGAGTGATCGGGGTGTCCAGGCTTCGGACAGCGCTTTTAAAGCGCACAGCTGGCCCCTGATGACCCCTGTCATCCTGTAGTGTCCAGGAATCCCTGTGATCCATGAGGCACATCAGAGGAGAGCAGAGCTGTCAAGTTCACTGCTTCTGGAAACTGTGCAGGCTCTAAATGCGCGAGGCGTGAGAGTCTCGCGCTCGAACGTGCACGCGACATCCTTTGATTCCGGGCCACCCAAAGGTAAAGCACCCTGTTTATTCCACATTTGTTTTAATATGAATGCAGCACGCAACATTAAATTACGAATGCTTATTTTAAGGCAATTGCAATATGATTTTACAGTAAATTTGGTATTTATTTATTTATAGGCGGCTACACATGCGATGGTTAGTCAGGTATTTGTTCCTGGGACCCAGGAATAGACTTTTGTCTATATTTTGTATTATAGCCTATTTTAGTGAATTTCTCTGACATCAAACGTCACAGTCTCTGGATGTCCTGTAAAGAGCACATTTAGGGCATTTCAGAGATACCAAATCTTTAAAGGTTTTACAATGACAACTTCTGACTGACATTCATTTAGTGCACATTTCTTATGGAAATATATTTTGATATTATCATTTCAATTTGACTAATTTTACAATTGTTTGTCATAAATCAGCATCTCAGGAAAATGTTATGGGTTTTTTCTAATCAAAATATGACTTTCTGTTACAAAACAGTGCATTCGTGTCATAGAGACACCAGGACTTCAATCATGTTTATCAGGCATTATGAATGTCAATATTCCTATGAAATATTAAATCATATTATGAAAATGTTGTCAATTATTTCTTCCTTTACAGTTCTTTTTTCATTGAACAAGGATCATGGCATGAAAAAATACAAAAAATTCAGTGTCTGAGGAGGATATGAAAATAATAGGGTGTTTTAGATTTGATTTATCCATCAGCCCATGTGTGTAGCCTATGTTTGGTAAGTGTTTGAAAGGATATATAGGGCTTATAAATATGACATAAATAATCTTTTTTACAACATATAGCCTAAAACATTCACAAAAAAAACATTAAGGGTCATTTGAAGCTTTGGAAAAATGTCTTCAAATGGCTTTAAATTCAATTTAATTTCATGACACATATTAATGCATGTTACATTAAAAGCCTCTCACAGTCGCACACTTCATTGCTGTTCATGTGCTACTTTTAGCGAATCAGACTGTCACGATCTGGTGGTTAAACTACTTCCTCATCAAAATGCAATAAAACGTTTGGGTTAACCAGTTGAACACAGACAGACTCAGGTTTATGAAACACTTCTCGATCCTGAGACATCATGCAGTTCGCCTTCCTCACTTTCTTTCTCTTCACTTCTACCCTGTCTTCAGGTGAGAGACTTTATATTAACTAAAGATTGATATGTTGTTTTTTTCTTGAAAATAACCTTTAGTATGGTAATTTTACTATGTTAAAAGTTACAACAAGATAGTTGAATTAAAATGAGCTCTTTTATTTTTCAAAGCTTGCAGTCGATTTCCTGGTAGTCAGTTCCACATCAGCTAGAAATATTTGACATGCTCTGGTTTCTCTATAGGACGGGCAAGAAATGTAGACCTTCGGTCCACAGAACCACAAACATCCAGCCTTTCCACGGTGAGTCGTGACTCGCGAGTGACCAATGCTGCAAAATGACTTGCATTTACAGTCGCAGCAATGCAGATGAATAATAAATGTTCTATGTGGATCAATTTTACACTGTTCATAAACTGAGTATGCTACTATCCCATTACATAGCCCACCTTTTAATTTATTTCATAAACTACTGACATGCCTGCATACACCTTGTCTACCATCGGTTATATAATTTTTCAGAAGGGAAACACAGATGCTTTTAAAGGGATAGTTCCCCCAAAAAATACAAATTCTGTCATCATTTACTCACAATTTGATCCAAACCTGTATGAACACAAAAGAAGGAGTTTTGGAGAATAATGGGTAACCAAGCAGTCGATGGGCCCAATTGACTTGCATATATGGGGGGGGGGGGGGGGGGGGGGGGTAATGCTATGGAAGTCAATGGGGTCTAACACTTGAGTAAATTCATCTTTGTGTGAACTATCCCTTTAACAATGCAAGAACTCATTGAATTCTCAGTATTGCCGCACAAGTCACTATCGCAGGCATTAGCGTGAACTTCTGAAGACCAGTTTTTCTCTCGGGTCAAACACTGCTAGCGGAGATGCAGTAATGAAGAGATTACTCGCTTTGGTAACACTTTACAATAAGGTTCATTTATTAAACATTAGTTAATGTATTAACTAACATGAACTAACAATGAGCAATACATTTGTTACAGTATTTATTCATCTTTGTTAATGTTAGTTAATAGAAATACAGCTGTTCATTGTTTGTTCATGTTAGTTCACAGTGCATTAACTCATGTTAACAAGATTTTAATAAAGTATTAGTAAATGTTTTAATTAACATTAACAAATATTAATAAATGCTTTATAAGTGCAGTTCATTATTAGTTAATGTCAACTAATGCAGTTAACTAATGTTAACTAATTAACCTTATTGTAAAGTGTTACCCTCGCTTTATATTTCTTCCATTTGGCTGGAAATGAAACTTGTGGACAGGAACTAGACTAGGGCGTATACATAATTAATCAACTGAATTGACATACTATTTTTTCTAGATTTATCAAAGGTCTCATTTAATTCTCCAACTGTATGTTTAAATATGTTTGGTTTTTGTCCATATATCACCAACAAGTTGCTTTTCTTTTTGCTATTGCAATGAAGGTCTTGCACTGTCTCAAGCCGTGTTAGGGAAAGTTACTTTTAAAAGTAATTTGTCACAATATTGCGTTACTTAGTTACTTTTATTGAAAGTAATATCACAATATTGCGTTACTTAGTTACTTTTTATTGAAAGTAATGTTACTTTAAATATTGTTACTTTTCCTCACCAGGGCTGGGCTTGCTTGTTTGTTTGTTTGTTTGTTTGTTTGTTTCAATAAAGGTTCTATTTTGTCACTGTATAATCTGTATAAGGTTACAGGAAATTGCTACCCTTCAAATAATGAAAGATCATATCAATATATAAAATCTGACTGTGATCCTTAAAACAAGATTTGAGAATATGGAAATTTGTACACTTCCTTCTTTCTATTAAAGATAGTTTCGTTTTCTGACCCGTACAACCCTAGAAAAGAGGTTGTGAGAGTTTGTGGTTTTGTGTTAGAAACTGTAACACATGTGCACCGTTCTTTCTTGCAGAGTAATAAACAAAGCACTGAAATACAGCAAACTGAACTGTGTTTAAAGGTTTTATGCAGATTACATCAAATGCTCACAGAATATAACTGTCCTCATCCTTTAGATGAACAACATGTGCAGAGATTGCAACAAGATCGTACAGTTGTTGACGGAAATGCTCTCCAATCCAGACACTCAGGTGATTGTGTGTGTGTGTGTGTGTGTGTGTGTGTGTGTGTGTGTGTGTGTGTGTGTGTGTGTGTGTGTGTGTGCGTGTGTGTGTGTGTGTGTGTGTGTGTGATGTTTAAAATACTGAAACATTTTTAATGGAACACTTTCGGTAAATCAATGTTTAAACCTGTAATCGTTTTAATGCTTATTTTCTTCATGCCAGACCTGGTAACTGCCTTCTGTTCAACACAATCTCATGGCAATAATTCACACCAATATAATATGATCTCCTTCATGTTTTCATATAATCTGCTTACGCCCCAGTGGTCATACTTGCAGAGAAGTGAAATTTCCAGCAGTATTATTTTCAGTCTTTCTCATGCCAGCTGAGGGATGTAGTTTCTGTTTCTTTTGAATAGAAACTTCAACTATGTTTTTTTCAAACTCATTGTTATGAATGATTTGGAGTTGTTTATATATTGATCTTAAATTGTTCCCTCTTCACAGCATCTTATTGAAAATGCTTTGGACAAGTTTTGTTCTGAACACCGCGTCCTCCCGTTGTGTATGGATGGAGCGAGGACATATGTGCATTTGGTCATCAAATATTTCAGTGCATTTGCAGTGAGTACTTCTCAGTCATCACAATTTGACTTTATCTGACTTAATACTGACGAAATACTTAAAATATATCAACATGAGAAATATCTTCTGTCCATGAATAATACCCAGATGTTTTTAACCCTTGTCGCAGAATCAAAATGGTGACATGTGCTCAATGTTGGGACTGTGTGGCGTCCCGTCTGAGAGACCGTCATCAGAGCTCGTGGTTGGCCTGAATGAACATGGTTTACTCGATGCAAAACCCTCAAGAGGAACTAGTCAAGAGGTGCGTGTTAGACAGCTCAAAGTTTACACAGTTTTAGACTTGAAATACTCATCACTCAGACCTTTGCTTTCCAATGAAGACTGTAATAAAGACAATGGCTTTAGTCTGGATTGATTTGAGCAGGAAAACAAATTCTCCAACGGGTTTTTTTATTTATTTTATCCATCATCAAATGGGAGTTTTTAATCCTTGCGCACTTGGGGACTAAAGATAAAAGTACAGGTGAAACTCGAAAAATTAGAATATGGTGCAAAAGTTCATTTATTTCAGTAATTCAACTTAAAAGGTGAAACTAATATATTATATAGACTCATTACATGCAAAGTGAGATATTTCAAGCCTTTATTTGTTATAATTTTGATGATTATGGCTTACAGCTTATGAAACCCCCAAATTCAAAATTAGAATATTGTGAAAAGGTTTTCATACGCTGTAAACCATAATAATTAAAATCATAACAAATATTCAGATATTTATACAGAAAAATATTCTGAGGGCCATAAGTTTTGTGAAAAGTAAGTGCTTAGGATATACAGTAATACTATTCTAAATGTGTTTTTCCAAGACAATAAAGATGTATTTTAGTTACTGCATTAAAAACATGCTCACACAAAAACCAGGCCAGCCTCCACCAGGTGAGGAAAAGTCATGGAAAAAGCATAAAAATCCATTACCTTCCACAAAAATTAACTGTTACTTTTTATGGAGTAACACTATATTGTTACACATTACTTTTAAAAGTAACTTTCCCAACATTGATATTTACAATATAGCAAATCTTTTAATCATTTATATCATCACAAACTGTAAACTATCCTATCGTGTTGTCCTCAATGTGGACTTAGGGCATTAAGGTATTATAAACTTTAATATTATGAATTTCGCAAAGCTGCTTTGTGTAGCCTCACTGTAAAAAAATATTGTTGGTTTAACTTAAAAAAGTAAGTTACCTGGTTGCCTTAAAAATGTGAGTTAATTGAAATTAAACAATTGAGGGAGATTGGTTTTATCAATAGAAACTCAAACTATTATGTTATCTGAACATTAATTATCTAAGTTGATTTGACAAAAGGTAAAAAGTTGTGTTTACAAATAATGACATTTATTTTGTACAGTGCTGTTGTGAAAAGTGCTATGCACTATTTTGGTTTTATTGGGAAACAAAATCAGTTGTACATTCAAGTATCTTTAAATTTGAAAAGAAAAGGTTTGAGGTTATGCTACTAGTCTACTCATAAAAACACATTAAATAAAGCTCTTTTATGGATAACTCAACATATGATTGCCATGACTCACATGTTTGTTTCTTAGGTTCGTGTCAATCCCGTCTGTACCTTCTGTCTGTTCTTCATAAAGACACTTGAGAGCATGTTGCCAACAGAGAGAACTGCAGTAAGATTTTTTTTTTTTTTTACTTAATAATGTTCATATTTTAATTAGCACCTGAATATTAAACGCTCGCTTCCATTTGTTCTGTCTTGTTTTAGGACGTTATAGAGAAACTTCTGGAGAAAATCTGTGATCATATGCCTGAGCATTACAAGGAGAAGTGTGACGCCTTCATAGAAACGTATGGAAAGCAGCTGATTACTCTCCTGTTGTCCTCTCTCTCTCCACACGCCATCTGTGCAGCGCTGGGTCTGTGTCTCTTCCCGGACACACCACTGACATGTGAGTCGACTGGTGTGAACGCCGTCCGTGCAAACTCACGGGAATTTGTGACAACTGTTTTACGTTTTGGAGAATTGACCGTTCGCAAAGACCCGCCCCCCTTAGTTACTGTCGCATTGTCCGTCAAGCTACGCCACTCTCACACACACCATGTTCTCACGCAGTGAAAAATACATCGCGGAGCAGAGAGGACACTGACAACACACTGACAGACAGGACAGACCAGCTTACTTTTTGGTTACTATTGATATTAAACATATTCAACAAAGTCTCACCTTTCACATTTGGTCATTTTTTAAAAGAAAATTAAACAATAAATACCGTTTTGTGGCTCTTTAATGTGTCTGACAGATCGCTGTAGAGCATCAGTTAAAGCTGCTCGTGAACCGATCATCTCTTCCTTCTAGTTCATTTATAGCATCAAATAAACATGAATGAACATCAGAAGGAATGTTGTTTTATCCGCGGAAAGGCGTCAGTACACTCCGCTTCTCAAGTTCAAATCCTCCCATGTTAATCTACTAACTCTCCTGACTGCTTTGTCGGACAAAATGGCGGATGGCGAAGTATGATTGGTCAGATCACCTGTCAATCAAGCTCCCTGCGAAGAGTCAATTGGTGGCTTGTGAGATTGGGTTGATCAATGATCCCAGTCTTTTCACATAGAATAGTTTCACTGGAAGTCAGTAAGAAACTGAAAGTTTAAAAAATACAACCCAATCCTAATTTTATATTTCCTTTTTAAATTTTTGTTTACTACCTAGTGGACCTTTGTTTTTGAGCGTGCGCTCTTTCGCATGAATTTCTGATTCCATTCCTACGTTTTCGTAACAATCTGTCTATGAACCAAATACAAATCACACAAATTAATAGGAATTGTGACAGAATTCGTAAAATAATCTCATGAGATTGGGTTCATCAGTCTTATCACATTGAATAGTAGCTTTCAAACTGTGGCAATGTGTTGACAAATATTTTAGGAATCTGTCAAAAACTTAAAACTAACCTTTTGATTGTCATTTATTAGGCATAACAAACTGAAACAACTTAATAGTCTACAGGTGAAACTCAAAAAATTAGAATATGGTGCAAAAATTAATTTATTTCAGTAATTCAACTTAAAAGGTGAAACTAATATATTATATAGACTCATTACATGCAAAGTGAGATATTTCAAGCCTTTATTTGTAATAATTTTGATGATTATGGTTTACAGCTTATGAAAACTTTTCACAATATTCTAATTTTGAATTTGGGGTTTTCATAAGCTGTAAGCCATAATCATCAAAATTATTACAAATAAAGGCTTGAAATATCTCACTTTGCATGTAATGAGTCTATATAATATATTAGTTTCACCCTTTAAGTTGAATTACTGAAATAAATGAACTTTTGCACCATATAATTTTTTTTAGTTTAACCTGTATATAATTATATAGATATTTACGCACTAGTGGATCTTTGTTTTTGAGGCAAATCACTCGCAAATGCGCTGTTGTGGTGGATCATTAAATGAGATCCCATTCGTACGGTTTCATAACAATCTGAATATGAATCACATCATACAAATCAAAACCAACCCCTCATAAAATAGTTATTTCTCAAGAACGGGTTGATCACTCATCACATCGAATAGTAGCCTGACCTAAGTTTATTTATATATATATATATATATATATAAAATGTGACTAGGTGGTACTTAATGTTCAGATAATCTGATTCTGACATGAAAGTTTGAGCACCACTGCCTTTAGTTTCTCAGCCCAGAACTGAAGAATCATCTTCTGTTTGTAAATGACTGAGATCATGCCTTATATGAAAGATGCAAGTCCTCTCCAGTGTCCACAGACTGTGACTCCTGTAAGATACTGGCGGCCCTCTCCCGGTTTCATCTGGGTCACAACGCAACGGAGATCCAGCTCCAGAAGATTTGCCACCTTCACCCTGATGCTATTCCTCAAGTAATGATCACACACACAATACAAAATCTGTGTAAAATCTGACACAATTACCAGCAGTGATGTGCGATGACCACACGTGTGACTCTTTGCATTGTGTCTCCTGGTTCTAGTGTGAAGGGTTTGTGAAGCTTCATGGCCACAGGCTCCTGAAGAGTGATGGGAAACAAACATTCATCGGCGAGTGTCGGGTAAGAACTGCGCAGGTTTACCAATATTACTTAGGCTGCGTTTACACTTGGCATTCACATGCGCCCTGTATCCGGATGTTGTCCACACACACATTGAAAAGACAAGTGTAGACGCGCTTCTGATGGGAATGTGATGCGATCAGCGTGTCCAGGTTCGGAGGGAGTCGAGGACACGCATTGTGATCGGATCTCAGGGTAATGTAAACGCAATCCAGCCGCCGTGTCTGCACTCACAGGTGGACGTCACACACACACACACACACACACACTATTCCCCCTCCTCTCTTCGGAGCTGTGTGGTTTTGCGATACAGTCGAGTGTGAAATACACCATAAATGTGACCCCGGACCCCAAAACCAGTCACATGGGACAATTTTTTGAAATTGAGGTTTATACATCATCTGAAAAAAATACATGTTTTATATATTTACGGTAGGAAATGTACAAAATATCTTCATGGAACATGATCTTTACTTAATATCCTAATGATTTTTGGCATAAAAGAAAAATCTATAATTTTGACCCATACAATGTATAGTACACGGGTACAGATATACCCGTGCGCCTCCAGACTGGTTTTGTGATCCAGGGTCACGTATACTGAGATGTTTGCCTTCGCAGTTCGCACCCGAAAGTTGCAGAATCATTCATTTTCTGTAAACACCACAGATTTTTCTCAGCACAGCTGGCAATGTCTCGGACCCACACGCTTCTCTGAACCGTTTCCATTACGGCATCCATATTATTAGCACTTGCTCTTCATCTTCCTAATTTTCCGAGATTTGTAAAATGTCCCCAGACTGAAAACTGTTTTTAAAAGAAAACCCACTTCAGGTCGACTTTGCACCGGAGCGATCTTTTATTTTATTTTATTATTAATAGATCCAATCTATTATTTAGATACAGAAGCCACTTGATGTGGACAGGTGTAAACGCACCGTGTCCTGATTGGCTTATGATGGATCACGGTGATCACATGTAAATGCCAAGTGTAAACGCAGCCTTGGTTACTTTAGGGTTGTTGAACGGACTGGAGAAATTCTGAGATTAACTCTTTTTTTTTGTGTGTGTGTGTGTTTTGTCAACAGGAAGATTACCTTTGCAGAGGACACAAGTGAAAGTGATCAATCGAATAAAATTTCAATCAGAAAAGCAACATTTCTTTTGTACACTTGACCAAGCTTTTTGAATCCACTTCCTTTACAAACAAAATCAAGGGACATTTGAGACACACAGAAGTTTGAGACTGTTAAATCTGCTTCAAATTACCAAACAGTTTTTAATGTAACCTTTCTTAATTACTGCCTATCATTTATGTGTTGTGTCTGTAACTCCATAATCCAAACCATAACCATGTAATAAACTAGTGAACTTCACCTATAGGAGATCTTATAGCATGCATTGTGTGTAACATTATATGAAGCCTTTACATCCTCATTTGTGTTGAGAAGATGCAAGAAATAAACTCATTTGTATTTCAAGGCTTTGTAAGCAGTTAATTCAAGGAAAAGCGCTTAAAAAAGACAACTTTAGGCAATTTAAAATAATTAACTTTTAAGAGTGACAATTCAAAATAAGGCCTTTTACAATTATCTTCACGAACGTAGCTGAAAACATCTCAAATCTGCCAAGAAACAAACCTTTGGTTTTGTATTGTTGTTTGTGGCAATGCTGTATAAGAACACTATGTATCCTATTATTAATTTCACCAACAAAACCCCATAAGCATTTATTGCATTTAAATTTAGAGCAACTCTTAAAACAAAAGTTTGAGGGTTTTGGTCTCGCTGCTTATTCACAATACTTGTTTTCTAAAGAGCCGAATGAAATGCAGTCTATAGTCTTGAAAACTTTAATAAAAGGTCTCGTACTACAAACTGCCAAACTTTATCGGCAAAGGAACAGTCACAATAAAACTGAAATCATTAAAAAAAAAAAAAAAAAAAAATGTGTTACGGATTTCTTAGCATCATTATATAAAATGAAACCTCAGGATTTAAAGGGATAGTTCGTTCAAAAAAATGAAATCACTCATCCTCTTCCCATCCTCGATGTATATGACTTTCTTCAGATAAACACAAAGGAAGATTTTAGGGGGGGGGGGGGAATCCATCTCTGTTAGTCTATATAACACCATTGAAGGGCTGAAGCTTGTCTGACGCTTGAAAACCCCACAGCGATCGTGACAGTGATCCATACAAATCCAGTGGATGAATCGATGTCTTCTGAAGGTGTGTGTAAGTAAACTACTAATAGATTTAACTTTAATTATATATCAATGCTGTTTTGTCCCCCTCAAGAACGCCTGTACGACAGGAAGACTGGAAGCATTGATTTATAATTAAAAAAGTTAAATCTAGTATTTCTCTTATACACCTATCGTTTGGCTTCAGAAGACATCGACTCATCCACTGGGGTCGTAAGGGTGATGATCACTGTGGGGTTTTTCAAGCATCAAACAAGCTTCAGCCATTTAATGGCATTATACGAACTGACAGAGATAAATATGTGTGTTTATATGAAGGAAGAAAGTCATAAACATGGAGAATGGCATGAAGGTGTGTAAGAGTTTTGATTTTTGAGTGAACTATCCCAGTAAGGTGAATGTCTTCTCTCATGGTAACTGTCACTCATCTCGTCATTCTTGAAGCCAGGGTTTCATTCAGGCCTGAACAGGAACGATGCATTTCATTTACAAACTCGCGTATGCTGCGTTTTTCGGGCATCCTATGCCCCTTTATGGCTTTCTGCTCCATCCTCCTTATCCTGTCTCTTCCAAATCTGCAAAAGAAGAAATATGAGAAATAAGGTTGGGTGGTGATGTCTCAAAAACATTTACAATGACTTAGAATAGAGATGTGCAAGACATATGTGACCCTGGATCACAAAACCAGTCGCACGGGTATATCTGTGGCAATAGCCAACCATTGTATGGGTCAAAATTATAGATTTTCTTTTATGCCAAAAATCATTAGGATATTAAGTAAAGATCATGTTCCATGAAGATATTAAGTAAATTTCCTACCGTAAATATATAAAACATGTATTTTTGTGAGTGAATGCAGCACAATCGTGAACATAAATGCACAACTTTAAAGAAGATTTTCTCAATGTTTTGATTTTTTTGCTCCCTCAGATTCCAGATTTTCTAATAGTTGTATCTCGTCCAAATAATATATCAATGGAAAGCTTATTTATTCAACTTTCGGGTGATGTATAAATCTCAATAAATAAATAAAAATTACCCATAAAGGTTTTGTGGTCCAGGGTCACATACACAATTACATTTTTGATTGCAACGACCACAGTGTCCATCATCTTAAATAATGCTAATATATATGATTTAATAATAATAATACAAATCCACAAAAGTACTTGAACACTTCCTCAAACATATTTGAAAAGAGAAACTAGGTTCTAGGAACTTGTCGTCAAGGTGGTTCCCCGAGAACTAATGTAGTTACTTATTTTTTGACGGCGCTGAGAACGCCAGAGCCTGAGTTGACAGCTTATGAAAACCTTTTCACAATATTCTAATTTTGAATTAGGGGTTATCATAAGCTGTAAGCCATAATCATCAAAATTATAACAAATAAAGGCTTGAAATATCTCACTTTGCATGTAATGAGTCTATATAATATATTAGTTTCACCTTTTAAGTTGAATTACTGAAATAAATTAACTTTTGCACCATATTCTAACTTTTCGAGTTTCACCTGTAGACTCACAGCAAAGTACTTGGCTTAGGTTTAAAAAGAAGTTTGAAATATGTGAGCAGTGATGGATCAAAATAAATAAATAAAAATCTGTTCATAGTGACATGGATATGCATCAGCTCTGCAATTCAGCTCTCCAGTCATATCTCATTTATTTATACCACTACTTTAATACAATATTGTTTTAAAGTAAGCAGCTTTATACTATTAAACTTGAAAAAAAAAATGGCAGTGTCTCTCAATTAAAATTACAACTTCATTTTCTACTATACAAGTACCAGTAGTGTATTCATGTTTTAACTCACGACTGAACAGAAGAAATGAACCGGAGAAGATTTCCATGTCAAAGAAGGCGGAGCCTCAGAGCCACACCCACCTATTACATCATTTCCACAGACCAATGGTAGTTCAAAGGTGTTTACCAGTACACTAGTTCGTTTTTTTTCAAGTATATCGGGTCCTTAAAGTGGACTATTTAAATGAAGTGTAACTAGGGCTGAGTATACCAATTTTATGAAATCCGGTTTAACAACATTACCTCTTAACAATTTAACAAAATTTGGTTTTATTTTTTCAGTTTGTGGACTTTTTTACTCTCATATTTTGAGTCTGTAAAAAAGCACCAATGCTAAAGTTTACTATGTATCCTCCTTATCATTTAACAACATGTATTCTTTACTTCAATGAGCTTGTTGTTTCAGCTTTAACTTAATGCATTGTTTAACAATGAATCTGAATGAAAATGTAATTAAAATGTATGAGGCGCCGTCTAGGGCTTAAATCAAACTTCATTCACGCACACATATATGAAACACTTGCAAACACATACTAAGTAGTCACACATCCATGTATACTGCTGAATGCTCAAACAAATACATATGAAATGCACAACGACACACCTAAAGTCGCTCACGCACATACACGCAAACTCTACACACACATATTAGACACGCGGAACTCTCCGTGCACATACTCATATGAGACGCGAGCACGCACACGCGCGCACACACACACACACACACACACACACACACACACACACACACACACACACACACACACACACACACACACACACGTTGGCTGCAAAGATGATGACAATGCTGATTCGTCATCTCTGCAGTATAGTGAACGCGCACCTATAGAGAGAAATGCACCTTTTATTTGGATTACATAATCAACCTATTTGTTTCTAATTGTTTAATTTAAAAGTAGACAATTCATGCTTCTATAGTGTTTAGAAGTGTTTTAACTAGTGTTTTTCCACCACAGCCAATCATGCTGCATACTTATTGGCTCACTGACGTTGACAAGATTAATCCCTTAGGCATCGAAATTTGGTACCGAACGACAAGGCATGTTTCGATACTCGCAATTCGATCGGTACCTAAAAAAGTATCGAACTCGAAACCCAGCCCTAAGTGTAACCCAGTTTTCATGTAATATTCACTTGATAAAACCTCACACTCAGCCATGTTTTTCTCTCCATCAACTCATGAATGACAAAAGAAAGTAATAAGTAGCTAACCTGTATGTACGCCTCAGAGAGCGTGATCATCTGTGGAAGGATATCGATCACCTGCAGGTCCTGAAGCTCGTACCACTTCCCTGTGCCCTGTCGAACATCAGAAAGCAGCCGTATTACACAAAACATCCCAATAACAAAGCTGCCATTGTTTTGAATGGAATAAAGTGTTGGTGACACACTCACATGATGCAGAACATGAATCCTATAGGAACCCTCAGTGGGTTTTCCATCATGAACAACATTGGCTACCAGGTCATAGGTCGTGAACTTCTCAGTAGCCTGCGCCTCTTCTGTGAGGTACTCGCGCAGATCAACGTTCCTGTTGTGCACGAGTGTTTTCATAAGAACATTTCAAAATACATTTATACAGAGAATATAGAAACGTCTAAAAGAGTGTAATCTAAATACATCCTGAGCGGCGGCGGACACGTACGTGATGGGGAAGTTGACGATGGTCGGGTTCTTCTCAATAAAGAAGTTGTTCTTTGTGAATCGTTTGATGCAGAAGATGAGGTATGGGGGAAGTTTGGTGAGCTGGAACTTCTTCAGAAAGTTCTCTTTGTAGGTCTTGTACTCCTGTGACAAAAATGGCAAAAGATCATTGTATATAATTGGCCGTATACTAAGTAGCATATTCAATATCAGGCATTTTCTTCACAAAAACCATTCATCGTATGAACAGTCCCATAAACATATTGCAGGACTAGTGCTTGAACATATATAAATTATATAAAAAGCATAATGTAAATAAAAAAATGCATTTTACAATAAGGTTATCTACTTCAGTTCACATGAACTAAGAATTAACAATAATTCTAGAGCATTATTTCATCTTAGATCATGTTTATTTTAAAGGGGTCATCGGATGCAAAATTCACTTTTATATGGTGTCTGCATATAAATGTGTCTTTGCAGTGTGTGGACAACCACCATACAATGAAAAAAAATCCATTCACTCCTTTTTTTTTTAATCCTCAAAAAGTCTAAACACTCAATAATCAGGCCGTTTGGATTTTGTGAGCACTATGATGTCCTATTGCTCATGCTCCGCCCACGACCACTGACGGACTGTCCCGTATTAGCATATTTCTGCCCTCAGCCATCCGACACCCCCCATAGAGACAGAGCGTAACGCGTCATAATCTGAAGACCACGCCCACCGGTGGGGGGGGGGGAAACAATCCAACCGTCTCCATTGACTCTGCATTGTGAGAGGCTGCCTCCTCGTCATTTCTTGCTTCTAACTAAAGACAGAAAAGTGGCTAAAAGCTGCTGTGTGACGAGGTGTCCAGCAAACAAGCTAAGAAACACAGAAATAAGTTTTTATAAGCTGTCGACCCCCAAAAAACGAGCGTTTAAGGACTTAAAAGTGGAGACAGGCTGGAATGAATGGTTAAATAGTGGGATCCTGACACTCAGTATGCAGTAAAAACACAGTTACGTGTGCAGTGAGTTAAACATTTGGTCACTGGTGAGTCAAATATCCAAATGTCAGTTTTATATATTATATTTCTGTAAGATAAGCGATCCTGTGTTGCCGATGACGTTCTCCTCCAGCGGGCGTACGTTAGTTCTCAGAGTAATGAGACACGTTACGCTCTGTCTCAACTGCCTGATCCACTTTTAAGTCCTTAAACACTCGTTTTTTTGGGCTCGACAGCTTATAAACACTTATTTCTGTGTTTCTCAGCTTGTTTGCTGTACACCTCGTCACACAGCAGCTTTTAGGCATTTTTCTGTCTTTAGTTAGAAGCAAGAAATGACAAGGAGGAGCCTCTCGCAATGCTAAGTCAATGGAGACGGTTGGAAAAAGGGTGTTGTTTTACACAACCATTGAGGAAACTTGTTTCCAACTTGTGGAAAATGGGCATCAGATGACCCCTTTAACATTTACTAATACCTTATTAAAATCAAAAGTTGTATTTGTTAGTGTTAGTTAATGCACTGTGAACTAAAATAAACAAACAATAAACAGCTGAACGTTAAAAAGGATTCATAAATACTGTATTGCTCATGGTTGGTTAATGCTAGTTAATACATTGCAAAAAGGTGTCATTTGTTAACGTGTAACCAAAAATAATAATGAGGCTAAATACCAAACAAAAAAAATAAAGCTATGTATATTGTATCATAAAAATAAAAAGTAAATGAAATGCACAGCTGGTCTGGAGAGCTGATTGGGTGATTTATGTCTGTTTGTTGTTTTCCAGTGAAAATATCATTAAAACATTTAGAAAAATAGCCAAAAGGCTCTTCTGTTGTTATTTTAGCAATAATTATTATAGTATTTATGAATGTGCTTTTATCATTTTTTTTATATATTTCTATTTAGTTTAGATTTTTTTAGTCAGTTTTTGCACTTCAACTTAAAATTGAAAAATGGGGGAAAAAAATGTCAACATTTCTATTTTTCATTCATTTCAGATTCAAGGAAAATTATTTTGGTAACACTTTACTTAAAGCCTTTATATACAATGTATTATAAAGATGAACAACGTATTATATCTTTTTTATAAATAATTGTAACCAAAGTTTAAAAGGCATGGCAATATTTTCAGATTTCTTGTTACATCCGAAATCGGTTGTTCGTCGTGCGTTTCAATGCATTATACTTCCTAAAAGTGTAAAAATGAATAGATATATTTTATAATGTATCATAACTGTGGATACAATTATTCATGAGGCATATTTTAGAGCGGCCTTTTATTGTGGCCAGCCTAAGGCACACCTGTGCAATAATCCTTGATATACCACACCTGAGGTGGATCATCTCGGCAAAGGAGTAGTGCTCACTAACACAGATTTAGACAGATTTGTGAACCATATTTGAGAGAAATAGGCCTTTTGTGTACATAGAAAAAGTCTTAGATCTTTGAGTTCAACTCATGAAAAATGGGGGCAAAAACAAAAGTGTTGCGTTTATAATTTTGTTCAGTGAGTGTATATAAAGGCTTTATGACAATAAACAATAAATAATACAAAATCTGAGGGGGGAAAAGTAAATCCAAACCTTCTCAGTGTTTCCATTGAACTTGCCCAGGATGTTGAAGAGAGGAACCTGAGGAATGATGAGCTGCTCCTTCTCATCTTTGTAGAGCGGTGCGGTGGGCAGGTCAAGGGTCAGGTAGAGGAAGGTGGACTCCGACATCTCCTCCTGGTACTCCTCCTTAAGGAGAAGCGCTTCTTTCTCTTCAGGAGGCTGAGAAAACAAGGACGACAATAAATCATTGATCTAATCTGACATTGTAAATACAGCATTTTTCTGTCCTCTTTCTGAGGATGGGTTGGACAGCAGCACAAGTGTCACTGGTCATGGGATTGTTGTAAACATTAAACACTCTCATGCATCAGTAAATAATACAGAAAGGCCTTCTGAACGGTTTAAATGGTTTTAGCAAGCACAGATCAGAGACTGTCCTACCAAATCTGGATGGGGAAGCTTCTTTGAGAAGATTCGCATGGACCCCTGAAACACCTTGGCGAGTATGGCTGTAGACAGAAGAGAAAAAACATTTCACCCTGTACTTATGAAGACTACAACGGAGAAGAAAAACTAGCACAAACACACACTCCTATAAAGTCAATCAGAAACACACAAAACAAAACTCACATGATTTCTTCTTTGTCCCACCAAGAGCCCCATGCAATGCATTCAGGAACCAGGAGAGGAAGTCAACAGCGTCCCCTAGAGGGCAAAGAGCACAACACCGGTTTAAAAACTGCACGGTCCTGGTTTAGGAGAATGACAGACTAGTGTTTGATTAGCATTCTACCACACTAACTTTACATATACAAAGACCGCACACTCACATTACTCATATATAAATGGGAGAGTGCAAAGCGCAATATAGTGTAATAAATTCCTCCTAAATAAAAGATAGAAAAGTCATTGTTTTGAGACTTAGGACTGCACATGTGCATCTAGCCTTAAAAATATGCTTTTCTAAGGCTACATGAGCATAAGAAACAACATTTATGGGATAGTTCATGTCAGATTTTGTTGCCGATTTAAAATACGTTATTTTATTGAGAGTGTGGCAAGGAGTTTTTGAGAGTTCAGGATTCCCCCATTCATGTGGGACTTGGTCTTGGATGCCTGAATTAGCTGGATGTCGGAGTTGTTGCAAACATGGCCGCCGAGTGAACAGACTTTAAGGGACTTAGGTCCTATCCCAAATGACTTAAAAATGCAATTTCGGTCTTGTGGACTTGTCCGTTATGTCCATGAGAACGTAGGGTGTCCCATTTGGCATTTTAGGTGTCAAAAGCGCTTGCGAGCACTATTTGCAGTCGATATGCACCCTTGATGCGCACTTTGGCGAGCTCCACAGCAGACTTCTTCCCAACAGCCAAAGCAGCGTTACGTCACGAACGAGCGGACTCATAGGAAGACCGTGAGTGTTTAGGGTGCTATTTGGGACAGGGCCCTAGATGCTACTACACTACTTTCTGAATTAAACATGCAACCTAGAACCTAAGATAGCAGCTTGAGAATAACAAAGCCAGTGCACGGTCTCCCCTCACTCACTTGTTTCGTTTGCTCTGGATGAATATTGTTGGTGTTACAGGGCTTAGAATTTCGCCGTGGGATTGTGCGTAATGCGCATAATTTTACTCATTCCGGCAGATGCACTGATTGATCGGCTGGTGATCGGAATTGGCAGATTTTCACGTGATTGGCCATGACTTGGGCGTCGCATGTTTAACATCGAGCAACATCAGCATCACACGTGCACACGGAACGCACGCCCGTTTCACACCACAAGCGTGAGCAGCGCGAGTAGGAGTGTCACGTGCGCTGCTCACGCTCAATTAAAGTGAAAGCACTTTTGATGGACAAAATAAATATGATTTTACACAAAAAGTGCCCAAAATGCACAGAATTTGCATGTCTAGCGTGTTTTAACAAGAACTGGAGTAGGCTATGTCAGAAAAGAAAATTAAGACTCAAAAATATTTATAGAAAATGTACCCATTTAAACTTGTTTTTATTATTCAGTTTGGGTAAAAGTATGGTGTTATATTAAAAAAACATAGAAAATAAATATTTGTGTGTGCTGTAAAGTGGTTAGAAAAAATGAAATCGGAATCGGCAGGTCAAACTAATGAAAAATCGGAATCGGCCTAGAAAATTGTAATCGGTGCATCTCTAATAATGCACGTGCGTCAGGTCTTAAAGTGACAGCAGCCTAATATTCCGGCCACCAAATTATGAGATAATATAAAAAAATTATATATGCCAGTTTTTCCCCCATGGTATCAATGTCAAAATTGTGGCCAGTGAAAATGCCAAGTGGCTTGTAACTTTAGAAAACCACTCGCCACAGTGGCTGGTGAGCTAAAAAGTGAATGTCAAGCCCTGACGCAGAACATTAGTATTCACAAGTGTGTGTTGATATACCTTGCTTCGTGATCTGAAAGTTCTTTTTACTGCATAACACCACAGCCTGCAACATTTCATGCGGCGAGACGTGGGCTTTGAAGTTCCGCGGGTTCCACAGCTTGCGCATGAGCTCCCCAAAGCGCTGCACCAACAGAAACATGATGTCGCCCGGCGGCCGGCGAATTCCACGATAGTTTTCCTCCTCGAGGAAGTAGTTTCGCAAAGGGGGCACATTTGACAGCGCCTTAGGAAAAAACACGTGGTGATATAGTGCACTCAAAAAAATATTGAAGCCTAAAGGTCCTTGCACACTGAAGTCCGAAATTTTCGTATGCGTTTTTTCGTATTCGGTGGATCTGAATTGACCCTTCGCAGGGAGCTTGATTGACAGTTGATCTGACCAATCATACTTCGCCATCCGCCATTTTGTCCGACAAAGCAGTCAGGAGAGTTAGTAGATTAACATGGGAGGATTTGAACTTGAGAAGCGGAGTGTACTGACGCCTTTCCGCGGTTAAAACAACATTCCTTCTGATGTTCATTCATGTTTATTTGATGCTATAAATGAACTAGAAGGAAGAGATGATCGGTTCACGAGCAGCTTTAACTGAGGCAACACAGCGATCTGTAGATTTAGAGCCACAAAATGGTATTTATTGTTTACATTCCTTTAAAAAATGACCAAATTTGAAAGGTGAGACTTTGTTTAATATCAAAAGTAACCGAAAAGTAAGCTGGTCTGTCCTGTCTGTCAGTCTCCTCTCTGCTCCACGATGTGTTTTTCACTGCGTGAGAACATGGTGTGTGTGAGAGCGGCGTAGCTTGTTGGGCATAGCAACAGTAACTAAAGGGGGCGGGTCTTTGCGAACGGTCAATTGTCAAAACACTTCTCAGAAAATCTAACCCGATCCAAATAAATGTATGACAGATGAAAGATTCGGAGGCAGTGTTTAAATGCAACATGAGGTAGTATTTATTTTTAACGTGCAAAAATTTCGGACTCCGTGTGCAAAGACTTTAAGATTTATGTTTTTGAACAGTTTTAACAAACTTATAAACTCAATGTGATGCATATTTTACCTGCAAAACCACATTAGCGTAGTCATTAGCCTTGATATTATTGAGACCCACAATTCCAGGCAAATATGTAGTGCCATCGTAGGCTCTGTACAGCTTTCCCTGCTTATCCAAACCGGAGATGTGCGGTTTGGTGAATGTGGGTTTCAGCACATACTGAAATAAAGATATTAATCAGAGATGTAGAACAATCAGTATAAGACTAACATGTTAATAATTTGAGACAAACTTTTTTTAACGGTAATTACACTTTTCAAAAAGATGGTAGAATAAAATCTCAATATTATACGGTCAATAAAGAGATTAAAGGAAATCCGTATCTCACTGTAATGTCCTCTAATGAGGAGTCAATGATCTCGTAATTGTCTGGCAGGCAGTAGAACTTTAATGTGTGGAGATTCAGGAAAACGTGGTGTGTGAACTGAACGCTGTGGATGTACGCATGAGACTTCTGGCCTCGACCTGACGGGAACAAAATAAGCCAAAATATTAGCCTGAACAGTGTTCTTCAAATTTACATAGATCACAGTCACTTTGATTACTTAGCTTTCCATTTAGAGAAACAGAGATGTCCTCATTGTATGAAAGCTTGTTTTCACCACAGATTTTTTTTTTTTTTTAATCTGTTGACCATGGATGGATGGAAGCTTGTTTCGGCCACAGAATAAAACTATAATGCCCGGGACTTTATCTTATTCACCGTATCCCCCAGAGTTAGATAAGTCCATACATAACCTTTTCATCTCCGTGCGTGCCGTAACTCTGTCTGACGCACACACCGCTAGCCTAGCTTAGCACAAAGACTGCAGGTAAACGGCTCCAGCTAGCATACTGCTCCCAATCAGTGACAAAATAACGCCAACATTTTCCTATTTACATGTTGTGATTTGTTTAGTCACAGTGTGTACAAATAACAAGGTCACGTGAGACACAGCCATCTTCAAACCATATACATACTGGGAACTATATTCTCAGAAGGTGAAGCACTGCTACTTCTGCGGAGTGACTTGCACTGACGTATTTTAAAATGTCAGTGTCTTTGTTTTGCACATTTATAAAAGCTACTTAAATGTCCTAATTGAACTAAGGCCTAATCCTGATTCCTGGCTTAATCTAAGCCCTGTCTGTGAAACTAGGCCTATGAAAGCTAAAGGTTATTGCGACTTTCTCACAATTCTGACTTTTTTCCCCTCCTCGCAATTGCACAAGTTGATATCTAAATGAGTTTATATCCTGCAATTATGATAAACATATTTAGAATTGCTGGCTATAAACAGACAATTGCGAGAGAGAGAGAAAAAGGACAAACTTGTGAGCTAAAAAGTCACAATTAACTATTTTTTCTATGCCATGGCGGAAATAAGATTCCATCATCTTCCATTGGTCAACAGACATGAAAAATCATATATTGTAAAAAAATAAATAAAGGTTATCTGTCGAACTTACCTTGGAAATATTTCCCACAGATCAGACAGGCATAGACGTTAATGTGTGAAAGAGAGATTGAGCAAAGCTTCTCGAAGTCGAAATCCAAAACACTCCTAGAAAAAAGGGAAAAAAGAGCAAGTGTTATAGCAGAAGAGCAACATTGGGTTACAATAATAAACATAATATAGTCATATTAATGAACCTATTGATTGTGTCCAGATATGGACAATGGCGGCTTCTACGATCTTCGACATGACCACGACCGATTTTCACCCGCACCTCTGAAAGTAAACAAAGATCACATATTAAAATCATGTTGTTTACATTTCCAAGTTGATAAAGTCCAAACATTCAGGTCTCTGTGGTGGAGATTTCGCAGACAAGACAGAAATACAATACATGACTTCAAAGCAGATATTATCATCGGTGTTCATGTGTGCATTACACCTGTGCACATGTGAGAACATAAACATACGATCTCCTGAAGATAAATCGTTTGATTAGTAGGTGTTTGCATGCCTATTAAACGAATAACAGTAAAAGTATTGTAGCAGCTACGTTAAAAACAGACAGAGGCCTCCACATTTACACCGACTTCATGCAAATAAATGCTTCAGACATACCTTCATCTTCGTCTTCATCAACGTCCCTCTCCCGTTTCACGCCTGCGATCATTTTACGTTTAATAACAAATAAATCCAAGTCAACACACTGTTGAATGAAACCTCGTCACACGCATTCAGCGAGCGTTACAAAAATCCCGCTTCCACTTCCGCTCTAAAATGGGGTGGCCAAGAGCACAGTAACTCGGGATCGATGCGAAAAACAAACACTGGATACGTCGTGTACTGTACTTTCTCGACTAGACACTTTCCATTGCGTGTTGGATTTTACTTTATGAAACAAAAATACGCGCTACTGGATTTTGAAAAAAGAGCCATATACAAGCAAAACTGTGGAAAAAACAAACTCGACAGCTAGGAGTGTAGTTTTTATTGGCCAACGTTTTCTTTTTATATCTGCAGTTCTGGGCCCCCGGTGATCGGAGATGAAATGTTTAATAAGCTAAAATGAATTTATTTTGAGAGTAGTTTTATAAACAGTGCAGAACCATGGAGGTTATGTGTGATGCAGAGGGGGAGAGTGTTAAATACAAGCCCGGCGGTCGACTGGACATGAGCCACGGGTTCCTGAAGCACATCAGGAGGAATCAGATCGCCAGGTCTCTCTCTCGTTCACACAACAACAGTTAGTTGGAGTAGCTAGTTATTGTGTTTTCTTAGTACGTTATAGTAGCCTGACTTATCTGAAAACTATAAACATGTAGTTCGAAAGCTTAAAATGACAAGGAATATCTAAATGATTTCTGTTATTTCATAATTTGAATCCAATCCTAATGGGATTCAATAAGAATCTTCTTGGAATTAAATTGAGAAAAATCTGACATTCCTATGTACATTATAATATATTATAGCCCCACTGGATTTTATAATATAATAAATGCATTGGAGATTATACATTATATTCTTTATCATAACTCCACGTGTGTTAGATTGAGATATTGTCTTGCTACTGGAAATTGAAGGGGGGAGTTGTATGAGTTTTAAAAATCGTGAAAGATTTCCATTAAATTCCTTATGCAGTCCTACAGTATGCCAGCTTGTTTCTGTCACAGGGTAAACAATAAAAAAAACTTTTTCTTGCAATTCCAAGTTTAAACCTCACTATTCTCTGAAATAAAGTATAAATTCAGAAGTCAGAATTGCAAGGAATTTTTGCAGTTGCAAAATAAAGTTGTATATATTTCACAATTCGTAAATTAGTTAAATCCTCAGCATTGTGAGAAATAATGTCAGAATTGTGAGATATAAACTCGCAATTGCCAATACAGGGCATTTTACTTAAATGAATAATAATAATAGTCATATTGGAAAGTAGATGACATTTTTTTGTATGTCTAGTTTTCTTCTGTTAGAAATCTGTAAGACATTTTCCATTCTTCTGGGCAGTGTCTTAAGTGTTTACATACCCTCATTAATATTTAAATGTAAAAAAAAAATTTGTTATGTTTCTACAGGGATGATTATGACAGAAAGGTAAAACAGGCTCAGGAGAAACAGAGGCGTAGACACACCACCACCCCTCGCCGTCCACGAAGACCCGACCGCCAGGTCTACCATCCACGCCATCAGAGTAAGTTACAAAGGCAGAAAGAGTTTCTTTCATTATTATTTAACAATGTAAAGGGATTGTAGGATCCAGTGGGGATCAACACAGTGGCAAAATTGCTTCTCATACAAAAGGAAAATTTACAATTTTGGAAAATCAAACCAGCAGCAGTGCTTACTTTGCATTTTTGCTTATTAACTTAAACTGGAAAAAATGAACATTCTGTCATTAATTACTTGCCCTCATGTTGTTTCAAACCCGTAAGACTTTCAGTCATCTTCAGAACACAAATTAAGATCTTTTTGATGAAATCTGAGAGCTTTCTGTCCCTCCATTGACAGCTACGCAACTACCACTTTCAAGCCCCATAAAGGTAGTAAAAACATTATTAAAGTAATCCATGTGACTCATGGTGGTTCTATGAAGCGACTTGAGCACTTTGTGCAAAAATACATAATTTAGATCAAACGAGCATTGGAGATTAATATTTTGTAAATGAAGGGGTAAATTAATTGGTTTTACGCCAACAAAGACTCATATCACTTCATAAAATTGAGGTTAATTCACTGGAGTCACATGGATTACTTTAATGATATCTTTACTATCTTTCTGGACCTTGAAAGTGCTAGTTGTCAGTGGAGGGACAGAAAGCTCTCAGATTTCATCAAAAAGATCTTCATTTGTGTTCAGAAGATGTAAGAAAGTCTTATAGGTTTGGAACGACGAGGGAGAACTAACCCTTTAACTAATGCACCAAGATTAATCTTAATAATAACCAACTAAATAAGCATGTATAATTGTGAATATAATAGGCCAGGTTGGCAAAATGGCTTTTAAATAATTCAAATTGACAAAATTCTCATGTTTTTGGACACCTGGTTTATTCAGATGGATCTGAGCCTGGTGTGAATGCAGAGGCAGAGGACTGGAATGAGAGCAGCTCGGGCACAGAGCAGGAGGGCACTGAGTTATTCTGGCTCGATTATCAAGCTGACAACGGGCAAATTACATCACTCATCGTTCACAAGGTTTGCACTGAGATTCTAATGCATCACAGGCTACAAAGAGTTTTCAATCTTATACATAAACGATCTGTGTTTGTTTTATAAACTACAGTAAGCGGGATTATTCTCTGTATATTGTATTTTTGCAAAGCTATATATATACAAAATTGGATATACAGTATATTACATTTAACTTTATTTGCATACATATACAGTATACTCACATACATATACTATATAGCAAATCACAACTCCATGATTTTTATGTCATCACAAAATGTTACTATATTATTGCCCAGCTCTTTATATAAAGTTGGATATACAAGTATGCCCATCTTTATCTGCATACATACAGTTTACTAGCAGAGAGCGATATACAGTACACCCATGAGCCAAAACATTATCTGTTGGTTATGGATCACAACTTATAATTATGTCTTATTATTTCTAGTTGCGTTTTCTATTAAGAATTCCAATTGTAAGTTTTATGTATTTGCTACGATGTAAACAAAGGGCAAAGCAAAATTATAACAAAAAAAAATGACAGCAACAGCAAAAAACAACGTCCTGTGAAATCCATGCTTGTGAAGTCTCATGAAATCAGTTCTGAAGTCTGAATCAGGCTTGAATTGGTTTGAAATTGACGCCATCCTTGATATTTACATCTGAGCTGATGGTTATGATAAGGGGCGTGACATTTCCAAAACATGCGGTGCCAATCACAACACACTGGGCCAGCTGACTAATCACAGCACATTTCGTATTTAAAGGGGTGGTGTAATGCCCTTTTCACAAGATGTAAAATAACTCTCTGATGTCCCCAGAGTGTGTATGTGAAGTGTTAGCTCAAAAATACCCCACAGATATTTTTATATAGCATGTTAAAATTGTCACTTTTTGAGGGTGAGCAAAAACACACCATTTTTGTGTCTGTCCCTTTAAATGCAAATGAGCTGCTGCTCCCGGCACAGGGGGCGGAGCTTCAAGAGCTTGCACTCACACAGACACACACTGAAAATTTCAAACACCTTTAGCCTTTTATGTTCAAACAATGATGGAGAGACTCAAGAAGAAGTGACAACATGTAGACAGCATTTCTGAATGGTTAGTTGATGAATTTATGTAGCTTATGTGTAATTATCTTCTAATCATTGATTAGCATATTCTGTCTTGATCATCTATAAATCGTGTTCCGGGGGCGGGGTTTATGTACATTTTAGGGTTGATGTCATTGTCACTAACCCTGGAGGAATGTAGTCCCTACCGGCCGTTTGTTGTAGTCCTTAAAAAGCAATTTATTTAAAAGCAAATATCTCCCTTTGCTTTGAACTTTGAGCGTTGTAACTTTGCAGATGTTGTTTATTCTCAAACAGCAACATTACACACTAACTAAAGTTAAAAAAGTGAAACCATAATCAACCTCCCCTTTAATAATAATAATAATATGTTTAATTTATATAGCGCCTTTCCCAAGCTCAAGGACGCTTCACAATAACAGCAATGAACAAACAATCAGTTCATGCATAAATGGACAATAGACATTTGCCCAGGCCAAGAAATGAGCGATTGCAGTGGCACATAATCACATTATTGTAATACAAACAGAAACAATAACAGAAACAAAAAACAACTATATTGTTTGAAGCAAATGTCAGATGCAAAAGACTAATGGTACGTAAGGAAACATTATGACAGTAATACAGAGTTATGGAAAATATTTAGGAAAGCAGAGCTTCATCGAAACATGAACTAAAAACGTTGCATTCGGGCCAGACTGGGGAGAGAGGTGCTGTAATAATGTAAAATATGTGAAAAATAATGTGTTTTGAACAATCAAGCATGAAAACATATTCGAGCACACCCCAAAATCAAGGCATAATATGACCCCTTTAAAGACTTGATAAACATTAACATCATGATTTTCTGTAAAGCTGCTTTGAAATTGTGAATATTGTGAAAAGCGCTATATATATATATATATATATATATATATTTGACTGGTCTTAAAGTCTTTTATTAGTTGTTAATGTATGTGTTAAAGCAAAAAATATGAATAATAATAATAATATTTTTTTCCAACCAGGAGGACAAGCCAGAAGTTATTGTGGAAAGAGTGGTGGAGAAGAACGTTCTGGACTCGGCCATGAGGGCGGCGCTGTTGGCTCGTGTGGGACTGGAGATGGGCAAGCGGTGTGACAAATGCTGAGATGAAGAGAAAAGCATATTTAAATATGAGCGAAGTTGAGCCAGAATTGAGACTGAACTGCATTTCTGTGTGACAAGCATGCAGCATTCATAAGTATCATGGAGATGCCATGTATCCTAATGTGAATATGAGTGGACTCTAACCTGAAAGAGAAAAGACACTGTTAAGCATGAACTCTTGTTTGATATAAAATATGTATTTCAGTAATACACAGAAAATAGGAGCTGCATTGTTCTTTCAACTGGAAGTGGACATCCTTGCGTCACTCCTCACCTGGACCAGACGTTGGACAAATGTTGAGTGCTCTGGATCTTGAAGCGTTGTGCAGCTTGACCTTTTTTACATCTGAGGTGACTTTCTTGCACTCGTTTTGTGATCGATTGTAAAACCACAAGGTCTACATTGCCTCACTATGTCCAATTAGTCTGTATTTTATCTTGTAGGCTTTCAGATAAGATATGATTTAGGCTAAATCAACAAGGTCCAAAATGAAGCCCACCTTCAAACACGTTCAGGAGGTTTAAAGGAGTCAAGCTTCTGCTGGGAAGTAGTTCATGTAGATGGTACTGGAAATAGCTGACAAAGTTTAAAGAATGATAATGAGGTCCTCATTCCTCTGATATTTATATCCATGCATTTGGATATCTGCCTTTTCCTTTCATGTCCATATGTATTTATATTGAAATATTGATATAAATATCTTTTTTTTTTCTCTGTTGGTGCTCATGATGTTCTGCAAACAGAAAGGACCTATATTCTTTCTGTCTCTCTTTTTTTCATCTCTTCATTCATTGTACAGCAGGTAGATTTTTATTTTTGTAATTGTATTCCAACAGTGTGTACAGTTGTGTTATTGTTTAGATTGCAGGATGAATTGTTCATTCTGTCATATGGACAGATGATGGCAGTGTGCACTATGTTTACATCATGTGCAAAAATACATGTTTCTTTGGCTGCTTCTGTAGTTTCATTCATTCAAAGACAAAAACGTTGTGTATGGTAACTCGCCACAGGAACGCTCTTTAAATGAAATGCAAGGCAACAGCCATTGGTGGTGATTTCTGACTCTATATAGATTACAGGTTTTCGTCTCATAATTATGACATAGTGGGAATGCAGGATATATATGTGCGATTTCCCATCCTGGCAGGGTGTTAGCACCTTTTTAATAGCATTATTATTTGTATTAAAAAAGTTGTGTAATCTTAAAGGGATAGTTCACCCAAAAATGATAAGTCTGTCATTAATTACTCGTGTCGTTCACAACCCATAAGACTTTCGTTCATCTTCAGAACACAAATGAAGATATTTTTTATGAAATCTGACCGATTTCTGTCCCTCCATTGACAGCTACGCAACTACCACTTTGACTCTTCAAAAACGTAATAAAGAGATCGTAAAACTAATCCATATGAATTGAGCGGTTTAGGCCAAATTTTCTGAATAGACTCGATCACTTTATATGATGAACAGATTGAATTTAGGCTTTTACTCTGATATAAACATTCATCAGCTCGCACATCAGCTGTGGTAAACGGAAGCTCAAACGTGTTCGCGTGACTTGTAAGAACCAATGGGGTTCAATGAGCTTCTGTTTATGTTCGCTGATCAATGTTTAATTGTGAACTATAGCCTAAATTAAATTCTGTACATCATTTAAAGTGATTTGAAATTTGGAATAAACCGTTCAATTCATATGGATTAGTTTTACGATCTCTATGAACTTTTTTTAAGCTTCAAAGTGGTAGTTGCGTAACTATCAATGGAGGGACAGAAATCTCTCAGATTTTCAGATTCATCATATAAAGTGATCGAGTCTCTTCAGAAAATTTGGCCTAAACCGCTCAATTCATATGGATTAGTTTTACGGTCTCTTTATTACGTTTTTGAAGCGTCAAAGTGGTAGTTGCGTAGCTGTCAATGGAGGGACAGAAATCTCTCAGATTTTTATCAAAAAGATCTTCATTTGTGTTCTGAAGATAAAACGGAAGTCTTACAGGTTTGGAGCGACACGAGGATGAGTAATTAATGACAGACTTTTCATGTTTGGGTGAAAAAACCCTTTAAAAGCTGTCAGTAACATCAGGGAGTGGCAGCACTGGTTAGCCTATAGGCTGCTTATAGCCTGTACTAACTTGCAGTGTGATCTCAGGTATGTACATTTTGGCAATTTGACAAATACCTTCAATGAGAGTGAGACTCATCAGATTTTAGAGCTGGAAGGATCTATTTTAGATGTATAAATACTAAGTAGCAAATGCACTTATTCAAAGCCACAATTTAATAAGGTTAGAAAGCTGACAATACGGCATTTGACAGTAATGCTACTTTAAATGTTAAAAAAAACACAAGTACCTAATCAGAATTTGTGCACAATGCACGTATTACATAAGAGTACTTTAAGGAAGAGGCCATTTCCACAGGCTTAAGAGGCCCTTCGAGGGAGTGAGCGTATGACACTGGATCAAACCCCCCTCCATAGTGAGTGTGTGTGCTTGCCCCTCGTGTGAGAGAAGACAAATGTTCACATTCCCATGCATCCATGCTCCGCCCACATCACGACCTCATCCGTCACACCGCATCCTGATTGGATGCTCGGGGACCAAAGACATTTAGGGAGTCTAGCACATGCACACCCCTGCACGTGCATGTCTCCATGTTGCAATTTTACAGTATTTTAATTGTAAAAGTGATGCTTCCCTATCATTTACCATATTTTAAACCATAAGTACTCAAGCAAATTCAAGCATTGCATAATAAGTCATTTTTGTTTTTACTTTGAAAATCTAATTCTAAACAAAACTTGGTGTAGACACGGTGTAAGACATCTCCGTTTTAATATGATGTTGTTATTTGATGTTATGGTTTCATAGAGAATAAGACATACTAAAACATCAATCTAGAGTCTGGTGGCCTCATAGTACATATGAAATTTAAAATGCCTTGGCCTTTCCACATGTCCTTGCATTTCTATTTCTCTCTCTTCTGGACATAATCCAGTAGCGAGTATTTAAGAATTTACTTCTTGGCTCTGAAGACACCCTGACCTGCGTCTCAGTCATTTCGGTGGGGGCGCGTACCCACCAGATTTCGTCATGAGTGATTTTGTACCCACCACCTTTTTAGGGTTGCTAGTAGGGCAAACCCACGATTCGGTTCGTATCTCGATTTTTGACCCACAATTCGGTTGGTATCACAAATTTTCTTTTCTTTTTTTTAAATCTCCATGTTTTCAGTGCTGATGCGTGACCCGTTCAAGTAACATGTAAGGGTGGCGCTGCCAATAATGCACCTAAAAGCTGTCACAAAGAACCGGCAAAAGTAATGATTATGAATATGTCAAATATAGCAAGGAGACATTTTAATTGTTTATTAATAAACAAGTGTTTTCTGTGTCGGCTGCAAAGATGAAGTTGACGATGCTTCACTGGTAGGCTAGTGAACGCGGCAGAGAGAAATGGACATTTCATACGGATTACATCGTTTTCTTTCGTTTTGAATTGTTTTGTTTCAAAATATGATTTCAAGTGTTCTGTAGATAATAGATATATTTCTCAGGTCTGTGAGGCAAGCCTACTATGCTGAGTTTCGGTTCATTTATGAGATGAGCTCCAGTTCATGCGCCGGCGCCCCTGTCGTTGTGATATCTTTACTTATTATTATTACTATTATTATTATTTATTAAATCCAGGCAATTGGTTGATGAAACATTGATTAAATTTAAGATACAATTAATACAAAACGAAATTCACTTTAAGAAAGGCTTTGTGCGTTCTGTTTGAGGTCTCTGTGAAAGTTTTAAAGCAGTCTTTTAGTGCCGATTTCAGAGTCCGTAACCGAGAACTGTCACGTCCGTAACATAGTTTTTTCCTCATAAATGCGAAAACAAAAAATGAAATAAACTGAATATTTTATGTTCTGTGGAGAGCATAGCTTGGAGATCTTACATTAGTAAGCCAGAGGACATCGTCTTCCAAAACATGACCTGCGCGAAAGAGAGAAAAAAATGAATGCGTCATTGTACCCAGCACTTCTGGAAATGCACTTCCGAATGCGTCTCTGTCCCCAGCTCATTTCAAACCAAACTGACGCCCATGTTCTCAGTGCAATGAGCATGTTCTTCCCACAGGATAACTCGCGTTAGTCAAAAGATAAATGTAGGCTATTCACAAACTGCACCATGGTCATGACTTCAACGTCATCAATAAGCATCCAACAACTCTTTCAGTCTTTATTTTATAACATTTTCCTTCAAGTTTGGGTTAAAATAGTTTGTAAGAACGTGATTAAAAATACAATGAGGCTGTGAACGTGACGTGAGTTTATCTGTTCGGTGCAATGATGTTTAATGTCCCCGACATACTCTTCTGACCCATTTAGCCACTTGTTTAGCAACCTCAATTTTATATCATAAAATGAAACGTGAAAATTTCTTGAGCTTGTGTTCACCACAGACCTTATTTCAAGCATTTAACCAAAAACCCATAAAAAAAACCCCAAAAAACACTGACTTCGGCACAATGGAAGCGGAAGTGCTAAAATGCTAATTCGTTTACAGGTTTCGGCCTATAAAAAATGTCATCCATGTAGCCACTCTATTCCAAACAAAAATTAGCGCAGTACAGAACGAAAAAGCTGCCATGATTATGTAGAGATCTTATTATAAAAGACCTCTGATAAACGCATCGCTTTGCTTCAGAAGGCGTTTACAAACGTTTGTATTCATCTTAAAAAGAAAGTCATATACACCTAGGAAGAAAACATTTTTGGGTGAACTATCCCTTTAAAAAGATCGGATTGAAGTATTTACATGCTTATTTTTGTCCTATGGGTTATTTCAGGTCTACACTACCGCTTTTAATGCAAATTGAGCTCATTTGGATCGAATATAAGTGCTTACATTTGCTTTACATATAGGCTAAGTGCTTACAATTTTCAGTTCGATTGAGCCTTCGTTCTGATTACATGGATTATTCGCCTGCATGTAAACCCATAGACATATAAGAGTGTAAACCACTGTTCTTGTAACAATAGGAACTATTGTTGTATGTTGTTGTAGGAGTGGGGACTAGTGATGGGCAATCCGGCTCTTTTTCGTGAGCCGGCTCATTTGACTCACAAACGGCTCTTTAAAAAATAAACGTTTTAACTCCCTGAAAGTCCCCCGCACAACATTGCAACGTGAATATTCACATTTTTTATTGTCCATAACAACCCGAAAAATTGCCTGCTTGCCTTGCACATCTAATTAATGTGCAAAGTTTTCCGACAATTTTTCTTAGGCCTAGGCCTACCTTCTTTTTTTATGTGGATGTTTTTGAGCTTGTGGAAGTTTAGCTCTTGCGTTCTTCTGAACATCTTGCATTGCCATTGCCCGATGTCATTTCTGAGTCATATCCATAATCTGCCTCTCTTTTAAATGTTCCACAAGTGGTAGGCTATATGACTGGTTGTTTTAAAATATAACTAATATCGAAACAAAATAACCCAGTCAGTCTCATCTACGAGACTTTTAGGCCTCCTCCTGACAGCTTGGCTCATAGCTTGCTTAGTGGCAAACTTTTTTCATTTGATTGGTTTAACCGCCACCCGCCCAAATTGAATTAAAATATTATTTTTTGTCACGCCATCCGCCCGATCAGCGGTTTATCCGCATCTCTAGTGTGTGTGTGCGTGCTCGGCCCTCCCTCATGCAGTATAATTGGTTGACGTCGCGTGTTTGATTGACAGGAACAGAGTGTGAGGCTGATCAGACAGTCGAAACGAATGTGTGTGCGCCTTTAGGCCGATAGCCTAATTATTTTGTTGTGTTTCTTTGAATTAGTCAATTATTTTAAATAAAATTAAAATAATTCATTATTTCTTTATTACATAATGATTTAATTTCTATAGGCTATATATTTTTAAATAGAGTCGGCTCTTCAGATCTGCGAGCCAGCTCCCGTCGTTTACCTAAAAGAGCCGGCTCTTAGATCCGGCTCATTCGCGAACGACCCATCACTAGTGGGGACCGAAAAGAGACACACACCAGAGAGGAATCACATGTGAAATGTAGTGGCCCACAAGTTTATTTAAGAAAAGTCAAGTTAGTTTGGGTGTTTGTCTTTATTAAATTGAAAACACACATAAAAACAGTTATTGTCCCGTGGCGTTAGGCTCTCTGATAACTGTGTGTGGATGATGCAATAATGGGCAGTGTGTGAAACCTCCAAATGGAGCTGATGATCCTGAAGGTCAAGGTATTTCCATTCACAAAGTTCGTAGTTGTTGCTGTCTTGAATAAGTGAAACCTAACGCGAAATGATGCACAAAGCAACTGGTTTCCCATGTTCAGCTGTATTGTTTTATACCTGGGCACGTGGTAAGCATAACACGCTGCATGAGTTTATGATTTAGGCTAACCTTTAATTGAGCTGACACTTATTTTTAGTAGAATGATGTAAGATACTGTTTCATACCAGTCAGCTCATATCAGTACTGTACATGCTATTCATATGATGCAAGATAAAAATATAAGCAAGTGAAACGCACTGAGGTGTTCCCTTTGCAAACGAAACGAGCATGTTCAGTTATTGATATTTGAATTTGGAAAGTAAGCAAGCTAGACGTAACTTGATCACACATGCTATTGGTGCTTGGTACAGTGTAACTGTAGAACTGTGTTAATGAAGAGCAGAATATGAATATGATTCATGCTAGCAGCTAGCTGTTTCTGTGCTGCATGCAACTGTCAAAAGCACTAGTGTAGGTAGGCTAACTGTTGATTCACCATTGAGCACTTAAAGCAAACACCAAATCATCTAGTAAGAAGATATATTAAACATATTAAAACTCCAATATATACATATACATATATATATATATATATATAACAATGCTATTAAAGTCCCCCTGTGGTGAAAAGCAAGCTTTTAATGTTGTTTATATGTCTATGTGGTGTTCCCTATCAAGGCTACGGAACTTCGACATTACGGATGTCGTATATGGGAACTCCTCTCCTCCTTCACTTCCGCTGAAATCTTATAGGCTAACGCCAGCAAAGCTGGCCAATTGACGCAATATGCAAATACTGAAACACCGTTGCAGTTATAATGCAAGTGCAGCGTCAATTACATCAGAATCTCTCTCTTCACGCTCAAATCGTGTGCTAGAAAGCTGATACTACAACTCTTGGATTATTCGCCGTCGTTGAAGTTGCACCGGAGATACTTGCACTGTCTCCCGCATCCGATGGCAACTACTTGCAACCTGTGCTCGGGCCCCATCGCCCCCCCCCCCCCGACACGCACCTGTTTTGCGTCGCATGCATGGGGCTGGCCCATGCTGAGTCCGCCCTCAAGGATGGAGGGTCCTGCGACCTCTGCGCGGACATGTCTCTTCGAGCCCTCAAAGCCAGGAGGGAGGAAGCTCGCGCAGCAGCGGGGATTGGGCCTGCCGCCGCCACCGAGCCGCTGGTAGGCCCCCCCCAACCGCAGAGTCGAGGTCCGTCCCCCGGTGAGCTTCCCCGACCCCACCTTTCAACCCCCTCGCGAGGTCGCTGACTTCGTGTCCTTCGGGGCGAGCGAGGAAGACGACTCCATGTCTCTGTCAGCCTCCGAGAACGACTGGGGTACGGAGCAGGCCGCGCCGCTGGCGGCCGCGGAGCAAGACACCCCGACGGACCTGCAGGACGAGCTCTTCCGTATCCTCTCGAAGGCCGTCGAGGAACTGGACCTCTCGTGGAAAGCTCCCGATGAACCTTCGAAGAGCAAACTGGATACGTGGTTCCTCCAATCGAGCCGCCGTCAGGCCGCTTCGAAAAGAGGAACACCGTTTTTCCCTGACGTGCATGAGCACGTGGTGAAGCCGTGGGTGGCCCCGCAATCGGCGCGCACCCTCACTTCCACCCAGGCCATGTTTGCCCCCGTGGACGAGGCGGGGGACCACGGCTACCTCCGCATCCCCCCCGTCGAGGAGACCGTCGCCGCACACCTCTGCCCGTCGGCTCCCGCCCTGGGCTCGGACCGCAGCCTGCCGTCCCGAGCCTGCAGATTTACGGCCCACCAGGCTGACAAGGCCTACGGTGCTGCGGGGGAGGCGGTATCTGCGCTGCATGCCATGGCCGTTCTCCAAGTGCTGCAGGCTAAACAGCTGAAGTCTCTGGATGACGCCGCCTCTATTGACGCTGACGCCATCCGGGATCTCCGTTCAGCCACGGACCTCGCGCTCCTGGCCGTTCGATGGGTTTCCTGGTGGTCCTCCACAGACACCTGTGGCTCACCCTGTCGGACGTGCAGGAGGCCGACAGGAAGACGCTGCTGAATGCACCGATCTCCCCTGCAGGCCTGTTCGGAGACGCCGTGGAGAAGGTCACCGATCGTTACTCCGAGACGCAGAAGAAGGCGAAGGCTATGAGCCACGTGATTCCTCGGAGGGCGCCGCCGCCGCCGCAGCAGCCTCGCTCTCGTTCGTCTTCAGCTTCGGGCCGCCAACCCCAGGCTGCGGCCAGACAACAGACAGCGCCCCGCCCGAGACCGGATGCCCGTAGAGGCCGTAGCGGCCAGTGGCAGGGTAGCAAGAGGCAGAGGAGCCCGCGCAGAAAGCCCACCGCGTCCCCTGCGAGGCCCAATCAGTCGTCCTGACCGCTCGGGCAAGAGAAGAGAGCGCCAGGTCGGCCCCGCGTCCGAGCGGCGCGCTATTGCACTTGGTCCCTCAGTGTTCTGCGAGCGACGCGTGCAGTTGTGTTGTGAATGTTGTCAATGTTTCAGAAATAAAGCAAATCAATACTTCACAAACAGAGCTTTTTTTTCTCCTCTTGCACCAAACACTGTGTTCCCGCCCTGCCTTCGAGCAGCGCAGAGTCACGGTCAATAACTATTCCCAGCACTCACATAGCGGCGATGACCGCAGGTTTAGATCAGCCCACGCTCAGTCGTTTTCAGGCAGCGTGGGAGGCTATTCCGGGAATTTCGCCGTGGGTGTTGAATATAATTCGGCGCGGGTACACACTTCAGTTCAAATGCAGACCACCCCGCTTCCGCGGCGTAATTCAGTCATTAACTTTGCCCCAAACCGCTCATGTGCTGAGGCAAGAAGTGGGCAGCTTGCTCGAAAGAAGGCTATAGATCCAGTTCCCCCGAGCGAGCAGGGGAGCGGGTTCTACAGCCGCTACTTTGTGCCGAAGAAGGGCCACCCCATTCTGGATCTGAGACCTGTCAACAGAGCGCTTCACAAGCGCGCCTTCAGGATGACTACACTGAAGCAAATCCTGGCGCAAATTCGCCCCGGGGATTGGTTCGCTTCGGTGGATTTAAAGGACGCTTACTTTCTTATCCAGATAGTGAAGCGTCACAGATGATTCCTGAGGTTTGCGCGCGTCCCCCCGAGTGCGTGGTATTATGGCCGCAAGCGCATTATGGCCACCCGCGGATGCGCCCGCGCCCTGGCCCCGTGGAGGAACCCAGGCGGTGTACATTCCAGAGCCCTATTCAGGCAGGCGGAATCCCTTCTGCTGTGGGCGGACCGGTTTTTCCTCTCGGTGAGAGCGGCGCACATCCCCGGTGTTCTCAATCGCGGGGCGGATATGCTCTCGAGAAGCGGGATTCCCCATGGGGAGTGGAGGCTTCACCCCGGGATGGTTAAGCTGATATGGAATCGTTTCGGCGGAGCGGAGGTCGACCTCTTTGCGACGAGCGAGAACGCGCATTGTCAGAGGTGGACGCGCTGACTGCGCGATGGCCGAGAGTCTGTCTCTATGCTTTTCCTCCGGTAAAAATTTTGCCCATGGTGTTGTGCAAAATCAGGGAGGAAAAGGCGGCGGTGACTCTGGTAGCCCCGAACTGGCCGAATCAGCCCTGGTTCGCGGATTTGGTAGAGTTACTGGCAGGACAGCCATGGGAGATCCCGCTCAGGAAGGACCTTCTGTCCCAGGCGAGCGGAACGATCTGGCATCCCAGCCCCGGGCTGTGGAGCCTCCATGTGTGGCCGCTGCAAGGTCGCTGAGCGGACGGGACGCGCTGCACTCGCGAGTTTTGAATACCATCGCGGAGGCGCGAGCTCCGTCCACCAGGCGCCTGTAGCTATGCTCTGAAGTGGGGTGTGTTCTCAGAATGGTGTCAGGATATCGGAATAGACCCAGCGAACTGTTCTGTGTCGGATATTCTACGATTCCTTCAGTTCAGGATGGACGAAGGGAGCCTACCATCCACTCTGAAGGTATATGTGGCCGCTATTGCCGCGTTTTCACCCCCATGTTGACGGACAGTCTATCGGTAGACATGCGTCGGTGACACGGTTCCTCAAGGGAGCTAGGAGATTATGCCCTGCACGGCCGCCTTCGGTGCCGCCGTGGGATTTAGCTTTGGTCTTGGAGGCTTTGTCACGACCGCCTTTCGAGCCCTTAGCCTCGATTACCATTAAAGAGCTATCGATTAAAACGGCGCTGCTTCTCGCTCTCGCTTCGGCGAAGCGGGTTTGGGATTTACAAGCTTTCTCTGTAAGTGAAGATTGTATTCGCTTTGGACCGGGAAACTGTAATGTAACTCTCAGACCGAGGCCGGGTTACGTTCCTAAGTCGCTCGATACCCCGTTCAGAGCGCAGATCGTTTCTCTGCCTGCCCTGTCCGCGGAGCCATCAACCTCTTAGGGTTCGGATGCTCAAAGTGCTATTTGCCCAGTCAGAGCGCTCCGGGAATACATTTCTCGCTCGGCCGCTTTTCGACAATCCGACCAGCTGTTTGTGTGCTTTGGTGGGTGCAACAAAGGACGAGGGGTCTCTAAACAGAGGCTTGCTCACTGGATTGTGGACGCTATTGTTTTTGGCTTATGATCGCCTGGGGCAGGAATGCCCCCTTTACGTGAAAGCCCATTCGACCAGGGCGGTCGCTTCCTCATGGGCCTGGACTAAGGGTATGTCTATTCAGGATTTATGTCTTGCAGCTGGCTGGTCTTCTCAGAACACGTTTGCCAGGTTTTATAAGTTGGATTTTTACCCTCTGTAGCGTCTCGGATGCTTTCGGTGAGTTGATTTTATATAGCATGTGTGAGCTGCTCTGCGCTTGCTCATGAGTTGTTCTATGTGCTATTGTGTGTGTTTTGCAGTTGTCACCGCTATGCGTTGATTCTATTGCTGTTGTTGTTGTTGTTGCCCTGTTGCTCGACAGTGCAAACTTCCCCTAGTTAAAACTGCTCGGGATATGCAAATTCTGGCAGTATTTTGTGAGCTTGTGATTGGTCTCTTTGGACCAATCAGAGGTTTGAGGTTCACTATTGGTCAATCTCGGCCTATCAGATGCTCGCTTACTGGGCGGGCGGTCTTGGTATTGGGTTCTGTTGTTCTGTTGTAGTGGTCGCTATGCTGCCACGGCGGGATTCTATACAGTTCCCATATACGACATCCGTAATGTCGAAGTTCCGTAGCCTTGATAGGGAACGTCTCCGGTTACTTTCGTAACCTCGGTTCCCTGAAAGGCAAGGAACGAGACATTACGCTCGCCGCCGTGTTCGCTATTGATTTTAGCGTTTGTTCGATTCTGATGTAATTGACGCTGCACTTGCATTATAACTGCAACGGTGTTTCAGTATTTGCATATTGCGTCAATTGGCCAGCTTTGCTGGCGTTAGCCTATAAGATTTCAGCGGAAGTGAAGGAGGAGAGGAGTTCCCATATACGACATCCGTAATGTCTCGTTCCTTGCCTTTCAGGGAACCGAGGTTACGAAAGTAACCGGAGACGTTTTTAATACGCTTTAAGACAAACCATGTGCAAATTCATAAGTCGACAGCATTGCTGAGTATTTTCTGCTTAAAACTGCAGTGAACCAAAGACAAGGTTTGAAATCGCTGGTGTTTCTGACGTCACAAACTACCTTGTAGCCAATCAGATCAACGTGTGATCGCCAACCAGTGGTTTTCTGAGCTGAGTGAGTGGAGGCGGGGCTCATTTGCATATTCATAGAACCGCATATACTAAATGAGGCAAGGGTGTAGAGTTACATTCAAGCTATTTTAAGGCATGCAAAGTTTTTTTTTTCAAGGAAAATAATAAAATACGTTTAAATATGTAATTTTGGGGATCAAATATGAGTTTTAAGGGATAAAATTATTGACTGCAGGGGCACTTTAAACGTAATTTGAAACAACCTTTTCTAAACCGTAATAACAGTTCTAAAAATATATGTATAAAAACACGTTACTCATAGCTGTAAACTAAAAAGGTGTATTTTTCATTGACAGAGAAATACTGTATTTATCTACTGTAATAATCTGTATCATACAGCAGGACCAGTGATAGATAATACTCAATGTGCTGAGACAGCACAGATCAGCTGACCGCTCCTACTCATAAAGATGAAGCCTATTAAGTTATGACGACTCAGGGAAACCACAGAGAGATTGGTAGCCAGAATTACAAGGGGATTTGGGGGGTGAAACCAAAACAAAAAGTTGGGTGTAAGCAAAGACCGTATGTTGCCGAAATGGCTCACCTGGAATGGGAGAAACTGTAATGCGCAATATAGCAACTCTCATAAAAGAAGCCAATTGGTAAAGTCATCGCATCACTGCAGCTGCTGTTTAAAAGTGTTATTAATTTGAAACCCAATATACTTCAAACGAAATTGAACGATGAATGGGTGTGACGCCATTTTGATAAAATCTGGCAAAAACTGGGGTGTTTTAGTGGTTCAAATTACACAATTTGAGATTACATATAGACGGGTGTTAGCCTGGCTCCGCTCTCCTACGTACTTCCGATCAATTTTCATTTTCCTTCACTACTACGTCTGGGATTGTGGTATATTCTTTGGTTTTCTCCGGTAAATTTTTTTACCGGTCCAATCACCGAACAGAGGGAGTGGCTGAGAACGATGACGTTGAGGTTGTGCGCTAGTTTGAGTCGTCATACGTCACGACCAAACGTTAGCGATTGGTTATGGCAGATCCAGAGTGGCTCTGGGCAGATCCAATAGTTTTAAACTTCTACAGTACCCGCCTTTAAGGAAGCTAACGCTTGTCAATGGAGAGAGACCAAACTCTCTGTACAAATGAAATGTGCGAGAGTCTGGTAGAACCAGGCTAGGCGGGTGTGCTCAGGGGCTCAAAATGTCTTTACTCAGGGTACGTTCACACGACAACGATGTACTGAAAACAGAAGTGTTTTTACTTCGCATTTTCCACGTAGCCTAAACGTAGCCACGCTGCATTCTGCTGCCAGGCCAGTACTTGACAATGTCACTTTGTGAAGAAACTATGTAGACTGAACACATGCGCATTAAGTCAATGTTTTCACTAATTCAAGTTGTTGTAGTTTACACTGAGATGATAACTGTGTAATTTTCAAAAACTTTGACACTTTCGTGTAAATGAATTGGAAAAAAACAAAAAGGTTCCAGTTTTTAGTTGAAAACGGTGTCGTGTAAACCAGTTCATTAAAGTTTGTTAAAGAGCGCTGTGGTGATGATATTGCTAAGAAGGATTCATCCAATCAGAGCGCTGTTTACCGAATGACGCTAGTCAGTAAAAGACAAACTATGAATGCTCATATGCAGAATTTATATCTCCTTTTTTTCCATTGGCTTTTGGATGATAATCGCCACGAATGTCAAAGCTTCAACAGAAATAAAATGTTAAACGCAAGGCTATAAACGAACTACACCAGTAAGCTTTTCTTTATTTTAAAACATTTCTCCTAAAAATTAAAGAATAGTTTGCGGGAGCACAATAAGAGTGTGAAAGCTACTAGTGAGTAGATGAGTTTATCTGTTCGGTGTGATGTTTAATATCCCGACCACCTCTGGACTCACATTTAGGCGCTTGATAGCATCCTCTTTTTTCATGACAAGTAAAAGAGAGAGAAAAAATCACAATTTTACGTCATATAATAAACTATCCTGTTCTTGTTTAAACTACATACCTTATTTCAAGTATTTAACCAAAAACCCATTAAAAAAACCCAGTGACTTCAGAACGATAGTGCTAAAATGCAACTCGTGTCTGGGTTTGGTCTACAAAAACACATCATCACAAACATGAACCATTCAGATAACACAATGAATCTTCCAGCATCACCTCAGGAAATATTTTACCAGAGTAAAACTTTTGGAACCATAATTTATTTCCACCTTCCGTTTTAAATTATGTCAGTTCACTGTTTCTCTTGATGAACTACACATTTGAGTTTGAATACTGATATAACGCAGTACAATCATTAACTTATGGCCATCTTAAATTTTTCAATAAAGTACATACTTTTGTACTAATTCAAAGCTAATTTCTAACTTTCTATTTTTCATATTTCTATAAACAGAGAGAAAAAGACACGATGACATCATAATAGAAAACATTTTATTGTTAAAAATAAATTAAAACTGGAGGAAGGTAGAGAAATATATATATAGTGTATTTATTTATATATATATATATTATAATATATACAGGTGAAACTCGACAAATTTGAATATGGTGCAAAAGTTAATTTATTTCAGTAATTCAACTTAAAAGGTGAAACTAATATATTATATAGACTCATTACATGCAAAGTGAGATATTTCATGCCTTTATTTGTTATAATTTTGATGATTATGGCTTACAGCTTCAAACCCCAAATTCAAAATTAGAATATTGTGAAAAGGTTTTCATAAGCTTTAAGCCATAATCATCAAAATTATAACAAATAAAGGCTTGAAATATCTCACTTTGCATGTAATGAGTCTATATAATATATATTTAAGTTTAATTACGGAAATAAATGAACTTTTGCACGATATCAAATTTTTTAGTTTCACCTGTATGTATATGTGTGTATATATATATATATATAGAGAGAGAGAGAGAGAGAGAGAGAGAGAGAGAGAGAGAGAGAGAGAGAGAGAGAGAGAGAGAGAGAGAGAGAGAGAGAGAGAGAGAGAGAGAGAATGCATGTAAACATGGCTAGTTTCTCTGTACAACACCAGCCAAAGTTGCTATCCCTCTGTCCAAGAAAAGACGAGAGTGTGAAAGAAGAAACACAATTAGCATCTTTCAGTGCATTAGAGTATTGGCCGAAAGAAGTGGCCCTGCATACCCAGACACTGCAGCAAACACTTTCCTTGTGGCTGGTCCCCAAAGTTTTTCTGTAAGACACTTGGGAACCACAGAGCACTAGGGAAGAGAGCAAGAACAGCAACATACAGCATAGCAGTTGACCTCCAGAGTACATTATGACAGCACAAATAAATAATACACTGTTTAAAAGTACTAAAAATGGTTGGGAATGCTTATAATACAGTGGTGCATAAAATCAAAAGCCATAGTTAATACTGGCCAACCAGTTTACAATTCGTACATTTAAAATTAATCTGTGTAGTACACTCCCTTTATCCTAATGCTGATGAACAAGTGCAATGGTTGATGATGGGAAAATGAAAGAGAAAGATGGACCAGTAGGACTTCTCCCCATAAGCCATGCGGGCTTCTCTGTAGAATACACCAACAGGCCTAGAGGGGAAAAACCTTAACAAAAGGTTTAGTAGTGCAGCTTTTTGGGCACTTCCCAAGAGAAAGAGTCACGGCCAAAGTGGCCGTAAGCAGCAGTCTTCTGATATATTGGCTTCTTCAGCTCCAGCTCCCTAAAACACATCGGCCATGGATTATTGACTCGTCAAAATTACACTCTGTGCAGTTAAAAAAAAGATTATCATGTAGAAAATGCTTCAAGTGTGCGTTTGTATGTACACCCAGCCAGCCAGAGAAGAGATGAAGCGGTCACTTACCGCCACACGCACTAGTCACCCTGAAGAAGGAAACCGCAGCATGAAATAGAGAGCAAGTCTAATAGCAAACACTAGCTAACACTCGAACCTTTCCGCTTTAGTGGACAATGAATCCAGAGAGGAAACATGACGGCTCTGTCCCACAGCAGAGAGCTTTACACTGGAAGCTTTCTAACCACAGCTGATTTGAAACGCTCTTCATGCTCACTAATGTGTGTCACACAAGTAGAGATATAGGCTGCATTTACACTGCAGGTTTTGATGCTCAATTGCGATTTGCTAGACGGACTATATCCGATTTTTTTAATGACTCGCTTACATCATCTTTTAAAAGTGACCCGTATCCGATATTTGCATTAACACACTGCCGAAACAACCCAATGTAGACGTTCTGACCCGGAAAAGGACGTAAAACAGTGCGATATGCAATGGATGCAGACGCATACAAAATGATTATCCAGTGTTTTGACCGCTTTGTATTTGCATTTTACCGGTAAGCTTTTAATTAGGGATGTCCAGATCTGATCACGTGATCGGAAATCAGGCCCGATCACGTGGTTTCAGACTCGATCGGAATCGGACGTTACCTCCCGATCAGGACTCGGATATATATATATATATATATATATGTATCAGTAATGAGCGGGTTACGAGTCATCCAAAAATATTTTTAATGATATTCGGGTCGCGGTCGGTCGGGTCGTTTGAAATAAAGATGCCAATTAAACCTTTGTAATAGACACAATTTTCTATGAAATACATAGGCCTACGCTTTATTGTCTGAATAACTGGCGTGAAGATGACGCACGAGTTCAGTCTGCACTGCAGGAGGAGATGCAAGTGGGAAATCCTTATTTACCTTTTGAATGTTGAGCATTATTAACTTTTGAATAAAAGCTGACGCGGGACAAAATGCCCGATTTCCCAACACGTTGAACTGAGCAATGCCATTGTGCCATTTTAATAGGCTACTTTTAAACGCATATAGCTCAGTAATGTCAGTTTTATGTATTTTCTGAGAGGGGGCGGGGGGGGGGGGGATTTTTGTTGGGAAAGTCGGGGGAGTGTGTCCAATCTACACTTCGATTAGACTGGATAAACACATGCAGCATCTTAAAAAGGTGAATTCTGTAATCAGATTAAGTTCATTAAGGTATTGTGTTATCTGTGACATACACGCAAGGCTCAAATTCTGGCCAATGGTATTTTGTAGTGCAGAATAATTTCACGACAGGTCTATTTAGGTAATGCTGTCTAGGTAGAAGCTCTCTATGGTTTTAAACAGAGCCGATCATGTGTTTCAACAGAGATGTTGTGTTACAGAAGTTTTATGTACTAAAATAAAACAGAAATACTAAAATAGAAAACAATACTCATCTTTCTACATTATATGTATGTATTGAGTGTGTGTGTGTGTGTGTGTGTGTGTGTGTGTGTGTGTGTGTGTGTGTGTGTGTGTGTGTGTGTGTGATAATAATCATGTTGTAACAATTCCAGTAATTAAATTAAAATTTTACATTATTACTTTTCGATTTCTGAATGTCTACTTTAATACTTGAAGCTGTATCTGTTAGATACGAACATCATGCACTGTTTGGGGTCAGTAAGACCAATTTCTTGCTTTTCATTCTATTATTGACTCTTTATGAACCGAATCTTGAATAATTGCTTTGAAACGAGTTTGCTAGAGTTATTATAATCTGTCTGATGGAATCGAGGGATCATGCAAAGACCCAGAAAAGGTGAAGCACAGACAGAAGCAAAAGAAAAAGGAAAGATTGACACCCAAACCTGTTAAGCGGAAAGATGAAGAAGTATAAAAGCGAGTGAGAAGAGTGTGTAAAGACAGCAGCTGTTACCTCACAATGACTCCTGGACGAAGATCAAAGTTTTTCTTGACTATTTTCAGCAGCTCCTGCTCACTCTTTTGGGATGTGCCATAGTGGAAGATGGAAATGGAAAGAGGATGAGCCACTCCAATGGCATAAGCAACCTGTGTCATAGAGAAGGACATGTCATACTTACAGGTGAAACTCGAAAAATGTGAATATCGTGCAAAAGTTCATTTATTTCAGTAATTCAACTTAAAAGGTGAATATATAGACTCATTACATGCAAAGTGAGATATTTCAAGCCTTTATTTGTTATAATTTTGATGATTATGGCTTACAGCTACAATATTTTGAATTTGGGGTTTTCATAAGCTGTAAGCCATAATCATCAAAATTATAACAAATAAAGGCTTGAAATATCTCACTTTGCATGTAATAAGTCTATATAATATATCACAGTGAAGGAAATTTCATACATGCATATATTGATTAACTTGATCATTCAAATCTTTGCTTAAAACTTAAAAACTGCTTTTAATGTTCTTTGATGATTATTTTTGTATTTGACTTCTGTATTTTGATTTTCTTTTGCTATTTAGTTTGAAAATAGTCTCTGATTTTATTTGTGATATTAGTTTATTTATTTTATCTGATGTTGTAAAGCACATTGGTCAGCTGCTGCTGTTTTAATGGTGCTATATAATATACAGGTGAAACTCGAAAAATTAGAATATCGTGCAAAAGTTCATTTATTTCAGTAATTCAACTTAAAAGGTGAAACTAATATATTATATAGACTCATTACATGCAAAGTGAGATATTTCAAGCCTTTATTTGTAATAATTTTGATGATTATGGCTGACAGCTTATGAAAACCTTTTCACAAAATTCTAATTTTGAATTTGGGGTTTTCATAAGCTGTTCATAATGCGCCATAATCATCAAAATTATAACAAATAAAGGCTTGAAATATCTCACTTTGCATGTAATGAGTCGATATAATATATTAGTTTCACCTTTTAAGTTGAATTACTGAAATAAATGAATAAAATTTTTTCGAGTTTCACCTGTGAACCTAACTTAAACTTGATCAACTTCTAAGAATTATACTTGGGCAACTGACCTGCACAAGAACACGCCTGCACAGTTTGGCCTTCACTAGAGACTTGGCCACCCAGCGGGCAGCGTACGCAGCAGAACGGTCCACTTTAGTGTAATCCTTTCCAGAGAAAGCTCCTCCACCATGTGCTCCCCAACCTCCATAGGTATCCACAATAATCTTACGACCAGTCAGGCCGGCGTCACCCTACATCAGTGGAATAGCGTTTACATTAGTGTGAAGAAAAAATAAATAACACCTTGCTACTCATTCATGTAAGTATTACAACTTCATTGAAGATTTACAAAACTGGTCACTACCTGAGGGCCTCCGATGACAAAGCGGCCACTGGGCTGCAAGTGGTAGATGGTGTCATCGTCCAGATAAACGGAGGGGACCACGACTTTGATGACTTTATCTTTGAGCGCATCACGCATCTCATCAAGACAGATGTCTTCATCGTGCTGCACAGAGACTACAATAGTGTGGACCCGCACCGGCAGCATGGCTCCACGCTCCTGTCTGTACTGCACAGTAACCTGTTCACAGAGGCATGTTGCACTGTCAGGACACACGTACCTGCATGCATGCACTTCTAGCTATGTTGAAGAAAAAAACACTTTTTGTGTTCAGAAATGCAACACCCAGCATTACTGGTCACCAGGATAAGGTGTGTTTTGCATGCTGGGAGCAGAATGGGAAGCGTGAGTGTTAGTGAACCAGCTACGCCAGCACTATACCAGCTCTAACCATCATAAACCAGCTCTAACCATCATGGAACTAACATGGAAATCATGCTGGATTTTTCAGCAGGTTAGAAAGCAACTGTCGGATTCTGGAAGCAAAAACTAATTTTTAAGAAAAAAAATGTATTGGGAAATTGATTTTTAATGATTATAAAGCGTTATAATGATTATACACATTACAGACAGACCTATGTGTGCTATGAGGTTGTTAACTGATGGTATATACTTTAGTTGTCTGTTTGCGAATGTTAACATCTGAATTTGTGATAAAAAAGGACATTACCCATGATGCTGTGTGTGTATATATATATATATATATTAGTGCTGTCAAATCGATTACTCGCGATTAATCACATCTAACATAAAAGTTCATGTTTATATATGTGTATATCATTATGTTTATATATATACAATATATATTTATATATGCACTATATATATCTTTGTGTGTGTGTGTGTGTGTGTGTGTGTGTGTGTGCATGTATTTATTTACATAATATACATATATATATATGAAGAGTTCAGATGCAAAAGCCACTAAGTGCCATCTGAAATTTTTATCAAGCTCGTATATTTAAGTTTATTTAACTTAAATAACAATTAATAGGTAATTTTCATTGCCATTTAAGTGAAATTACTGAACTTGATACGAGCTTGATAAAAATGATTATTCTAGAAGAAATTTTCAAATGGCACTTAGCGGCTTTTGCATCTGAACTATATATATATATATATATATATATATATATAATATACACAAACTTTTGTGTTATAAGCAATTTTTTTAAATATAAATATAAACTAAAAACATATAGTTTCTATAGATATATATATATATAGAAACAACTTTTAAAGAACTGTTTTATATTTCTCCAACATTTTAAATTTGATTATGCAGTTCACAATGCTTAAAGGGATTTTAGTCCTTGCCCTCACTGTTCAGTGTCTTTTTGTCCGATTTTTTTTTTTTTTTTTAATGGCTTCAAATCAAAAATGTAGAATGTTACGATTGACCTCATTGCTGGTTAGTTTGACTAATGGCTTTTAACGTTTTAACAAAGACTTAAAAGTCCAGCAGACCTGAGTCTTGGAGTCGGGCCGGAGCCAGGGCAGGGTGCCGTTGCGCCTCAGTTCTGCCATCTTGGCATTAAGTTTGTGTGCGAGCACAATAGTGAGTGGCATACACTCCTCGGTCTCATCAGTGGCATAACCGAACATTAGACCCTGAAAGAATAACAGGAAATATTAATATTGAAATACATGTAATTAAAGGAACACGCCGACTTCTGGGGACTTTAGCTTCTTCCCCGTATCCCCCAGAGTTAGATAAGTCCATACATATTACATACTATATACTATAGCCTAGCTTAGCACCAGTGGTGTAGTGGTAAAAAAAGAGGTGGGTAAACTATAAATTCTGGTGGACCACGACGTTGTCACCTGGTAAGGTGGGCCACTGCCTACCGGTGTACCAAGGGGTATCACTGGTTGTTCCCTCATCATAGGTCACACAATCACTATTCAATTCATACATTAATCTAAGTTTTTGTTAAAAAGACTCAAGAAGGAATAATATGGTTGAAATCTATAAAGTTTACTAAATGACAAAACAGAGAGAACAAAAATATTTTTAACCCGTAATTACAAAACGAAAACGGTTGTTGTATTATTAAAAGGCAAAGTTGAACACCAACATTTTAATTTGAACTGTAGGCTACACCAAATGCTGCGCAAAAAAATAAATAGTGACGAATTTTTGTTTATTAGCCTACTAATGTACCTTTTTGCCCCTTAATTAAACATTTGTTGTTGATTTATTTTTCTAAGACAAAATTAGAACCTGGAAATGATATTATTCCCGTAGTGCTGAATGAGAAGAGCCATATATCTCTGAACCACAGCCTACAGAAAGGTGATTTATAGGCTAATGATAATAAATGTGTCTGAAAAAATGAGGCATTTTAATTGTTTATTAATAAACTATTGTTTTCTAAATCAGTGTCGGTTTAAAACTTATCTCCATCTCCGCTGTTAAGCGGATGCGCCTTTAGAGAGAAATGCACCTTTAATACGGATTACAAAATCAGAAGGTATTAGCTTTCGATTCGAATTTGTTAGTTTTAAAGTGGACATTTCGAGCTTTAGCCTATATAGGCTATTTCAGTTCTCGCGCTCCAGTTCACGGAGATCATGAAAGCGCGCCTGATTGTTTTGTTTTATTTGACAAAAGCACAACGTTTTCTTGTTATTGCGAGTTTACACAAATAAAAGTAGTTGCGAATAATGTATTATTATTTTCTGTATGACCAGAAATGATAGAGTATTTTAAATTGTTTCACTGTTGATTGGGAAATGCAAGTGTTCGCGCCCGCGCGTCCGTGCCATGCAGTGCGCGCTCACACTCCGCTCCACAAACGCTTGGATATGCGTCAAACTCTTGTGTTTATTTGTGATAATCTTAGGCTAGCCCTGTATTATGGTCTAACCCGCGCGGCTACTGACAGTAATGCAGCGCAATATGAAATAATTCGTCTTAGGTTGAACAACCTATGAACAATATGAAACTAAAACGACATAGCCTAAGCTTAATTTAAAATGGCTTAGGAACTATATGCTATTTAGAGGTGGATAAACGCAATTTAGAGGTGGATAAACGCAATTTTGGCAGGTGCCTAAACGGCGTTTACGTGCGTTTAGCCTCCACTACATCCCTGCTTAGCACAAAGTAGCAGAGCTTCGCCTTCTGAGAATATAGTTCCCAGTATGTATACGGTTAGAAGATGGCTGTGTCTCATGTGAACTTGTTATTTGGACACGCTGTGACTATACAAATCACAACATGTAAATAGGAATATGTTGGTGTTATTTTGTCACTTATTGGGAGCAGTATGCTAGCTGGAGCCGTTTACCTCCAGTCTTTGTGCTAAGCTAGGCTAGCGGTGTGTGCGCCAGACAGAGTTACGGCACGCACGGAGATGAAAAGGGGATGTATGGACTTATCTAACTCTGGGGGAATAAGCTAAAGTCCCAAAAAGTCGGCGTGTTCCTTTAAGGAGTTTCATTGACAGTTTTTGGACTGCACTGAATCACCTGGTCGCCAGCTCCAACGTCCTCTTCGTTGCGGTCTAAGTGAACTCCCTGGGCGATGTCTGGAGACTGCTGCTCCAGCGCCACCAGAACATTACAGGTCTTGTAATCAAAGCCTACGGGTTCAGGACAGAGAATATGGATCTGGTTTAGTTGCACTGATGACATTTTTTTTTTTTTTTGGTACCTTTCAGAAGTACACTACCATTCAAAGGTTTGAGGTCAGTGGGATTATTTGAATACTTACATTCAAATGAAAACCATTTTTTTTAAAGGGATGGTTCGGAGTAATTTTAATCTAGGGTCCTTTGCACCATGACCTCGAGCCAAACACCCCTAGCGCTAATCCGGACGTCGAGGTCACTTCCGTGATTTGGGAAAAGCCGGTAAAAGTCCTTTGCAAAACTCACAAGTGTAAGGGACAAGCTAGTGAATTTAAAACTCCATATAAATGTTTTCCGAAGTGTTGACAACTAACTGTTAACTTATAATTGTTGCAAACTGGTACTACCAACAAAATATTAGTGCATTCCTGGAACTGGGCGTTGTTACACTACATCCTTATTAGTGGTGCACGATATATCGGCCGTTGTTTTACACATCGGTATCGTTCCGATGTCAAAATAGGGCCGATGTGAACAGGCCGATTATCATTCCTGTGTATTTGACGTGCGTGTGGGGCCGGGGATGTTTACACGAGCGCATTTCAGCTGTGAACAGCGCTCGTGTGTATAGGGGCGCGCGCTTTACAGAGGGTGCACCCTTTATCACGTCTCTCGTCAGAGCGAGGGGAATAACCAGGGGGGCAGTGTTCCGAAAGATATTGAAGCCGACCTGGGCGCCGCCATTGGCTAGCGGACCCCCACCTGCTGTTAGCATTCCATTGACTCCCATTCATTTTGGCGTCACTTTGACAGCGAATAACTTTACATCTGAGGCGTTTAAAGACACCGTTTGTCCATTGTTTATTTCTAAAGAAACACGAAAATGTATAAAAGGCTCCATTACCTTGTATCTTACGTTATGGCCCCGTAGAAGCAGTTTTTGTAAAAATAGGCTAACGATTGCGTCATACCCGCGCGACTCTGTCGCACAAGTCGAAAAATTACCGTATGGACAGGCAGAGAAGCTCGCAAGCAATCGGGAGGACGTGGAGGCATAAAGTCAAGGGAGAAGCCCTTAGAGAGTGATAAAGTTGCTCCCGTTGCTAGCTCATGGACAGCTAATGCTCACGCTCTCCGTCTCTGCGAGATTCGGAAGGGAATGATTCAGATTTCTCTCGGCACAGCTACTAGAAGACCTACAGGTTGCTCACGTCACATCTACGTCGTCAAGCTCAGTTTGAGCCTGCGCAGTTCGCCTTGCGATCAGGAAGTGAGTGCTTCTAATTGACTTCATTTCTCTCCGTTGAAACCTATGGGGTCGCTGTGTCCAGTTTATATACTGTCTATGGGAATAACTGATACTATGGGAACCGTTTTTATGTGTAGTGGTGCGTACTTTATAGTGGGCACCCGGCACACGATCAACATTTGTTATATCACCCGTGCTGGACGGGGCGAGGTTTGAACCCGTGTTTGTGTGTAGGGGCGGGCACTTCATTGTGGGCGCGCGAACTAGTCATTACACCGTGTCCTAACTACACGCGATGCCGCGACACGCGATAAAAGGTATCTTTTCCATGTTAATCAGAGTTTATGTCCTAACCGGCCGCGACGGCGACACGCGACGATTCTATTTTAGAAACTATTTCTATTTTTCCGCGACGTCGCGCTGGAACAACAAACACAACGTGTGGCAATGATAATCTCAGGCACTGTTTATGTGCTTTATTTAATGTTAAAAGCGTGTAATGTGACTTTGAATATCATTTAACAGTTAGTGCTCCAGCTTTGTAGCTGTAAAATCAACAGTGGAAAATTCACCTCAGATCTTGAGATTAAACAAATGGAAGGAAACAAGAACGTTCAAACTGAAGAAACAAATGTATTATTTGACAAAGATTGTTTAAGTAACTCAGTAGCCTCTGTATTTGAATACTGTTTAAATGGTGTAATATTTGTGAATTTGATTATGTAGCTACTTATCCATTTTCTTGCGATTGCCGTCAAAATTACTATCTGGTGCTGTGCACTTGACGCGAGAGCCTGCCCACACGCTGTTCTGATTGGCTCTGGGTTTTGATTGATTTGTACACATGTCGCGTCGCGGCTAGAGTGGACAGACAAATTATTTGTCGCTGGATCTTATCGCATCGCGTCTGGTACACAGTACACACAGGTAAAGGTGCCCAATATCAGTCATGAAAATAAATTACAAAAGTAAAAAAAAAAGAGTGTTTTGAAAAATAGCTCTTTATTTGATTATCATAAAAATGTGTTTTCTATACAGAGATATCGACATCGGTAAATATCGGTATCGGCCATAACAGCAACATTAATATCGGTTATCGGTATCGGCCACAATATTCACATCGGTGCATCACTAATCCTTATGCATCGCTTTCTGCCAGGACTTTTAGAGGCTTTTCCCAAATCACAGAACTGACCTTGACGTCCGGGTTAGCGGTAGCATAAGCCATCAGGCAAGTGTTATTTAAATAAACTCCAGATGTACTTACAAACTTCCCAATGTCTCGTTTTAGGAGTACAGAACCTGTTTGTACTACTGTAGAAGTTTGGTACCATTCCGGGTCGAGGTCATGGTTCAGGACCCTAGGTTGAAATTACTCCGAACCATCCCTTTAAAACCATTTATTCAAGTTTAACGGACACTATTGATTCTAGTTGGTTGTCCATGGTTGGTTCTATTGGGTTTTACTTCATGTTCAGCCAAAGAGATTTTTTTTTTGTGAATTTCTGAAGGATCATGTGACATTGAAGACTGGAGTAATGATGCTGAAAATTCAGCTTTGATCACAGGAATACATTACATTTTACAATATATATTCTAGAGCTGTGAAACGATTAATCGCATCCAAAATAAAAGTTTGTGTTTACATACTATATGTGTGTGTACTGTGTATAATTATTTTCTATATATAAATACACACACATTCATGTATATATTTAAGAATTTCTATTTATATATAATATAAATTATATAAAAATATATGCAATATATAAACGCAAATATTTCTCAAATATATAAACGCTGCAGGATCTATAATAAAACGTAGTATCATCAAACAAACCCTTGGATGAGTCGTCGTAGCCGATGTGTTTTATGGTGTCACGGACCACCTTTTGATAGTCCACGACCGCACGAGACGTCACCTCTCCTGCCAGCAAAATCATTCCAGTCTTGGCTACAGTTTCTAGAAGAAAAAGAATGAAAAGAGGCCATTAAAGGGATAGTTCACTTTGAAATTAAATTTTGGTATGTTTTAGCTTACCTGGTATGTGTCTTTGTCTCCGCAGTAGTTTAAATTTTGATATTTTTAGGTCAAACCGTTCTTGTCTGTCAGTCATATAATGCAGGTGTATAGGCACTGTCTCCAAAAGCATGCAGAGAAAAGTCCAAATTAAAAAATTCCCCATGGTAAGTGCACATTGATGGCCTAAGACACGAAACAAGCGGTGTGTGTGATAAAACGAACAGTATTTATATAGTTTTTATCTCTTTTACACAACCACGTCCAAGTGATCTGTTTACACCAGATTTCTTCCCCGGAAACTAATCTAACCGCCTTCGATTGGACGTTGCATTTTTAAACTCAGCAGAAACGCGTGTGATTGGCTGTACGGCTCAACGTATGCCTTTGATTGACCTGAACAATGAAGCGAGAAGTGTGTCGAGATTGAAGGCTTACAAATTGGGAATAAGTGAAAACTCAACACTCCCGGATGAGTTCGCGCGAGCTTAGGCCATCAATGTGCACTTACAATGGAGAATTTTTTAATTTGGACTTTTCTCTGCATGCTTTTGGAGACAGTGCCTATAGACCTGCATTATATGACTGACAGACAAGAACGGTTTGACCTAAAAATATCAAAATTGAAACTACTGCGGAGACAAAGACCCCTACATCTTGAATGCACTTCAGGTAAGATAAAACATACCAAAATTGAATTTCAAAGTGAACTATCCCATGAAACACTCATATGCGGGCCTTTGGGAAGACTGAAAAACACATGCAAAACTCGAGAAATTCAAGTCAACGTACCACAAGCCACTTTTGCATCTGGGTCTTGCTTCAGGTGAGCGTCCAAAACTGCATCACTTATCTGGTCACATATCTTATCTGTAATAATAACAACAATTTTAGTGTTCTCTATATTTGTCAAAAAATCCACACTGCATTTTGCTTGTTTTCAATCATCTGTGCTTGAGAATCAACTAGCGACAGATACGCTAAGCTTATCCATTTTCCTAAAGACGTTATTCATGTGCACGTATGCATTCGAAATTGAATTTGTTTCTGCACTGTAAAAAAAAAAATGTTGGTTTAACTTAAAAAAGCAAGTTACCTAAATTTTGAGTTCGTTGTAATTAAAAAATGTAAGTTAATACAATGCAGAAGAATGGTTTAATAAACAGAAACTCAATATAGTATGTTATCTTCACACATTAGTTATCGAAGTTGATTTGACAAAAGATAAAAAGTTAACAAATCATGATTTTTACCGTGTGTAAAAGCAGCTTTGTGTGACACGTATGATAGATGCAGCGTAAGTGTTTTACATTTCTTTATACACATAAGAAACAATTACACTTTATTTTAAGGTGTTGGTGCTACAGTGTAATTATATTGTGTAATAATTAACTACATGTACTTACTATTGGGTTAGGAATAGGGTTTGGTTTGGGCTAGTTACATGCAATTATGCATAATTTACTGTTTTTACTAAACACTAAAATAAAGTGTTGCCAAAAAAAACTAATCAGCAACTTCTTTCCTGGTTAATTTCGATCAGTTTTGAAATCTTAATTTTAAACTATACAATAGTTTGCTAATGTACTGCAGGTGTTTAGTTTTTTTGTCGCTGTTTAACCCTTCTATTGTCTGTTAGTGACAATAGTTAACAATAATATATTGTATCTCTTATTACAAGCACAATAAAAGCAAACTACGTATAGTTTTCAAGTTATAAAAATGATTGAAAAAGAAGTATTACATCTGAAGAACTAGTTGGCTATTCGAAGAATAAATAAGGGCTTTTTAGTGTGAATACAACTTTACAATTTGTACTTATTTTTATTGTTTTATTATTATTTTAGCAAATCTCTCTAATTAGTTTAGATCCAATAATATTTTACATAATCCAAGATCTTCAGCGTTCAATGGCATTTTCTCCTGAATGTTCAACTATCACATGACATCTGAAACTATAAGAAATAAAAATGTGTCCATGAAATAAAAACAATGTGGTTGCACTTTATTTTAGAGTATGTGCACTTACCTAAGAAAGTACTAAGGTAACTACATGGGTTAAGGTTAGGTTTAGGGGTAGATTCAGTAGTTATTACAGTTATTGTTATTGCTATAATAAGTACATAGTATGTACATGGGGAACAGGACTGTAAAAATAGTGCTACCCAACAATATTGTAACGAACAACCCCATTTCTGAAACAAACTAAATTGAAATTTAAAGTATCTGAAAATAACCTTTATTGTACTTTTTTGTTATTTTGGAGACACCAGTCTTCGTTCACTTTCATTGCAGATGAAATAACCGAGTTATTTTCTGCAGATAATAAAACCATATGGATAATAAGGCAGAGTGGGCGGAGTCTGCGCTGAGAAAGCATGTTTGAGGCTGTGTCTCAATCCTGGAGAGCTGTGTGTGTGTGTATGTGTGTGTGTGTGTGTGTGTGTGTGTGTGTGTGTGTGTGTGTGTGTGTGTGTGTGTGTGTGTGTGTGTGTGTGTGTGTGTGATGAGAACGTGCTGTCTAGGATGGCAGCTCACTAGTTTTGAGACACAGCCATTGGAAACAAAAGTACAATCGCTTTTCCAAGTCTACAGCACAACAGACTGACGGTCATAATTTATTCTGAGCATTGATTAATTGTATTATATGCACATTTGCAAACAAAAGCAAATACAGTTTTTCTAATGGTTAGAAAAAAATCTAATGAAATAATAAGGAAAATAGAACCGAGCGTTATTACAGTGAACATGCAGAACAGGTGCTGCTATGTTATGTAATAATAGCGTTGCAATAGAGTTGAATAATGTAACCCAAAGTTTAGTTTGGATATTTTTTACCTGGATGCCCTTCTCCAACGGACTCCGATGTAAACAAGAAGCAGTCCTCCTCAATAAGAGAGTTATGGAACCCGTTCATTTCTCCGTTGCCGTTCATCGTTTTTAGTTTCTCTTTTGTTGTTGGCTACTTTACTCAATCGTTTGGAAAGCGCAGGAAATCTGTCACCCCTCTGAGGAACGCGGGAGTATTTATGGAACGGCCCGTCTCGCGTCATCAGGGGCCCGCGCCATTTCGTCCTCTCAGGTGACTGGACGAAACCATGTTGCGCGGAGGGGGTGTGGCACAAAAAAAAATCTGTGGGGCAGTATGGTAATATGTCAAGAATGATGTAAACTTGCATGGTATTGCACCCGCAGCGAAGTCCACAAACACACTCTTGCGCAACGTGCTCTCATAACAAACATGTTGAAACATTAAGGTACGTATTTACACGGAAACATAAACCAAATAATACTACACTAACAAAAACTTACCGTGGTAAAACCACTTATTTTATTTTATTGACATGTATCATATTCATACATTTAAGTAGCCTACGTGAAGACATACACGAAGTGTGATCAGTGTGATCTATGAAGTAAGTAAATATCATATTATGAATATTATCTTGCCACTCTAAAAATGCTGGGTTGTTTCACGCCATGTTTTGGGTCAAATGGACAAAAACCAACGGTTGGGTTCGTCCATATTTGACCCAAACATGGGTTAATGCAGTTTTTATGTGTATAACTCACTTACACAACTCTTATTCTTAGCAATGAAGACTTAAAATATAATTAACCATTATTGTTGTGGTTTTATACACACGTACTGTAATACAGTGATAGGCTACAATGTTTTGGACACGCACTATGGTACCGTAATCTTGTTTTTTGAAGGACATTTGAGTATCATGTAGCCTAAACAACATGTACAAACTTACACAACTCTTAGTGATAACAATAAAGAGTTAAAAACATCATTAACCATTAGGCCTATAGCCTACTTGTTAAGGTTTTACACACATAATAATAAACGAAGACTAATGTTTTAACAAAATGTGCAAATTGCCATGTTTATGACATGTACCTTAGGAGTATCATATAAACAACATGGTATATGATTATGAAATCCATGTTACCTCACGATGTTGTGCAACCTATGGTGAAAACAAGCATCATTAAAATATATAGCCATTATAATGGACTAATGGGCTACTGCAATAACACACAAGAACCAGAAAGACCATGAAAAACATATATTGCATATAGGCCTTCTATAAATAGGCCTAATTTATCTCATAGTACCATATCTTATTTGATGTACCTTGGAGTATCATGTAAATGTCATTATATCAATATGAACTCCATGTGAGCACAGTCTTGCGCAACTTACTGTGAAAACAATGAACACTTAAAAACATAATGTTGGCTTCAGAGGAAACCAAAATACAATTACAAGAGATAAAATGGATGCCCTGGAGATTTGTCATGCTTTATCGGCTGTTCTGATGTGATTTGAAGAAAGGTAAATTGTATGTCTGCTTCTCACTTGACCATTGCCTCTTTTGTCAATATGGCCATGGGGTGTTGTCGATTTCTACCAATTATGTCTCAGCGCTGAGAAAGGACACGTAACTGATGCAAAGATACTTGATATTGATCTGAACTGAAGCCATCTCTGAACATCATATAAATGAGCCTCATAACCACCATGTCATGTCATCATATCTGTACTTTTGTACCTTGAATGAATAGTTCATTCAAAAACTCAAATTTCCCCAAACAGTCTGGGCTTGTCAGTAAGATTTTTTTAAATATAGAAATACATATTTGTATTTAGAAAGTGAGTGACAGTAATTATTTCTATTTCAAATAAATGCTGTTCTTTTGAACTTTCTATTCATCAAAAAATCCTGAAAAACAAATGTTTCGTGGTTTTTCAACATTGATAATAATCAGAAATGTTTCTTGAGCATCATCATATTAGAATGATTTCTGAAGGATCATGTGACACTGAAGACTGGAGTAATGATGCTGAAAATTCAGCTTTGATCACAGGAATAAATTACATTCAACAATATATTCACATAGAAAATAGTCATTTTAAATTGTTATATTTCACAATATTACTTTTTTTTACTGTAAACTGTATTTTACTGTAAATGCAGCCTTGGTGAGCAGAAGAGTCACAGTAACACTTTATTTCGATGGCCCACTTTAGACATACTAACTTTGCAAAAAATATATACTAAATGTACAAAAAATTTGACGACAAATTTGACGTACAGACGACAATGTTGTCCACGAAAACGATTAAAAGTACTGCATTCTGCTGCCCGGCCAGAAGATGGCGATGTCACTTCGTAAAGAACCACTTGTGCGACACGACTGTCGCTACGCCTCCCACCATTTGTACTTTGATGGGCGTTCCTTAAGTTAACCGTTATGGCCGTGGTTTTGAGCCAGCGGCGAATGTTGAACAAAGGACCCGCGAGAGACTTCCCTCCGTCTCCATGTGCTCTACTAGGATAGTCGCTTCGCGTTCAACGGATTAATTTGCATAAAGATGGGCATCGGCCAGCTTTTTTGACGCGCAGCATTTTTCCAAATGCCACGGCGCCTTCCCGGAATGCTAGGAATAAAGTGTCGCACGGACAAGTGGATCTGCACCACCGTGTCAATCGTGGGTCCTTTGTTCAACATTCGCCGCTGGCTCAAACCACGCCCATAGCGGTAAACTCGAGAAACGCCCATCAAAGTACAAATGTGGGGAGGCGTCGCGACACCACGCAACAGTCGTGTCGCACAAGTGGATCCGCACTTGTGCGACTAATTCACTAATTCACGTTTTTGTAGTTTACACTGAGACTTGCACTTTGAAACTCATTTTCAAAAGTTTGCGCTTACAGCCCCCAAAACGCTGTTGTCGTGTAAATGAACGGCCAAAACTTTAAAAAGTTTCCAGTTTTAGTTGAAAATGGTGTCACGTAAACAGGCCCCTAAGTACTCTGCTTAATATCTGCATGTATGTAATATAGCCTAACACTTAATAATAATAATTCGTTACATTTATATAGCGCTTTATCTGAGACCTCAAAGCGCTTCACATAGAAGGGGGGAATCTCCTCAACCACCACCACTTAATTTTGATGCTCCTCAACAGACAATCTTCTGACTATAAGTAACTTTAATTACAACTACATGTCAACTTATTCTACTAACTAACCCAAACAGCTACAGTCTAATAATACTCGGAGATTGAGTTGACATAGTTGCAAATAATGTAACCCTAACCTAACAGTCTACTAATACTCTAATTATTAGAGAGTTAGGTGATGTAGTTGCAAAGTTACTTATAGTTATTAGAATATCTAAAGTCTTCGTTTGAAAAAATTAAAATTTTGAACGGTTGAACTAACCGTAAGCAAGTTTGGCTACAGCGCTTAAGGTCATGACACTTCCTCACCTGACACTTGATCGATACCAAAGTGCAATGTCATTAATTGTTACATAATTCAACAATATATTACTGTTTAGTGGGTCAAAATACAGGTTATTAGCCTGACATAATCAGATCAAACATGGAAGCAATTAAAGCCTGCAGAATTTCATTCAAAACTACAATGATGAACTCTAGGCTTACACTTCTTGCACTTTAAATGTATTATTATTATAGTAGTAGTATTTATCATTGCAGAAATGAGAAAGAGGATTCCAGTAGGCTTTACTCTTTACGTGAAAGATAATTTTTTGATTTTGAAAGATTCTGTGATTTGCGAATAGACTGATTGTCATATATTGCCTTTTTATATATGACAGCGTGCCAATTATCTCTGTATCATCTATACATTATCATCTATATTCATACATTCTCCCTCCGCAATCCACCAATTCTTATCATGTTTTTAATTTTCTGATTCTGATGAACCAGACAGACACAAAACTGATATTTTATCTTGAAAATCAGCTGTTGTCATATTAGAGCAGCAATTCTGATTCAGATGCGATCTTAAATTGACAGTGACTCAGGATTTTTATTCAATATGACGCATAAAAAGAAAGATTTACGCGTGTCCTTGACGCGGTCAGGATGAGACAGCAGTTTACAGGCACAAATCTCCCGCACAATGGCACAGCTAAACACCACTCCTCTCAATCCGGACAAGTGTTGCATCAGAAATGGGCCATGCTGGCAAGCAAACACTGATATAACCACACACACACACACACACACGCTTGTACTGTATATACGAACGCTTCCGTGATTACCGTTCTCATGATCAGGCTGTTTTTCTTATCAATCTCCCTGTGAAATAGCATTACATAACACCAGGGGAAGTTTTCTTTAGTTATGTTAAACCCTGTTGTTCAGCACTGATGATTGACAGTTTGAATTCACTCAATGACAAGTCCTGCCTTGTGTCTTTAATAATGCGGTTTCATTCACGACGTGTTTGTACCATCTTTACTATTGTTATGCATCAGACAGTTGCAGTCCTAAACAAATAACATTCTGGACAAAATCTTATTGCATAACATGTGATTCGGGGCACATAAAACCTTTTATTGTTGCTGCAGTAATCTGTGTGATGTGCATGTGATGGTGCTGTTCGGTCATTTTTGACTGAAAATTTTACAATTATTATTTTATTTTTTTGAATTTTTTCCTTTATAATGCCGGTATGAAATTTGGTAAAGGTTTTGGCACTTGCTGTGTGAACACACACACACACACACACACACACACACACACACACACACAAAAGGTTTAATGGTTAAATGGCCCTAAAAATAGTCACAATTGTATTAGATTTATGGCTTTGATTTTCTCACAGTTTTAGAGTAAAAAGTGTTTTGGGGGGAAAATATTTTTCATATAAAAATTAAAAAGTATTTTTGTGCATTTTTCATAACTATAATTGTACAATTTTATCCCTCTGGTGCTGTTCGGACATTTTTGACTGAAAATTTTAAATTCTTTTTTTATTTATTTTTTTATTTGGTAAAGGTTTTGGCACCTGCTGTGTGAACACACACACACACACACACACACACACACAAGTAAGAAGTGTTTTGGAAAAAATATATATTTCATATAAAAATTAAAATATTTTTTTCTGCATTTTTCATAACAATAAATGTACAATAACATTTTTTACATATAAGTTTTATATAATACATTTTATATATTTATTATAAGTTCACTTTTTAATACTTTTTTTTCACTTCAGAAATAATCTTCCACGTTTTGTCTTTAATAAGAGACCAAACTGTGTCTGTGCTCCAAAGAATTAAAAAATTCAAAACAGTTTAAAGTGGAAAATTTTATTTTCACTGAAAAAAAAGTGAATAAATTAATTATAAGTACTGCATAAATATAATTTAATACTATAAAATGTCCTACAAATACAAAATATTGAATAAAAAATTATATTATCGAACTAAAATTTAGTGCAAATTAGTTATTTTGACCTACACGCGAACAGTACCAGAGGGTTGAAGAGTGGGAAAGATATTAAACTATGTGTAACGTTTCTGGGCTGTAGCGCACGACGAAGGATATGCTCGAAAATAAGGTATTTAATAGTAAACTTGGGAGTAATGTTCACACCAGCAATAACCGACAAGGGATAGAACAGGACAGGGAGTATAAGTACACAGCGTGAACTAAAAACACAGGTGGAGGAAGATTAACTAATCAGAGATTAACAAGGTGCAGACAAGACAGAACATAATTATGACACTATGCACAATTGTTTGTCATTTGGCCATACATATATATATATAAAATTAATATATATGAGTTCACAGTAGTGGCCAAAAGTGATGTCCAGTGGGGATATTTGTTATTATTGACCCTACAAGTTTGAATAAATCATCAAAATCTTCAACAATGTATTTTTTATACAATTTTAATAAAGGGTGAAGATGTAAAATTTCCTGAGCTGGACGTCACTTTTAGCCACTACTGTGTGTATATATATTCAATACAATTCACGTTTATTTCTATAGCGCTTATATATATTCATGTATGAAAAAAACTGTTTAAAAACAACTCATTTATATGGTATTTACATGTTAACCATTCAGATATTCGACCATGACGTGATACATCTTATTCCATTCTTTAAAAAAAAAAAGTATTTATATATCATAGGCCTTTATGACTTCTCTTCTCATTTCAGCCAGAGCATGATGTTGACACTAAGGGCCCTATTTTAACGATCTGAAACGCAAGTGTCAAAGCGCAAGTAACTTTGTGGGCGGATCCCGGCGCTGTTGCTATTTTCCCGGCGGGATAAACGACTCTTAAGCCCGACGCAAATCTAAAATGTGTTGGTCTGAAGTAGCTTCATTATTCATAGGTGTGGTTTGGGCGTAACGTGAAATAAACCAATCAGAGCGTCCTCTCACATTCCCTTTAAGAGCCGGCGCGCTTGTTCCACGGCGGATCGCTATTATAACGGCGGGTTTGCCGGCGCACGCCAGGAGCGGTTCACAGCCGAGGAGACCGACGTTCTCGTCAGGGCCGTAAAACACAGAGAAGTGACATTGGGGATGATGGGAGAAACCACACAAATTAGCTTCGGTTAAACAGGCGTATAATTTGGGTAAATGTGTAGCCTAATCTAGATTTTTTTCACATCTTCACGGCACAACAATGATTTCCCTCGTGTGTTAACATTTTTCCTTGTAATAATGTATGATTTGCAAAAATGAAAACTGCTGCGTCTGTTTATAATTATTAGAGAATCAAAGTGGATGCGCGTTAACACGCTACATAATGGCCAAGCACGCGCCCTTAAAATACCACATCACTAACACGCCACGCGCCGCTGTCTTTAGACTGGGTTTTTCCTGGTCAGTGGCGCAATTGCTTTCTAAAACTGGAAAATAGCACCAGGGGAGTTTTGCGCCGGAACACGCCTCCTCTTTGCGCTGAACCGCCCCCGCGAGCGCAAGTTCATTCCCTAATTTACCGACGTGCGTCTGTGGAGGGAAAAGTCCGCTGTGCGCGGGTGCAAAATAGGAATGATACATGCGTCAGTGTTCAAAGTCAATTGCGCTGGGTGCAAGATAGGGCCCTAAAACCGCTCGATCTGAGGATTAAATAGTTTTGTCACATGTGTTGTGTTGCAGAGGTGCGTGACTGAAAGGTCACAGGTTTGAATTCCTGAAGAAAGCCTCTTATCCTCAGGCGGACTGTAGTTAGTGAACTGTGAGGAGTTTTGGGGGAAAAAACTTCTGCTACGTACAGTTCCTGAATTCTGTTGAGTTTCAGTCTGTTGAGTCTCACTGTCGGCCTTTCTAAGAACTGGCTTTTCTTCAGAAGAAAAATAATATCTTTGGTAACACCTCTATATAGTTATGCAAGCTTCTTTCTACTTGAATGTGGAAAGACTAGAATTTCAAGGCAATCAAATCAGAATACAGTGGCATATCTCTGATCTAGTTTGTGTAATTGACCGTTCGCAAAGACCCGCCCCCCTTAGTTACTGTCGCTATGTACAAGCTACGCCGCTCACACACACCATGTTCTCACGTTGGATTGTTGGAATGTTGTTTTAACCGCGGAAAGGCGTCAGTACACCGTTTTTCAAGTTCAAATCCTCACATGTTAATCTACTAACTCTCCTGACTGCTTTGTCGGACAAAATGGCGGATGGCGAAGTATGATTGGTCAGATCACATGTCAATCAAACTCCCTGCCTAAGCCTAAGTCCCGCCCCTCCGCTTCCGGCTCATGGGACCTTATTTCGGAAAAAATATGTATGGTAGTCAATGGCGAGAGACAACTTATCTTTTTATTCCGTCTGAACTGTGCCCTGAATTACACATATGATGTTTGTCAATTTAAAAGATAATTATGAAAGTCAAGAAAGTCGCAGTTTGTCATAAAACAGAAGAGTAACGTTTAGTTTTATGTGGAAATCGCTCAATGAACTACATCTCTCGTCTCGCACTATACGTCACCGTTGCTCGTGTGTGTGCAGTCTGGTACAACACACTCAGACATGACGGCGTAACGTTACGATTATAACGTAAGACTATAGAAAACATGACAGACGTTAGCTCCAGTAAAGTTAGCTTCAGTAACGTTAACTTCAGTAACGTTAGCTTTAGTAAAGTTAGCTTCAGTAAAGTTAGCTTGAGTAACGTTAGCTTCAGTAAAGTTAGCTTCAGTAAAGTTAGCTTCAGTAAAGTTAGCTTCAGTAAAGTTAGCTTCAGTAAAGTTAGGAAAGTTAGCTTCAGTAAAGTTAGCTTCAGTAAAGTTAGCTTCAGTAAAGTTAGGAAAGTTAGCTTCAGTAAAGTTAGCTTCAGTAAAGTTAGGAAAGTTAGCTTCAGTAAAGTTAGCTTCAGTAAAGTTATCTTCAGTAAAGTTATCTTCAGTAAAGTTATCTTCAGTAAAGTTAGCTTCAGTAAAGTTGTCTTCAGTAAAGTTGTCTTCAGTAAAGTTAGCTTCAGTAAAGTTAGCTTCAGTAAAGTTAGCTTCAGTAAAGTTAGCTCCAGTAAAGTTAGCTTCAGTAACGTTAACTTCAGTAAAGTTATCTTCAGTAAAGTTAGCTTCAGTAAAGTTAGCTTCAGTAAAGTTAGCTTCAGTAAAGTTAGCTTCAGTAAAGTTAGCTTCAGTAAAGTTAGCTTCAGGAAAGTTAGCTTCAGGAAAGTTAGCTTCAGTAAAGTTAGCTTCAGTAAAGTTAGCTTCAGTAAAGTTAGCTTCATTCATTGAGAGAAAAGGTGTGACGTCACATGTGCGTCTTTTCGGTTTGTAGTCTTTGTAATTAAGTTTTTTCACAGTCTTATACCTCAACAGTTTTACATCAAAATGCGACTTTCTTGACTTTAAAATGTATATTTTAAATTGACAAACATCATATGTGTAATTCAGGACACAATTCAAACGAGATCAAAATATTTGTTGTCTCTCGCCATTGACTACCATACAATATTTTTCCGAAATAAGGTCCCATGGTGGTCCAGCGGAAGGGGAGGGACTTAGTATTGCTAAACATATTTGAAGTTAATTGAAAATTTCTCCCATGTAAGATAACACTTACATTTTTGGTTTATTTTAGAGCACAAGTCAGGAGGTTTGGAACAACATGAGGTTGGGTAAATACTTCAAATAACATTTAATAACATTTCATATCATTTAACATTTCATAATTTTCAACCTTTGGGTGAATTTCACCACTTCAAGGCTGATGCAACATGTACCGATTTGGAATAACAATTAAAAATGCTTTTTTCTTTATAAAAACGTTATTTCTGAATGTTCTCTGAACTTTTTAAAACGTCCGTTTTTTAAATGTTTTTTATTTTTAAATAATTTTTTTTTATCTTGGTCATGCAAACATTAAGGGAATATTGAGGTAATATTCCATTTCATCATTTTGCTAAATTTGAATGTTCTCTGAAAATGTTAAACAAACGTACAAATTATACATTTCAGAAAAACGTTCCTTGAACAATATATGAATATTATATTTGTGCTAACATTTTGAGGAGGTTATTAAAGACCAGGGCCTCATTTATAAAGCGTGTGTGCACAGATTTGAACTGATTTGAATCTGCGCCAACGTTCATATTTATAAAAAAAAGTCTTAAAAGAGTGCTTCACGTCAGAGTCTAAGCAGACATACACACTTTTCCTTGTGGCAGAGAGTCAAAGTACAGCAGGCATTAGGAAATATAAGCCATTCTTGACACTCACAAGTAGCCTAAAGCATTTAGTTAATGACACTAATTAGGGGGCGTTTCTGAAACCATTCAGCTGACCATTCAAGATCATTTGCGATTTATAGATTTCATGTCTAGGAGAGAGGCGTATAACTTTTGAACGTTAGTGTTGGTTACAGATTTCCTTAATGAAATAGTAATAAAATGTTTCACTTTTAAAAGGATTTATTTTCATTTTGACAGCAATGTTTGACAGTGGTCTAAGGCGAGACACCATTACACAACAACAACCAAGAACAACGGTTCACAAGCCTATAAGTCGATACATTCCTCTCAATACAAGTCCAAAAAAAGTGTTTATTGATAGTCAATGTGAATATAAAGCAAACAGCAATGAGTAAGTGGCATTTGCTTCGATGAACAATAAAAATGCAGACCTGTAAAACAAAGTTATAAATGCATATTCTCAATATAATCATAAATCACCTTCTTTATAATGATTTAAACAAGCTGACCAGCAGAATCGGCAATGGATAAGAAAATAAATATAATCTTAAATAAAGTTTCTTCTCTGTTTTGGCACTGATTGTCATCTGGTCTACATACTGTATATATATATATATATATACCCACATCTCATCTAATAATCATAATCATGAGCTCATTTCATCCAATAACATTTCCTACACATGCTAATATGACATCTTGCAAGCTAAAAAAAAAAAAAAAAAGGAAATTCTCATAAGGAACTAGAAGTTAAAACACAGCATCTAAGTATCAAACACTGGCACTTGCAAAACTTTTATTTGGCTTTGAAAGGAAAATAAATTTTCCAATACTGCATCTAGCTTTCAAATATTGTAGGGCTAATTGAGTATAAAAATATGAGTATTAACAAACCAAAAAAATTTTTGTAATAAAATGTGAGTTGCGCTTGCCCCGCTTACTGCCACGATGATGAAGTGTTGTGGTTGCTCTGTGATATAGACCTTAGTCAGGTTAGACGGCATATTGAATTGAACACGGATAAAATAAAATAAACGAGGCTGAGGGATAAACATGCAGTCTTCTTTACTATGTCATTTTCACGGAAAGACGTTTCATCAGCTTCATTGTTAAAGGGGTGGTATAATGCCCTTTTCACAAGATGTAAAATAAATCTCTGATGTCCCCAGAGTGTGTGTGTGAAGTTTTAGCTCAAAATACCCCACAGATATTTTTATATAGCATGTTAAAGTTGTCACGTTTTGTGTCTGTGCCTTTAAATGCAAATGAGCTGCTGCTCCCGGCACAGGGGGCGGAGCTACAAGAGCTTGTGTCCTTTTACGTCACACACACATGCACTGAAAATATAAAAAACTTTTAGACTTTTATGTTCAAACAGGAGTCAGACAATGATGGAGAGACTCAAGAAGAAGTGACAACATGTAGACAACATTTCTGAATGGTTAGTTGATGAATTTATGTAGCTTATGTGTAGTTATCTTCTAGTCATTAATTAGCATATAGCTTGATAATCTATAAATCGTGTTCCGGGGGCGGGGTTTATGTAAATTTTACGATTAGTGATGTCACTAATCCGGGAGGAATGTCGTGTAGTTCCTACCAGCCATTTGTTGTAGTCCTTAAAAAGCGATTTCTTTAAAAGCAAATATCTCCCTTTGCTTTGAACTTCATAACGTTGCAGATGTTGTTTATGCTCAAACAGCAACATTACACACTAACTAAAGCTAGAAAAGTGAAATCATAATCAACCACCCCTTTAACAACAGTTAAAAATTCCTGTCAAAAATGAAATATGGCACTACCCTGATTACGGTCAATACCCGTGATAGAGAGCTTGATGTGAAATTCAATAAGTCTGACTCTGATAATTTAAAAAAGTAATAGCATATCTCTGCTCAACCATGATTGGAGGAATCATTTGGACGAGTTCTGCACAAAAGTCTAACAATTAAGTTCGAAAACTTAAACCTAAATATGAGCGATTAATAATAGTCATCATTGCCTTAGCAATAAACATGACAGAAAAACAGATTTAAACACATTACAAATCTCAAGAATGCAGTTTTGACAAAATGCCAGGTCTTGTTAGAAACTATTAACTTATAGTGTTTCTAGTAAAAACGTGTCTTGTTCCAGAATGCCTGATTGTTTTGATTCCCAAAGATATTCCAAACTACAAAGATTTATTTAAAAAGGTGTATAATGTAAAAGAACGGCCATTTTCATCGTCTACCATTTTCTATTCCATCTAGAAGTGGCTCTTCCTCTGCAATATTAAAAGGTGGTGGACAGCACGACACTGTGAATATCCATGCAGAAACACATACACCGACACGCTTATACTCTCACTCAGCTAACCATGTAAACAGTGAGACAGCACGCCACGTGTCCTAAGGCTAAGTAGTCATGGTACAAAATTTCACGATCTACTAATAGATTACGATATCGGAGCACGTAAGTAGAGCCCTGTAGACGACGTCAAAACCTGGAGGTCTCAATGGAGACAAGAAGACAAGATGATGAGGAAAGGGAAATATAGAGAAAGGCAAGATTTTTACCATGTCGGATAAATCCTAGAGAGCCCTAGACGACAAATATGCTAGGATTCCTACCACAAGTACAGTCATGATACAATACTTGACACAAATCAGACTACAGATCAGATAGAAACCACGCAATTATCGTTTAAAGTCAACATGAAATCAAAAACTGATGCTTTCTTAATGCTAAACGCTTCTGGTCGTTGCACCGACGAAGCAATTGAAAGTCAAACAAAGTTGGGCAAAATTTAACTTCTACTATCATCTAATAGCACAGCGATTTGAGCAGTTTAATCAAAGTTGGCATGAACGCACCTTAAAGTCACCATGAAGTTAAAATTGTTGGAATACTGCAGAATTTATTTAAAAATATATTTTTCCATGCATTTTTTTTTCAAATTCATGTACCCTGGAGAATCTTTAATACCTCTTGCATGTCTTCTCTGATGACGAGGGCCTGTCACTCACATGAGATCCACCAATAGCATCCAATCAAATCCCCACGGACAAAATCAAGCCCCGCCCTCTTTTTTCTCTTTTTTTTCGAGAAGTTGTTTTACTCTGATATGTATAGGGAACAATAACTATTTTTTTCATAGTTTGGCTGGTCCTGCGACTTATAGTCAGGTGCGACTTATATATCAAAATTAATTAAAACTGACTGAGATGAACCAAGAGAGAACATTACCGTCCACAGCTGAGAGAGGGCGCTCTAGTTAGCGGAGTTGTTCATAAGCGACACCGAGAAAGAACTCAATGGATTCAGTGTTGAGGAGTGAGATCGGGAGATTGGTGAACTTGCTTACCGGTAACTTGTTGGACTCGCTGGCTAATGTTAATTTAGCCTATTCAGCCTCCCATGTATATGTTCTGTGTGCTATTGTGCAGCTGAATAACTGTTAATGTGCTACGTTAACACACCGGACACCTTCAGCTGTTGTTCTGTGTGCTATTGTGGAGTTGAATAACTTGCCTTTCCAGATTAAATGTCTGTTCTTGGTCTTGGATTTTGTGAAATAAATTTCTAAATAAATGCGACTTATAGTCCAGTGCGACTTATACATGTTTTTTTTTTCCTCTTCGTGACGCATTTTTTGACTGATGCGACTTATACTCCGGAGCGACTTATAGTCCAGAAAATACGATACTTCTTTTCCTTTGTTTTTCTATGTAAACATGCACTAGACGGATGCGCTCACCTCTTTTGCATTAACTTGCAAATGACACATCATTCTAAAAACACAGCGCTGAAGTTAAACGTTTTTAAAAACATGTCTCTAGACCTTGCAGTTTTTTTTTTCATTCCTCTGCCCCTCGTCTTATGCAAAAACGCAGCCCTTATAGTGGTAATTTAATCTTAAATAAATTACTCTTTCTTTTTGCCACTTCCACTTGGTTCCTAACACCCACTTTTCACAATCCAATCACTTCCTGACTGATAAAATCAGGTCCTGCCCTGCATTTCTGTCATTGACTATCCTGTTGAAAACCATTATGCAAATTTGGTTTGTGAACGACATTTCATGTTGACTTTAAACTGGCAGGTCAAAGAGCTGGACATCAAATCTTTTTAAATTATTTTCGAGAACATTAACCACAGGAACATGACGGCACAGCAGTCACAACTGCAATAGATTTCATCATTGTCCTATAATATCATAAAATGCTAACAGTTGGTTAAACCGGTAATTGACATGGATAATATACAAACTGTACTTTACCAAGTGCTGTCAAGCCTTTATATGCATCTGCCTTTCAAGGACCTGAGGAGAGTGTGGTAAATGCATGCAATTGCAGAGCATGTGTATTGTTATTAAACACAATTTACCTTTCCCTGTTAAAATAAGGTGATGACAACAGCATTTCACCTTTAGCAGGGCATTCCCAATGTCCTCTATGGCAGAAAGTCAAAGTCACGATTTCTGCTCCAAAACCTATTGAGCTGCCTCGCTCTCTACTATCTACTATCCTATCTGAAATGCAGCTTTATTAGTGACTCTGTTAATGCACTATTTGCAATGAGAAACTTGACTAAAGGGCCGTTCATACCAAGAACGATAACTATATTTTCGTCCACACCAACGAACGAGAACGGTCTGTTTACTCTAAGCTCGCGCGCTGCGGTTTCAAAGCGTGTACATCATTAAAGCTGCACTGTGTAGTATTTTCTCCCATCTAGTGGTGAAATCGTATATGACTACCAACTGAATATTATTTTCTAGCCCCTCCCATTCCAAGGACGTTTTAACTCCTACGGTGGCTGTATTATATCAAATCTGCCGGCAGTCGTGAGAAATCTGCCCCTCGCATTCATCACGGCACCACTGAGTGTAAAAACGCGAAAGGCGAAGCTTGAATTTTCAGGTATGTCCCTCTTTGGCTAATGTATTTTCAAGATGGAGGCGCAACATGGCTTCCGTCATTCGAGCGACTCACCCGTATGTATTATAAATGGCAGATTCTACGCTTACGAGAATACTTGATTAATTGGTAGAAGTAATTATACATTAATGAGCACATATCATTTCGAAAGAACAAAGTGATTTTTGCTAAGAATCAACTTAAAAAATTACACAGTGTAGCTTTAAACATGTTTTTGCTGTTTTTGTTGCATTTACGCGGCTTTAACCAACAGATGTCCTCAGCATGCTATTGTTTTGAGTGAAGCTAGTATAATCGATCTAATAATCTAACAGTGAATTTAGCTGACGTAGTCAAGATAGTGGAATAAAAACGACACCTAGAAGCAAGACAATGTTGTGGAAACGAGCGCTGGACACCTGAGGTAATACTTCTCACCATTTATTCAGAGGGTATGAACGATTGTTTTCCATATCCCTTGCCTTTTTTTTAAAGGGCCTAGACTTGTCAAACAGTGAAGGATTTTTTTCTGGACCTCAGCAATTAAGCCATTTTAAATGCACGTGCCCTTAAATTAGAATGGATTCTGATTGGCTGTCAGTGTTTTATCGTTCAACAGCTGGAAAAAAAATTGTTACAAAAGTGATCCCAATTACCAATTGTTTCATAGTTTGGCTGGTCCCTTGACTTATAGTCAGGTGCGACTTATATATCAAAATTAATTCATACTGACTGAGATGAACCAAGAGAAAACATTACCGTCTACAGCCGCGAGAGGGCGCTCTAGTTAGCGGAGTTGTGCAGAAGCGACACCGAGGAAGAACTCAATGGATTCAGTGTTGAGGAATGAGATCGGGAGCTTGGTGAACTTGCTTACCGGTAACTTGTTGGACTCGCTGGCTAATGTTAATTTAGCCTATTCAGCCTCCCAGGTATATGTTCTGTGTGCTATTGTGCAGCTGAATAACTGTTAATGTGTTACGCTAACATGCCGGACACCTTCAGCCTGTTGTTCTGTGTGCTATTGTGGAGCTGAATAACTTGCCTTTCCAGATTAAATGTCTGTTCTTGGTCTTGGATTTTGTGAAATAAATTTCTAAATAAATGCGACTTATAGTCCAGTGCGACTTATATATGTTTTTTTTTACTCTTCGTGACACATTTTTTGACTGATGCGACTTATAGTCTGGAAAATACGGTATATTGTTTCTCTATATCGTCATAGCTGTGGTGTGAACGCTGCTATTCTTTAATATTGAGAACAATTTTTAGAACTTTATCTTTATCGTTATCGTCCTTGGTGTGAACGGGCCTTAATGCTTAGCCAACAACTAATTCCAAGAGTTATTCCAAGTTATTACGAATTGCAAATGTGCCGAAGTAGCACACACAAATGTTGTCTTAAATACTCAATTAGATTGAGCTATTTATCTCCGCTGATTTCAGAATGTAATAAAATATTTGAGTTTATCAGTTTTTCTCACAGTGCATTCTGGGAATACCCTATCCTTTGCCAAAACAAGGGCTGCATTTAAGTCCACTTTTTATGTCCTTCCCTCGCCAACTTCTCTTTATCTCGTTCCCTCGGGTGTACGGCATTGCTTGCAGTGCCTACTACTGGCGAAACCCTTGCAATGGGTTTAAATGAAACACCCTAAGCCCTTGGAATCTGCTATGGAGCCCGCCATGCGAGTTGCTATTGTGACGTCACAGTCGTGTTGCATTCTGGTCTATGGATCTGCCTGAAGTGTTAATATGAGTAGACTCGGTCAAAATTAAGGGGTCGAGGGCCTGTCCAAATAAACTTCCCTCGAACACTTGACGAAGTTGAAAGCACTTTAAAATGGCGGAAGTTTGCGAGTGTATGTCTAAAAGTGGAGTTAAACACAGCCAAGTTATTTCAAGAAACATCTGGGAGTCTAAAGGGTGTCTATGACGCCTAGATAGGCAGCTCACTAGAGTTTGAAACAGAGTACTGGAAATCATACAGAGGATCTGCTCTAATAAATCCAAGAATTTTTTTCCATTGTGCATTAAAACCCTGGTTAATTCTGGAAAATCCTCCATATGGATCAGTTAAAACCATTAATATTGTGCAAGTATATCTACACTCTGAAAAATAAAGGTTCTTTAGTGGCATTGAAGAACCAATAACATCAATGGATCCTTTCAATTACACCAAAGGTTCTTTCAATTGATTTAAAAAAAAAAAACTAGAAGTTTTTCTGGGGAACCCAAAATGGTACTTCTATGGCAAACCCGATTTTGGAACCTTTATTTGTAAGAGTGTTTGATTATTTCTTAGAGTTTCAGGTTTTGTCTTGTGCAGTTGGAGAGACAGAAAGAGGAGGAGGAGAAGAATATGAATAGTATGACTGCACAGAACAGAAGAAGAGAAAACAGTTTAGTCTGCCCTCTTGTATTTGCTGGAGGGAGCCACACACTAAACGCTCACTGCTGCCCTGCAACATATTACACAACATCTCCAAACAAGTAAATCTACAACGACATTACAGCAGAAACCTGCAACCCCAGCCTTAAGCTGATATAATCCTCCAGAGAAGGTGATGTGCTTAGCTAAGGTTCCTCTGGCTTGGTTGCATCTTTTCCTGAGTTAGAGCTATCATCCGCAGCGACAGGGTCACCCGAGGACTCGACTGTGCCACCGGCCAGCCCGCTCGAGCTGGCGTCTTTGGAGTGCGTGTGCTTCGGGGTCACCGTCTGCTCTTCGGTGAGTCTGGAGCTCCTGCTGCGGCGCTGTTGCTCTTCAGTCTCGGGACCGGAGTCACAGGAGTCGCCCTTCTTTACCTCGTCATCAGACGTGAAGTCGGAGCTGTCAGACGGGCTGAGACCAGCGGAGGCGGAGGCTGGCAGTTGAATCTATTAAAGGAGGAGAAACATACTGACTGGAAAGCAGTCTTTATCTTCTTAAAGACCCCCTGTGGTGAAAATCCAATTATTGTTTATATGTGTATGTGGTGTTTTTAATCTGCTTTAAGACAAACCATGTGTAAATTCATAAGTTGACAGCATTGCTGAGTATTTTCTGCTTAAAACGGCAGTGAACCAAAGACACTCTCAAAAACACGGTTTAAAAATCGCTGGTGTTTCTGACGTCACAAACTACCTTGTAACCAATCAGATCAGCAGCTGTTAACCCAGAGAAGAAAGTCCGTTTTGATTTAACGTAAAGGCAACAGAGACGTCGTTAAGAAGGAAAAGACATGGCTCAATTGTCACAAGTTATGATAGAACAGAAGAGACTTTAACCCAGAAGTTGACGACAATTCATTCAAGGGATGTTAACCGATGACCGTTTGATTCCAATATCTTTTTGTGCGAAGTGAACAAATCCCTCACACTCAATTTTTTATAACTCGCCTGTTTGTAGGCTACTTAATAAACCAATAGAAACAATTTGGCGCGAAGTCACAGCGTTTGGGTTCGCGCGCTCACAAGGTTTGCGAAAAGTAAAGGCTACAGGCTAACACACTCGAGGTTAGAGCCAGCGCAGACGACAGGGTGAAGCGTGCAAAGAAAAGTAGTGTGTGGGACCATTTCACCAAAAAGAATGACAGATGTAAGTTGCAACTTGTGTGATACAGCGCTTACAGTAGTAGCACATCATCTATGATGCATCACCTGAAAACGCGACACTCGCAAGCCTCTTCGGAGCTGTCATTTTCTTAAATGAGCCGCGGCAATGTTTCAAATGAGCTTCTAACGCTAGACAAACGCCTTTATTTTCAACGCAATCACCTTGTACCCAAACCATTTCGAAACTAAGGAGCTATTTGTCCTCCGATTACATACAAGCTCCTCGGCACTGCGTTTGCGGGACTCATGTTTCGCGCTGTAGGGGATTTTTAAAAAGTGACTTGAGTGGAAGGGCGGCGCCAGGGTGTGTGTGTGTGTGTGTGTGTGTGAGCGGGAGGCAGAGCGGCGGAGAGATGCGACAGAGTTGTGAAATTGCAGGCGCGGCTCGAAAATGGCTGTTATTTCAAATAGCGTAGCATATTTTAAACGAATCAGTTAACCGGTTTCAACCGGCTAATGAGGCTCGGTGCCTCATTTTTTAGTTTTCGCCATCCCTAATTCATTCATAACTAAAACAGCTTGTTCCACACGTCATACATCATTACGCCATTGCACATGCGCAGTACTTTCCAGTTTTGGTTTTCAATCCAATTAAGTATTTACATGTCCTCCTGAAGGGATTAGAAAAGGTTTAAATCACCCCTTACAATACGATCAAAATTATAATCGGATTCATTCTGATTGACGCGGTTACATGTGACTTTTTTTTACTCTGGATATCGGATTATAGGGTCCATGTGAAGCTACTGATTCAAGTACCTGAGAAGTGTTTTATGCCGCATAGGAAGTACATGCTGGAATTAAAAGTAAAAGAGATGATCTACCTGGAATGGCTCTGTGACGCCCACAATGGAGCTCATATTGTTGCTGTAGTAACCCAGTATGAAGTCGCCAGAATCCTTTGGCAATTCTTCCTCGGTAAAAGTCACCTGGGGATTGCAAATCAAAACCTGATTAAAATTCACAAGCTTCAATGTGTAGCTTTATGAACACAAGTGAACGCTTCTTCATGCAACTAAATGCATGTGATTTGTCCTTACCTCGTGCTCCTGTCTCAGGAAGTCAGACTCCTCCTGCTTGGCCCAAGTGTAAGCCACATAGTCTTTATGGTGCTTAAACCCAACCTGTGAAATTACATATTTGTAAAGTATGTTCAATCAATTTTATAGCTGCATATGAACTTAACTCAAGTGACAACAAATATATGATTTTAACCATTGTACTCCTCCATCAATCGATGCCCAGAACTGATGAAATGATTGAAATAACCTTGTAAAGCCCAATCCAGTCCCAGGAGCTTCGAGGAAAGTTGGGCACCAGCTTGAATGTGGCCACTGCATCTGATATCTCTCTCCATTCATCCTCCACAATGAGTTCTACTAGAGGCATGTCCACCTTATATGGGAACTGAGAGGACGTCACATGTTAAACACATTGCACAAACAAACAATGAAAGTTGCATTGATGAATTTCGCGTATCTTCCCCGAAGTGATAAAATTCTGTCTAAAAATGTTTAAGGCCAGACAAGTAGTTTGTTAAAACTTGGTTTGTAGGGAATTACAAACCTGCGCACATATATTCAAATGCGCATAACTATAGAATTAATTCTTAATGCGCACGTGAGCGCCATCAGCGTTTCTCACAGGTTCACGTTTAAAGTCTGTGTAGAGAGAACGGTGTCGTCTTAGCGGCCTCTAATTTAATAACTAATGATCGTTGCGACGGAAGTGAATCAATCAAAACTAACTTTAGCTGGAAAATATCTTTATTCAATACCCGCTATGAAGACAAAACAATCTCTGTTACCTTAAATTATCCGTTTATCTCTGTAAAGCAGCTTTGAAACAATCTACATAGTTAAAAGCGCTATATAAATGAAGATGACTTGACTTGACTTGATGTCTTAGGAATTTCCACCTTTCAATTAAAAGAGCCAATCATCATACGAACCCTTTTCACAGACTGTTTTATGAAGTGGGGGGGTGGACATGTTCAAATGTTTGAATGTTTGCTTGAAAGTTTAAAAAACATTATTTTTTAAAACATTTTTGATATTGTTGCAGCTCCTCTCTTCCCAGTCTGTCAGTAACGCTCAGTTTACTTCCTGTCTCCATGAACCCCCTCCATCTGAAAAGCACACTGTGCTCTGATTGGTCGGCTGGATCAGTGTGTTGTGATTGGTCGAGCGCTTCAAGTGTGTTTGGGAAATGTCCCGACCCTTTCCATAACCGCCAGTTTAACACACGACTAACTGACTAAACCAGGCCCCGCACATTTATTCTGCGTATGAATTATTTAAATGAGGCATATTGTGACGTGTTCGTTCCCGGAACTCAAGACTACAATGGAGGCGTTTCAGGAGTTCAGAAACACTGACACTGATAAAGAGATTATCTCCTGCTGTACCTTGGCATTAAAGCTAATAATGCTGCTGTATGGGTGTTATTAATACAACAGCTGAGGGAGTGACGGCAAATTTGATCTTTCTCTCTTCTGATCACCAAAATCAATTTCTTATTTTAGCAAAAGTCATTGAAACGTGATTATTTTTTGTGATTGAAACAAAAATGATTGCAGTTGTTTCCCATTCACCGCTATAGAAATTTACCCATCTACGATGACTTCTGCTTTTGAGAACCCGGGAAATGTGAAAAGGGTCCATTGGCATTGGTCTTTTTTGCTCTAGTCTAGAACATGCACATTAGCTGAACCAACATGAAAACATAAGTTGTAAGCCTGATTTGAGCTAAAGAAGTGTAACATCAGGAAGTGTTCGTGCGCTGACCTGCAGAGTGAAGATCGAGGAGACAGGCTTGTGGTCGCTGACGGTGTACTCCATGTGACTGCGGTAGAAATGCTGCGACACACGGGTCCCGCTGGTCAGCCCCGTCATGGAGCCGCGCTTCGACACGCTGTTGCTGACCGCAGCCGTCGGCCTCAAACGCCACAGAATACGGTCAGTCCAAGCTGGCTTACGCTTCTTACCACTGAGAAAGATCAAGAGTCACTTAAACATCTGTGCAATAAGAATATGTGACCCTGGATCCCAAACCCAGTCTGGAGTCGCACGGGTATATCTGTGGCAATAGCCAACTATACATTGTATGGGTCAAAATTATAGATTTTTCTTTTATGACAAAAATCATTAGGATATTAAGTAAAGATCATGTTCCATGAAGATATTTTGTACATTTCCTACCGTAAATATATAAAACATGTATTTTTGTGAGTGAATGCAGCACAATCGTGAACATAAATGCACAACTTTAAAGGAGATTTTCTCAATGTTTCGATTTTTTTGCATCCTCAGATTCCAGATTTTCAATAGTTGTATCTCGACCAAATATTGTCCTATCCTAACAAACATACATCAACGGAAAGCTTATTTATTCAGCTTTCGGGTGATATATAAATCTCAATGTAAAAAAAATACCCATGTGACTGGTTTTGTGGTCCAGGGTCACATTGCTGGAAGTGAATAGCTACAGATTGACAGGAATGGGAAAATTAATCATTTTGAAGGAAAACAGTTTGATATACTATCAGACACAGTTTTAGACTTCACAACCCAGTCCAAAAAAAAAAACTTCACGTGTTGTTCTGACAGCAAACCTGCATCTTGTTCCTCAGTACTGACTCATTTCATATGAGAAGAGATTAGCCAATCAGCCCATCAGCTTTTTGAATTGTTGCCATCTGGAAAACGCTTCAGATCGATCAAAACACGCACAACCAGACTCATGAACAGTTTTTATCCCAATGCCATCAGGATAATGAACCATGAACTGAAACTACATCCTCAAATTATTACCACAAGACATTCTGACATGCTAGACAATTAAGTGAAATAACACTAAGCACCTTATTTTATAATGGGCAATTTGCATTATGAATCTAACTACTCTTTGCTGTATATGTTGGAAAGTATAAAAATGTCATTGTATGTAGTACAATGAGAATGGTCCCACTTTATATTAAGTGGCTTTAAGTACTATGTACTTGCATCGAAAAATAAGTACAATGTACTTATTTGTACATGTTTTATTGTAAAACACTTTTGCTGCTATTGCGGTGTGATACGGGTAAGGTTAGGGACAGGTGTGCTGGTATGGCTAAGTTTAAGGGTGGGTTAAGGTATAAGGGAAGGGTCAGTAGTAGGGATGTCCAGATCCGATCACATGATCGGAAATCGGGCCCGATCACGTGGTTTCAGACTCGATCGGAATCGGACGTTACCTCCCGATCAGGACTCGGATATATGTAATGTATATATATTCTCATTATTTTTTAACACATCTATAGTTATGCGGTGGCACAGAGTTAGACCCTTTTGACTCCACACAGAAACAGCAACGCGTGCGGCATGACATCACTTTGTTGACATCACCAAAAGTGAAGAATTAATGTTATTTATTACTTGATTGTTTAAGCTACCTCACAGAAGTGCTCAGTTTGTTAACAGAGTGGTTGAATGTTAAAATAAGGTGAATTAAATCAAAAATAAGGAACATCCTGGATCTGTTTTTTCGCTCTTCTTTATTCTTTTTTTATGTACGTATTATAGGCCTAGAAGTATCGGATCGGGACTCGGTATCGGTAGATACTCAAAATCAAATGACTCGGACTCGAGGGCAAAAAAACCTGATCGGGACATCCCTAGTCAGTAGTGTAATTACAAATGTAATTACATAAATTAATTACCGCTTTAATTACATGCAGGTATTTTAAAAATATAAGTACAATGTAAAAACATGTATGTACACAATAAGTCCATTGTATCAAATTATTAATCTCAATGTAAGTAAATAGTACTTAAAGCCACTTAATATAAAGTGGGACCAATTTATTTTTCAAATTTATTTCTATTCATTTATTTATTTAATCAGGGACAATACACATTAATAAAACTATATAATAATATAACAAAAATATGAATAATACATAATAATATGTAAAATGCAACACTGGCTAATTTTCATCCGTAGTCCCTTTGTTTAGTCTAATTTGTTAAGTCAAATTAATTCTCAATACACATTGTTTAAAAGCAAATTATGATATTAATGTTTATAATATATTATTCATGCCTTATAGTCACATTTAGCAGATTAGAGCTGGGCAATAATATAGTTACAATTTACAATGATACTAGAAATCAGGCTGTGTGTGTGTGTGTGTGTGAGAAAAGACCCCTTTATATGACCATTTAAGTCTGTTTAGAAGCAAAAGAAGTATTTATGGACGTGAATGTATTAAATCTTCTCCATTTTACCTGGTATCATATGTGTCTGTTCCCACATCAAACTTGTACGTCGGAGGGAATTTGATCGGGCCCTCGTGGAAGCCTTCGAGCACAGACTCGCTGCCTTTAGCCATGTTCAGCTGCCAGATGGAGATCGAGACGACAATAACACCAGCACAGGGAAGAACGGAGCACAGCAGAGATTACACACAATTATGAATATTGCATTGTGTTTTTTCAATGCTAGTTGCTCCTTCTTCAATGCCATTTAATATTTTCGTAATATTTGCATCATGTCATGTGTAAAAAAATCGTGATTTTTGACTTTTAGAGGGAGGTTATTCATGGCATGCACGTCTCACCTGGTCTTTCTCCCACAGTATGGACAGTTTGTTATTGTCAATCGCTGATTTCACAACTTGCATCTCAAGGTCCTCGATTCGGAAGTTCAGGTCTCCAAACCAGAAAACCAAACTGCAAACATTTTTGATTGTGCAAAAGTTCATTTATTTCAGTAATTCGACTTAAAAGGTGAAACTATTATGTTATATAGACTCATTACATGCAAAGTGAGATATTTCAAGCCTTAATTTGTTATAATTTTGATGAATATGGCTTACAGCTTTTTAGAAAATTAGAATACTGTGAAAAGGTTTTCATAAGCTGTAAGCTATAATCATCAAAATTGTAACAAATAAAGACTTGAAATATGAACTTTGCATGTAATGAGTCTATATAATATATTAGTTTCACCTTTTAAGTTGAGTAATATAAATTTCAGGATCATACTGTCGTCATAAATCAAGAACAAATTTAATTTCACCATTGATGGTGTCACTAAATGTAGCGGGTTATATAATCATAACAAACACTATAACCCGATCTCATGAGAAAAAACTTTATTTTTATGGTCCACTTTAGACTATAAGTAACTTTGCAACTACATGTGAACTTCTAGTAACCCGAACCCTAATAGTCTACTAATACTCTAATGAGAGTTAATGACATGTAGTTGCAAATGAATGAGAGTTACACTGTAAAAAGTGACAACTTGGATATTTGAGTTGACTAAACTTAAAATGTTAAGGTAGCACAAACACTTTTTTGAGTTAAAACAACAAAAAAATGTATAGTGTAGTTGACATGTAGTAGCAAAGTTATTTATTGTTAGTGAAATGTAAAGTGGACTGTACAATAAAGTATTAACCAAAAACATAACGCATAATATACATTGTCTATTTCATATAAATCCGTACAATTTGATTTGTATAAAAATAACAATTTGTAGAAAAATATGTAATTCAAACCCTCAGTTGAGCGTGAGAAGACCGTACAATAACATACAAATTAAGGTACAAATTAATATGAATTGGCAACTATCAGTTACAAATTGTCATGAGATCCCAATGTTTTGTCATTGATGTTGAATTCAAACTCTATGGTATTTAGTAGTACATTCATCTGTCACTTGGTAGAAGCTAGACAAATGATGCATATGCCATCATGGACAGGTTGCATGACATGAAAAGCATGAGCAGAATTAGTCAAATAGAAAATGTAAATTTGTATTGTTTTTGTAAGATAAAAAAAACTGTGTTGGGTCACAACTTTATGTCCAAAATAAAATCTGAGACTTGAAGACTAAACAACACTTCCCTCGGGGAAACTAAAGTACAACAGCGCCATCTGCTGGTGAGATACATCATTATAAATTATACTACATGTACAAAGAATTATGTCTCAGTTCACCTACTGTGTATGTGTGTATGTGTGTGTGTGTGTGTGTGTGTCCGTGCGTGCGTGCGTGCGTGTGTGTGTGTGTGTGTGTGTGTGTGTGTGTGTGTGTGTGTGTGTGTGTGTGCCTCTACTTAAAAAAGCTAAATCTGGACACTACTATTTTAACTAACTACCAACCGATACCAAAGCTTCCTTTTATTTCTAAAATCTTAGAAAAAATTGTTTTTGCACAATTGCAATCCTATTTAGATGCAAATGGTATTTTTGAAATTTATCAATCTGGTTTTAAAGCTTTTCCTAGTACCGAGACTGCACTTTTAAGAGTTTTTAACGATCTTTTATTAACTACAGACCGTGAAGACTCAGTTACTCTTGTGCTTTTAGACCTTACTGCTGCTTTCGACACAATTGATCACGCCATTCTTATCTCTCGCCTAGAGCACTGTATAGGCATCCGAGATACTGCCCTGCAGTGGTTCAGATCGTATATATCTGACCGATTTTTTTCTGTAAATCTTGGTGACTCTACATCATCTATCGCCCCCTTCTCTGTGGAGTCCCTCAAGGCTCAGTTCTTGGACCACTACTGTTCTCCTTGTACCTTCTCCCTCTTGGAAATATTTTTAAAAGACATGGTATTTCCTACCATTTTTATGTGGATGACTCGTAAGAGAAGAGATGCAAACAGTTCTCTGACTCCGTTACTTGAATGTCTCAAGGATATTAAAACCTGGATGTCTTTTTTAAAAAAATATTTAAACGAAGAAAAAAACTGAGATCATTGTGTTTGGACCCAGCCGGGTCTGTGACTTCACTCCCGTAAACCTCGGGTCCCTGCAGCAATATGTAAAGCCAGTAGTTACTAATTTAGGCATTAAAATTGACAGTGAATTTAAGCTTGACAAGCAGATAAACATGGTGGTTAAATCCAGTTTTTATCAATTGAGGCTTTTAGCCAAAATTAAACCTGTTTTATCTTTTAATATTTTTGAGCAAGTGATTCATGCTTTTATTTCGAGCCGTTTGGACTACTGTAATGCACTTTACATTGGCGTGAACCAAACTTTCACGCTTACAGTTAGTCCAAAATGCAGCTGCTCGCCTGTTAACAGGAACCCGGACACATTAACACATTACTCCTATTTTGGCCTCGCTCCACTGGCTCCCTGTATATTTTAGAATACATTTTAAGATTTTAATGTTTATTTTTAAGACACTAAATGGGTTGGCACCTCAGTACATTTACACCCCGTCAAGGTCGCTGAGGTCTGGTGATCAGTTGCGGCTGAATGTGCCCATGACCAGGCTAAAGACCGGAGGCAACCGCTCTTTTTCAGCAGTTGCTCCCGAATTGTGGAATGATTTACCGCCGCACATTAAAGCTGCGCCCCCCCTCCCAGGGCCGGCCCTGGGCATAGGCGGAAAAGGCAAATGCTAGGGGCGCCACTCATCCATAGGGGCGCCAGAATGAGTGAACGAGTGAATTTTTTTTTTTATATATATATATATATATATATATATATATATATATATAATACTATTTTAAAACCATTAATTCGAAATACTACCAAATAAAGCAAAAAAAGTCCGGCTCATCAATCTTACCCCGCCCATTGAGTGCTTGAAGTGCGTCAGAAACAGAGCGCGCGCGCGATCAGTTGTTGGTAGCCTAGCGTATGACGCAGCATCCAATGTAGACAGCACTGCTTTTGTTAATAACACACAGCTCGCAGCAACGGGCCTGGCAGCTCGCGCCAGTTCTAGACACGGTGAAAGTTTCCTGATTGTGACGGATGGCCGAATTTACATGACACATTATAAATGAGCATAGTCTGCGATAGATCCAGTGCCAAAAAGAAGAGAAGAGGATAAAAGGGGATAAAGACAGAGGTAAAGTGATAGTGAATGAACAATTTATTGCATAGGAGTAAGATACTATAATTTCATTGCAGTTATTTTTACCATATAACTTAATGTTAGCAGTTGTTCTGAGTTCTCCAGAGTCCCAGACTGTGTGATTTAGTAACAATCATGTCAGTTTTAAGACGCATTTTTTTATTATCACTTTTTTTATTAATGTTTTACTCTACAGTTGTGCAGTTTTTTTGGGGGGGGATACAGTACAGGCCAATACTAATTTTTAAATAGTTTTTGAAAGTAGTTTCTTCTGCTCATCAAGCCTGCATTTATTTGATAAAAAATACAGAAAAAAAAATAATAAATATTGTGATATATTATTACAATTTAAAATAATTGGTTTTCAATTTATTATTTATTATTTCATTTATTTCTGTGATGCAAAGCTGAATTTTCAGCATCATTACTCCAGTCTATCACATGATCCTTTAGAAATCATTCTAATATTCTGATTTATTATGAGTGTTGGAAACAGTTTTGCTGCCTAATATATTTGATGAATAAAATGTTAAAAAGAACTGCATTTATTAAAAATAAACAAAACATATTTTCTAATTATATAAATTATCTTTACGATCACTTTTTATCAATTTAACACATCCTTGCTGAATAAAAGTATTGATTTGCATCACAGAAATAAATGATAATTTAAAGTATAATAAATTGAATACCAATTATTTTAAATTGTAATAATATATCACTATATTATTATTTTTTTCTGTACTTTTGGTCAAATAAATGCAGGCTTGATGAGCAGAAGAAATTTCTTTCAAAAACATTAAAAATAGTAATGTTTCCAAACTTTTGGCCTGTAGCCTACTGTATATGGCATTTTTAAAATGTATTTGCCAAAATTAGTAATGATAATTATTTACAGGTTTATTCAAAATAGCAAAGTTCACATTAAATCTGTATTGTAAAACGTGCTATAAAAGATAATGGGGACTTGACTTGAATGCTATAATGCTCTTGGTATTTGTGTTT
>NC_136878.1:44651684-44744184 GCF_949152265.1 Phoxinus phoxinus
TAACAAATAAAGGCTTGAAATATCTCACTTTGCATGTAATGAGTCTATATAATATATTAGTTTCATCTTTTAAGTTGAATTACTGAAATAAATGAACTTTTGCACCATATTCACATTTTTCGAGTTTCACCTGTAAATCATATTATCAAATGATGTATGTCAGTTGCTAATAGCAGGAAATAAGCCACACACACTAGTTTCTGTATTAATGCAGAGCACTTATTAAACTCTCATTAAAGTGATTCATTAATGATTTAAAAGGGATTATCAAAGAAAATATTCAGACTACCAAATAAGTCCGCTTACAGAAGTTTATGCTCAATGAACTCCGATGAATGTGACTTTGAATGTGAATTCACTTTATAAGTTATGAATCCCCGGGGGAGAAACTCTTTGTTCTGAGGTTTGACGCTGTTATTCTCGCTGTGAGCGCTGACTTTATCATTACGGTGGCGTCATTTTATATTCATTAGGTGTTCAGCACATTATTAATATTTCAGCAGCACACTGCATGTGATATTTGACAGAACCCTGTAACCTTTCATATCTGCAAATGAGGATTCATAAACCGTTCGACGACGTATCATCGGAGACTTTACAGCGGGGAGCGTGAGATTGCGGATCACGTACCCAGATTCCCCCGAGGCCGGTGCGAGTCGTCTGGGTCTGAATGCCTCTCAGGAACGGAAGGTGAAAGTACTTGGAAAAGACCAGCAGAAGCATTCCCTGCATCCTCTGAGACGTGACCTACACACACACACACACACACACACACACACATTCAACACAGTTCCTGCAGCATTGGCTTTAAAGGGGTGGTTGAGTATGATTTCACTTTTCTAACTGTAGTTAGTGTGTAATGTTGCTGTTTGAGCATAAACAACATCTGCAAAGTTACAACGCTCAAAGTTCAAAGCAAAGGGAGATATTTGCTTTTAAATAAATAGTTTTTTAAGGACTACAACAAACGGCTGGTAGAGACTACACGACATTCCTCCCGGGTTAGTGACATCACCAACCCTAGAATTTACATAAACCCCGCCCCCTGAACACGACTTACAGATTATCAAAACAGAATATGCTAATCAATAACTAGAAGATAACTACACATAAACTCCATAAATTCGTCAACTAACCATTCAGAAATGTCCTGTTGCTTCTACATGTTGTCACTTCTTCTTGATTCTCTTCATCATTGTCTGACTCCGGTTTGAACATAAAAGGCTAAAAGTTTTTACATTTTCAGTGCGTGTGTGTGTGTGTGTGTGTGTGAGGTAAAAGCAGAGCCATAGAGAGAAAGAGTTGCGACACTCCCATAGACCTCCGTTGTAAAAAATGGCGGCGCTTTTAACCGCCTACTTCCGGGATGTGGAGATCGGATTAGTTCCAAACACTGTCATTTGTGCGTTGAACCCCATTCACTTACATTGCTGCGCGTCGAGTTGTTCCAGAGGTAACTTGCTGAAATATCGACCTCTTCTGAATTGTCAACTGTCTATATTGTGGCCCTTTGCGATGCTTAAACTGGTCTTCATTTGGTCTTCACACACATAGCAAAAATAATACACTCCCCTACACCCAACATCTCAGAACTCAATGACAGAGCAATAGCCCGCCTTGCCCGGACAATAATAACAGACCCAGAGCACCCCCTCAACTTCCACTTTACTCTCTTGCCCTCCGGGCGAAGATACAGGACCCTAACATGGAGAAGGGCTCGTTTCAAAAAGAGCTTTGTACCATCTGCAATTTCAATCCTTAATAGGCTATAAAGTTGAACTTTCACTGTGTGTTGCTGTTGTTGTAGTTGTTGCTGTTGTTGTTACATGCCAGTTGCGTGTGCTGTATGATAATATGTGAGAACAAATTTCCCGTTAAGGGACAATAAATTATCTATCTATCTATCTATCTATCTATCTATCTATCTATCTATCTATCTATCTATCTATCTATCTATCTATCTATCTATCTATCTATTTGTACATGCACAGCGTAATTATTTATATTTATAAGCATTTATTAAGCATTGACTTCGCCAGCTGTGAAGGTAGCATCTAATTAGTTCGGTAATGAATCACTGCCACCTTTATAGCAACTTTTATTTAATTACATTTTTGGGATATACTAACTTTTCATTTGTTGTCTTGAGTGAAGCGGCTTGTGAGAACAATGCTGGACCTCTAGGATTGTCATGGCCATCACCAGTCCTGTCTGTTTCATGGATCACCTGCCCCTGGTTTTTGTTTTTCTTGTTCACACACACATTAACACAAGCACACATTTTTGTTGTCTGTCATTGCTTAATAAAAAATATTTTATTTGTATCAGTGAAATTCGTTTTTAATCTGTTATAGTTTCGATAATATGTGTATGGCTTAATCTTACAATTAAATTCTTAGTCTTAACATGATCATGTTTCACGTTGTGGTCCTGGGGGTGGACACTTTCATCAGAAGAAGTGAGCTAGCTTCTAAGCGAATTCTGAACGGACCGCCACGGCAGACCTCTGCGTGATCACGAAGGTAACGTTAGGCTAATGGCTGAATCGGAATTTATAAGCAAAATCACGGGAATCAATAGCCTAATACAGCCCAGTTGTGCTAAAATAAATATCATGAGACGTCCATCATCAGATGAATGATATGGAAATGTTAAGTTAAAGCCGCTAAAGCCTGTGCAACTACTATGCGAACATGAACACTAAGCTTTTCCCTCCAAAAATATAGCCTAAAACTTAACTAAGTAATATACAGTACCTCGTTACCTCTCCAAATGCCAAACTGACATTAACAAAATGCAATAACAGCTGAAAAAGTACTTGGGTGTGTGTTTTATTTTATATTTTCCGTTCAATAATGCAATCGCTGCTCTCTGTCCCATAGAAGAACATGACAGCCAGCGTACGGCTTCAGGGTATCTGCACATTTTTTAAAGTAAAATTTAAGGCTTTTTAAGACCTGAAGAAATCAAAATTAATACCGTACATTAGGGGTGTGCAATATTAACAAAAATATATCTCGATATTTTCAAAGTTTTGTTGATAATAATTAGATGATATTTTACTGAATTTGTACTGGTACCATGCGCTGGTTTAGGCCTGTTGTTGATATTAGACTCACGAAGATATTAATATTTAACATACTCTATGCAGTGGTCAGTTCACAGTAGTGACTGAAATTAAAAATGTTATTAAGGGGCAATATTTGCCACCTTAAATTGATTTCCAGGGGCATTTTCACCTAAATATGGAAATTATTTCTAAACGTACTTAGAGGTATGCATCACCTTTTATGTCAAATTCTAACATTCAAATTAAATTATATTAGAATAATACAGTAAATTAAATAATTAAATTAAAATCCATCCTTGCAGTGCAGAGGTGACAATATTTACACTTAATTTACAATTGCATAAATAAAGCTATTCAATATTTAAATATGAAATTATTTATAATTTGATCATTTTAATTAAAGGGTACTTTAAATATGCAACTAAACCCGCCAGTAGGTGGCAGTAAGTCACTGTCTTAATAAGCGAGTTCTTGGAGTCATTTATTCAACAGATTTGTTCAAACGGCCGATTCATTCATGAATCAAATGATTCGTTCAAAACGCAGATTTCAGTTTTTAAAAAAGAATCGCTGTCTGTTGGACTAGTTTCATTATGAAATTCTCGTCGGCGAAATAAAGGGGGAAACAAAATATTGCCAATATAAAAAGTAACACACAATGTTAACTTTATTGTTAATTTAACTGTTGTATAAAATAAATAGCACATTTGCAATTGTGCACAGGATAACGGCACTCTTGCTCGTGATATTCTAATATAACAACATAATATGATATACATATAAGACAAAAACTCATTTGGAGACATACCTATAACTGCACTGACACATCACACAGTGAAAGCAAGCATGAGAGACAAATGCGATGTCAGCTCGCACTCGCGGTGCCTCGTACGTAGTTAAAACAATGATTACAATATCATCATAGTTCATAGACAATCCTAAACCCAAAGAATGAACTATTGAACTGACATTTACTCGTTCTCTTATCCTCTCCTCTCGCGTGCAGGAGACAGACGCAGGCTAATACGCTGCCGTAAATGACGCGAATTGTCACGTGAACAAGCAAATCCACGAAGATAGAATAATAAAAAATTATACGTACGCTAATTAGATGGTTTTCATTTGGAAAGTATTTAGATACGTCTAAGTCAAAGTGTCATCTAAAATTTAAGACTTTTCATAGGTAAAAATAAGACTTTTCATAAGTAAAAATAAGACTAAGACTTTTTATGGCCTTAAATTAAAAAAATCGAATTTAAGACCTTTTAAGACTTTTTAAGGATCCGCGGGGACCCTGGGCTTACATGAACCACGTGACGGCCATAGCGGCGACAGCAAAGAGTGTCGCAACTCTTTCTCTCTATGGCTCTGGGTAAAAGGACACAAGCTCTTGTAGCTCCGCCCCCTGTACCGGGAGCAGCAGCTCATTTGCATTTAAAGAAACAGACACAAAACGGTGTGTTTTTGCTCACCCTCAAAAAGTGACAATTTTAACATGCTATATAAAAATATCTGTGGGGTATTTTGAGCTAAAACTTCACACACACACTCTGGGGACATCAGAGACTTATTTTACATCTTGTGAAAAGGGCATTATACCACCCCTTTATACAGAGAAAACACACAACCTGAGTAATTGCTTGCTCTCTCATTTTTTGAGAATTTTTGACAGGATGCGTATGGAATGGGACATGACCACTGTTTTCAGTGTTATTGGTAAATGAAACTAGTAAGAATTGTTTTCAGTAATTAATTCAGAAAAATGCTGGGTTGTTTCAACCCATGTTTGGGTGAAATATGGACTAACTCATTTTTTTTTATTACATTATAAAAACCAACGGTTGGGCTTGTCCATATTTGACCCAAACATGGGTTGAAACAACTGAGCATGTTTTTTATAATGTTGAAATAAAACTGAAATGAAATATACTACGGTAGATGAAAAACTTTAACTTTAAATACTTAAATGAAAATTAAAAATGCTGCCTAGGCAACTAACTGAATAAGTTTTAAAATGGCTAAAACTATAACCGAGATTTTAAAAAATTATTAAAGCTAAAAAGAAATATAAAAAAAAACTTATAAAATGCTAAAAGTATGGAAGCTTGTTTCCGCCACAGAGTTAAAAATAATTAAAAAGGTAATAAAAAGGCGACTTTTTCTCTCATAATTCTGACCTTTTTCCTCGCAATTGTGAGTTTATTTCACAATTCTGAAAAAAGAAGTCAGAATCGTGAGATAAATCGCAACTACCTATTAAATCGTTTTATTCCATGGCATAAACAAGCTTCTATACAAAAGCACATAACAAAATTACTAAAACTAAAATGGAAATGAAGACTGAAGACTAAAGATATAAAAAGATGAATATGCCATACTTTATCCTACTGAATCAGGGTTATTATTGCTAACTAAAACCATAAAAACATTTAGTTACTATAAATGTTAACTAAAATAAAATAAATATTAAAAAAACTTACATTTATTTTATTTCAGCTAATTACAAAGGAACATTTTTTGTTTTGATTAACTTGAAGTGCTAAAATAACTAAAACTAAATAAACTCGAACTAATAAATCCAAATTCATTAAAAAAAACTATATAGACATATCGGTAACACTTTACAATAAGGTTCATTAGTTAATGTATTAACTAACATTAACTAACCATGAGCAATACATTTGTTACTGTATTTGTTAATCTTTGTTAACGTTAGTTAATAGAAATACAGCTGTTCAATGTTAGTTCATGTTAGTTCACAGTGCATGAACTAATGTTAACAAGATTTTAATAAAGTTAGTAAATGTTGAAATTAACATTAACAAAGATTAATAAATGCTTTATACGTGCAGTTCATTATTAGTTCATGTTAACTAACTAACCTTATTGTAAAGTGTTACCGACATATCTAAAAGCTGAAAAACTACGGTAAAAAAAATAACAAAAACACACAACACAATTACTAAAACTTGAACTAAATTAAAGTGAAAACAGAAAATATATAAATAAAATCTAATTCAAAATATGAACTAAACTATGAACTGTACTACACTGATAGGAAAGGCCTGCGGTGCGACGAGCGGCACTGGAGCGTCCGGTAACAGCGAGATGAACTCAGCAGAAGTGGCATTATAACGTCCCTCAGGAGACACGTCCGGGATATAACACTAGCCTTCTGCTCACCCTGCAGTGCTGGACATCTCAGTCAGTGTGAAACACACTACACACTGTGTTCAACTATACAGATGTGTATGAGGTTATTTTTCCACAATGAATAAAATAAATAAAATGAGGGAGGAGTGTAACTGATGAAAATAGAAACATGACAGAGACAGAGACCAGCAAAGAGATTCTCAACCTCAGCCACTCACTCAGTGTTACATAATGTGACCCCTGAGGCCCTGTGTGTGTGTGTGTGTGTGTGTGTGTGTGTGTGTGTGTGTGTGTGTGTGTGTGTGTGTGTGTGTGTGTGTGTGTGTGTGTGTGTGTGTGTGTGTGTGTGTGTGTGTGTGTGTGTGTGATATAGTGTTCACTCCATTAGAGTACGTGTGTGTGTGTGCGCACGTGTGTGTGTGCGCTGTTAAGAAGGAACATTACTGACCAGCACATGTACTATAGTGTTCACTCCACTAGACTACGTGTGGGTGTGTGTGTGTGTGTGTGTGTGTGTGTGTGTGTGTACTATAGTGTTCACTCCACTAGACTACGTGTGGGTGTGTGTGTGTGTGTGTGTGTGTGTGTACTATAGTGTTCACTCCACTAGACTACGTGTGGGTGTGTGTGTGTGTGTGTGTGTGTGTGTGTGTGTGTACTATAGTGTTCACTCCACTAGAGTACGTGTGGGTGTGTGTGTGTGTGTGTGTGTGTACTATAGTGTTCACTCCACTAGACTACGTGTGGGTGTGTGTGTGTGTGTGTGTGTGTGTGTGTGTGTGTGTGTGTACTATAGTGTTCACTCCACTAGACTACGTGTGGGTGTGTGTGTGTGTGTGTGTGTGTACTATAGTGTTCACTCCACTAGAGTACGTGTGTGTGTGTGCGTGTGTGTGTGTTTCTGTGTGTGCGTGCGTGCGTGCGTGCGTGCGTGCGTGTGTGCGTGTGTGTGTGTGTGCGTGCGTGCGTGTGTGTGTGAGTGTGTGTGCGCTGTTAAGAAGGAACATTACTGACCAGTACATGTACTATAGTGTTCACTCCACTAGAGTACGTGTGTGTGTGTGTGTACTATAGTGTTCACTCCACTAGAGTACGTGTGTGTGTGTGTGTGTGTGTGTGTGTGTGTGTGTGTGTGTGTGTGTGTGTGTGTGTGTGTGTGTGTGTGTGTGTGTGTGTGTGTGTGTGTGTGTGTGTGTGTGTGTGTGTGTGTGTGTGCGTGTGTCTGCGCTGTTAAGAAGGAACATTACTGACCAGTACATATCCGAAGGGGCTGAGAGCGTCCATGCAGACCTCGCTCCACTGGTCAGTGAAGAGAACATCTTTCAGTCGTTTGTTGATCATTGAGTTCACTTCCTGTAAGCTGAGAGGAGAAGCGTGGAAGAAAGCACAGGAGAGAAGTAAATGGCGGTCAGTAAAGCTTAAATCAAACACTGAAAAACACCAGAAGGGAGAAGTAGAAGAAGAGACCTTATGGCGGGCGGTAGATTATATCTGTACTGTCATGCACAAGATTATGATCGTCATATTATAGCATTATATCATCATTATTTGATCAATTCTGATGAACACTTGTTTAATTATGGTCATATCTTCACCTATGCTCTAGTGTACGGATCAGAGATCCTCCTGATCTGATTAAAGGGATAATACAACCAAAAATTCAAAAGTTGTTCCAAACCTGAACGCGTATAATTTTTAATAAAAAAAATAAAATTAAGCAGCACAACTGTTTTCAACATTGATAATAATCATCAAATCATCATATTAGAATGATTTCTGAAGGATCATGTGACACTGAAGACGAGTAATGATGCTGAAAATTATATTAAAAAAGAAAACAGTTATCTTAAATTGTATTAATATTTAATAACTATGATAATATGTAATAATAATTTATAATACATAATATTATTGTTAATATACATAACAATAATAATATGTGCACTATTTGTTTTTATGTTGTATTTCCGATCAAATAAATGAGTCTTCGTAAGACTTCTTTCAATTGGTGATTTCTGTTTTAAATCAAATATTAAAATGTGAAATTTTTAATTAAGGCCATTATTAGCTATTTGAACAACCCTGTAATATTCAGCCAAAATATTTTGTTACAGGGTCGAATGGTTACAAAAGAACATGAGCTGAAGAAGAAATGTTATGGGTTATTATTTATTTATTGAAATTATAATGTCTATCATTTACAATATGTAGGGCAGCCATAGGAAAATATAATTTCTTGAAAGTTCAACAGTAACCGTTGTAAATACAATAAAATAGAATAAAAAAAATCGAAGCTTTTGCCCATTTTCTGAACATGTGTCAGTAGGAACAGATAACTGAGACTAAATAAAACTCAGAAAAATGATATAGACATATTAAAAGCTAATTACAAAAACACACCACAAAATTACTAAAACTTTAAAAGTAAATAAATAAAATATATCAATTAGGGCTGTCAAAAGATTAATCGTATCCAAAATAAAAGTTTGTGTTTACATAATATATGTGTGTGTACTGTGTATAATTATTTATATATATATAAAAACACACACAATCATGTATACATTTAAGAAAAAATGGTTATATTTACATATAAAATATTTATATATAATATAAATTATATAAATGTATATACAGTATATAAATGCAAATATTTCTTAAATATATACATGAATGTGTGTGTATTTATACATAATAATTATACACAGTACACACACATATATTATGTAAACAAACTTTTATTTTGGATGCGATTAATCGCGATTAATCTTTTGACAGCCCTAATATAAATAAAATCTCATTCAAATTATTAACTAAAGCATTTATTTGTGCTGGTAGCCAAAGGAAATATATAATGCAGTAACATTGACAAATGCGGAACAATTAGTTCATGCGTTCATGACATCAAGGCTAGATTATTGTAATGCTCTACTGGGTGGTTGCCCTGCACGCTTAACAAACAAACTACAGCTGGTCCAAAAAGCAGCAGCTCGAACCAGGAAGTTTGACCATATTAGCCGTTAACCGTTGTAAATAAAATTAAATAAAAAATCTAAACTTTTGGCCATTTTCTGAACATGTGTCAGTAGGACTGTGATTTCTTGTCATATCGAGCAGCTTTCACAAAGAACATCAGTGTGAGTCTCACCCTATAATGTACATGTCTGTGTTCCCGTCTCCAACATGCAGGCCCAGTAAAGCAGTGATGTCTTCGGGAGGCATGGCGGAGCCCACGTTCCAGGTGATCATATGCACCCTGATGGCAGAGAGACACATTAGAGAACGCCATGTCTACAGTCCTCTGCTATCGCAACTGCATTACGAGCCGAGTCATGTGACTCTGTGTACATGTGCACCTCTTCACTCACGTTTACATCATTCTGATCATTCACTAAGAATTGTGCATATTTTCACCGCCATTCTTCACATACCCCAATGCACAGCACAGATGATGAACTCTATATATGTGAGCCTGGACCACAGAACAGTCACATGGATTTATACATCATCTGAAAGCTGAGTAAATAAGCTTTCCATTGATGTGTGGTTTGTTAGGATAGGACAATATTTGTGTGAGATGCAACTATTGAAAATCTGGAATCTGAGGGTGCAAAAAAAACGAAACATTGAGAAAATCTCCTTTTAAAGTTGTGCATTTATGTTCACGATTGTGCTGCATTCACTCACAAAAATACATGTTTTATATATTTACGGTAGGAAATGTACAAAATATCTTCATGGAACATGATCTTTACTTAATATCCTAATGATTTTTGGCATAAAAGAAAAATCAATAATTTTGACCCATACAATGTATAGTTGGCTATCGCCACAGATATACCCGTGCGGCTCCAGACTGGGTCACATATGGTGGGTGTGTTACTGGTCAAGCTCTTCCAGCGCACATGGATTTGTTCATTGGCTCTTTAGTATCTGGCCTCAGTCGTTTTTTCAGGGACGTGCCTAAAATGTCCCCATTTCAATGTTTTCAACCATCAATATACCGCATTATTGTTTCACGGTTTTGTTTTTTTGTTTCTTTGTCTTGTCATGTGATTCCCTGTTTGTCATGTGATCCTGCCATGTGTCTTGCCATTTGTTAATCGTCTTGATTATTGTTCACAGGTGTTCCTTGTCTTGTAATTAGTCTGTGTATTTTAGGCCCAGTTTACACGTACATGGTTGAAAAACGGAGACATTTCCCTTCGTTTACAAGCAAACGGAGAATTCGCCTCTGAAAACGATTCTTTCTAAAAACTCCGGCCAGATTGGAGATTTTGGAAAACTTTGTTTGCATGTAAACTGAGAAAAACTGAGTTTTAGGCAGCCGACGTCACAGTGTATGACTATTTTTGGGATTCTGATTGGCTGACGTGGGCTTGAGCTTCTCGTTACACTGTCACCTACAGGTTGGGCATGCTCTTGACGGCATATACACGGGTTCATGTAAACGAACACTTTCCTGAAAACTGACAGATGTGCACGATGTTATTTTTGAAAACGGAGAGAGGGTGAAATGTCCGTTTATGAAAATAGCCGTCCACGTGTAAACGTAGCCTCAGCCCTCATGTTTGCCCTGTGTCTTTGTCTAGTATTCAATGTTTCATGTCCTTGTTCCTAGTTCTGAGTTTTGATGCCATGCCATTGTTTTATGTTTATGTTTTTTGAAGTAAAGTTGCATTTGGGTTCTCAACCAGCTTGCCTCCAGTGGTAATTCATAACACTTATATTCATGTTGTCAACATGAACACAGTTTCTTTGCCACCTCAATGTAATGACTTATTTATAAATTTGCACATGACAAGTCGGAGTGGAATAGGTGCGGTTAGAGTGTTTACATGCCTGTTTATTGTGATTTAAATCGGCATACACCATATGTTTAAAAAAAAAAAAAAAAAATTTAGTCTTTTAAAAAGGCACCTGAAATAATAAACTAATTGCAATGTAGTGGTGTCAGAAATTTCGGTGTGGGGTTGCACATATTGCTCATAATTTTACTCATTCCCGCAGATTTTGTGCTCTAACTCAAAGTACACGCACATAAAGCCGCCTCTCAGCACTAAATTTAGTTCTTCTTTTCAGCTAATTGCGCTTAAACAGTCTAATACACACAACATAATGTCACAATGTCAGTCTTGGCGAGTATGTTTTAAGTGAACGTGAACAGTTGAGAAAGAAAACGCATGTGTAACAGAGTAATGCTGCGTTCACACCAAACGCGAATAGAGCGTCAAATTCGCGTCTAGTTTGACGCTTGAACATTTTGAATGCATAAAAAGCAAGCGTTTGAAGCGAAATTGACGCGCGTCCGAGGCGAAATCCGCTTCTTGTGGGAGAGGCGAGTGCTAGGCGGTGTCTGTTTGCAAGAAAGGCCGCGAAATTTAAAAATACTACTGTTATTGTGTCACGAAATGTAGTTTTAAGAGTTGTTCAGTCGAGAATGTAGTTGTTTAAAGCTCAAATCTGTGGTTTGTTTATAAAGATAGCGCCTATTTACAAAATTTGATCTGACGTTTCTGAGATCCAGACGATCACCGGGCGTTCAGCGCTCATCTAACCCGCCTGAACAGCCTCACCTCGGCTAGTGCTCCTGACGTCTGCCGCTGGTAAACCAGAAATGTTTAAATTCACAATCTATAGCTTCGGTTCTATTATATGAAACATATAAGTTAAAATACATTAATGACTCGTTATAACGTTGGTCAAACGACTTCTTTAATTATGAGTTTTTCTTCATCTCATTCAGAAATGTATGACTGCAAGTGTTCAGTGTCACATTCATGAACATATAGCTGAACAATGTCATTCCTTCTTTCACGCAGGCATTTAGTCATATTACAAAATAATTTATTGAGGCCAAATATTTAAAATTACATTATAGTCTGAAAAGCGGGCCTGCCCCCGTTTATTACGTCACTTCACCAGCAGCAAGCAGGCTCCTGATTGGTTAACGGAGGCATCAATTGATGCCAAAGTTAAATATTTTCAACGCGTTTCGCTCCAGACGCTCAATTCGCCTCATTCGCGCGTCAATTTGTGTCTACCGCTTAGCGCTAAACGTCTCATTCGCGCCGCAGGACCTCCAGATGCGCGTAACCGCGTCTTTACATTGACTTAACATTGAATTCACTCGCACCAGACGCTCTATTCGCGTTTGGTGTGAACGCAGCATAATGGATCCGCCCATGAAGTCTTAAAGTGACAGCAGCCTAATATACCTGCTACCAAATTATGAGATAATATAAAAAATATCTATATGGCAGTTTTTCCCTATGGTATTGATGTCAAAATTGTGGCCAGTGAAAATGCTGAGTGGCTTGTAACTTTGGAAAACCACTCGCCACAGTGGCTGGTGAGCTAAAAAGTTAATGTCAAACCCTGTATATATTATATACAAAATTCAACCCCGCAAAGTGTCTGGTAGGAGAGACTGCGATACACACCTCTGCTGAAATACACACACATTTGGCAGGTTGGCTGGTGTTAATGTCATCCTGGTTACAACCATTATGATCTTAATCACATCAATTTGATCAAAGTATTGTGTTTACATGAGGGACAGTTTAATTGCGATATTGCCTAAATCTCATTATAATCATATTATCAGTGTGCATGACACTCGAAAATGTTTTAATATGGTGCAAAAGTTCATTTATTTCAATAATTCAACTTAAAAGGTAAAACTAATATATTATATAGACTCATTACATGCAAAGTGAGATATTTCAAGCCTTTATTTGTTATTATTTTGATGATTATGGCTTACAGCTTATGAAAACATCAAAATTTGAATATTGTGAAAAGCTTTTATAAGCTGTAAGCCATAATCATCAAAATAATAACAAATAAAGGCTTGAAATATCTCACTTTGCATATAAAGAGTCTATATAATATATTAGTTTCACCTTTTAAGTTGAATTACTGAAATAAATGAACTTATAAATACAGAAATAAATGACTGTATAAGAGTGTGTGTTTCCATATCTTTAGTTGGGACATTGAGCTTGAAGACATGTTTGTGCCATATTAATAAATAAACAAGTGAAAGAAATGAAAAGGGAGTAAGAACATGATCAGGATAATTACACATGCTTGTGATGTGGACAGCGTTGTTGATTATAACGGGAGCGACCTAGTTTTGTCGTGTCACATCACGTCACTCCATTGCAGTTAAAGATGTTTATAAATCATCTCATTTAAGATCCAAACAATGAATATATAAATATTTAATATATATTTTTCTCAATAATTCCACCAGCATCCCTTCCAGCTTTATTTCCAAGAAAGAGAATCCTCTTATATTCTTATCTAAGTGTGTGTGTGTGTGTGTGTGTGTGTGTGTGTGTGTGTGTGTGTGTGTGTGTGTGTGTGAGTGTGTGTGTGTTTGTTTGCGTGCGTGCGAGTGTGTATGAGTGTGTGTGTGAGTATACAGTGCTATGCATAAGTTTAGACACCCATGCTAAAGTTGCCTAAAAAGAGGAATAAAAAATCATCTTTTGGAAATTTATCTTAATGCCTTAATTTAAAAAATGAGGAAAACTCCAACCTTTAAGGACACCAATTTTCTTTGTGAATGAATAATGTATCGTAAAAAAATAAATGTTCTTCCTTAAAATACAGGGTGCATAAGTTTGGACACCCCTATGTTAAATTCCCATAGAGGCCGGCAGATTTTTATTTTTAAAGGCCAGTTATTTCATGGATCCAGGATACTATGCATCCTGATAAAGTTCCCCTGGCCTTTGGAATTAAAATAGCCCCACATCATCACACACCCTTCACCATACCTAGAGATTGGCATGGGGTACTTTCCATAAGATCATATCTCAATGCAAATTAAACCAGCTTTTAGGCTAACTGAAATTAAACCATGTCAATCTCCAGGTATGGTGGAGGGTGTGTGATGATGTGGGGATATTTTAATTCCAGAGGCCAAGGGAACTTTATCAGGATGCAGAGTATCCTGGATTCATGAAATAACTGGCCTTTAAAAATAAAAATCTGCCTGCCTCTATGGGAATTTAACATAGGGGTGTCCAAACTTATGCACTCTGTATTTTAAGGAAGAACATTTATTTTTTTACGATACATTATTCATTCACAAAGAAAATTGGTGTCCTTAAAGGTTGGAGTTTTCCTATTTTTTTAAATTAAGGGATTAAGATAAATTTCCAAAAGATGATTTTTTATTCCTCTTTTTAGGCAACTTTAGCATGGGTGTCTAAACTTATGCATAGCACTGTATATGTTAATAATGCAATCCTTCTCTAAGCTTTCACCTCACTAATGTGCACTGTTACTGAATGTGTGTGTGTGTGTGTGTGTGTGTGTGTGTGTGTGTGTGTGTGTGTGTGTGTGTGTGTGTGTGTGTGTGTGTGTGTGTGTGTTTGTTTGCGTGCGTGCGTGCGTGTGTGTGTGTGTGTTTTCTAAATGCGTGAGTAAGTATATATGTTAATAATGCAATCCTTCTCTGATCTTTGACCTCATAAGCTAAGAGAGAATGATGTGCACTGTCACTGAATGTGTGTGTGTGTGTGTGTGTGTGTGTGTGTGTGTGTGTGTGTGTGTGTGTGTGTGTGTGTGTGTGTGTGTGTGTGTGTGCGTGTGAGTTTGTGTGTGTGAGTATATATGTTAATAATGCAATCCTTCTCTAATCTTTGACCTCACTAATGTGCACTGTTACTGAGTGTGTGTGTGTGTGTGTGTGTGTGTGTGTGTGTGTGTGTGTGTGTGTGTGTGTGTGTGTGTGTGTGTGTGTGTGAGTTTGTGTGTGTGAGTATATATGTTAATAATGCAATCCTTCTCTAATCTTTGACCTCACTAATGTGCACTGTTACTGAGTGTGTGTGTGTGTGTGTGTGTGTGTGTGTGTGTGTGTGTGTGTGTGTGTGTGTGTGTGTGTGTGTGTGTTTTCTAAATGTGTGAGTAAGTATATATGTTAATAATGCAATCCTTCTCTAATCTTTGACCTCACTAATGTGCACTGTTACTGAGTGTGTGTGTGTGTGTGTGTGTGTGTGTGTGTGTGTGTGTGTGTGTTTTCTAAATGTGTGTGTGAGTGAGTATATATGTTCTTAAAATGCAATCCTTCTCTGATCTGTGACCTCATAAGCTAAGAGAGAATGATGTGCACTGTTACTGAATGAGTTCATTATAACCGCTGGCACTGCGCTCGTGACATATTTCCATTTTCAAATAATCCGGCTCGCTAGTTTCCAGTCATGTATGTTTTCCATGTGCTGCAGTCGCCTTGTTTCCTAAACGTCTTTATCAGGAGACGGCAGAAGAGAACATTACTGTGTACAGAATAATAATGCAAGCCCAGCAGATCTGATAAAGCAGGAGTAAACACACGGTTATTTCAACAACACACATCAGCGGCGGAGGCTGACGGGGGATAGTGAGAGTGTCGTGCTTTAAACTAACAGCAATAAGATCAGAACAAACTCACCCCTTTATTTATTTGTATTAAATGTACATATTAAGCACTATTTAGCATCATTTTTCATTGAGAGTTATTTTGTTGTATGTAACTGACTTTCAGAACGATTTGTCCCAGCTGATGAACGATAAAAACATTGACAGCCAATCAGAATTCATCATGTTTTAAAGAGCTCGAGTATTTAAAGCGGCAGCTACAAAACTGCATTATGAGCTCAGAATACACAGAACGACACACACACACACACACACACACACACACACACACACACACACACACACACACACACACACAAGCAAATCATGTTTATAAGTCCCTTCTCTAATTCAGGTTAGTGGGGAAACGCACTGTTTGGGGTCAGAAAGATTTTATTTTTTTAGTAAATTAACACTTTTATTCTGCAAGGATACAGCGAAAGTAAAGATTTTAGTAAAGATATTTAGTAAAGATTTTTGTATTACAAAAAAAAAAAATCTATTTCAAATAAATGCTGTTATTTTTGAACTTTCTGTTTATCAAAGAATCCTGAAAAAAATATATCATGGTTTCTAATATATCACCGTTTCCAAAAATTAAGAAATCAGAAATGTTTTTTTGAGCAGCAAATGATGGATCGTGATATAATGGCTGAGAAAATTCAGCTTTGCATCACAGGAATAAATTGCATATTAAAATATTACACAATATAAGACTGTCAGTGTATATTTGGAAAAACTACAACAGGTAAAAGTGTCGGCTGTTTGGGCGCTAATGCTAAGTTTACAATATTGATTTCTTGTTTTTAATCGATCTTAATTTTTTTGATGAACAAATATCTTTTTAGTCTGTGCCATTCTCAGTTGATGCACAAACAAAACTTCACTAAACATTATTTGTAGTGTGCATGCCATCCAATAATCACAATACTCTGTGCTTTGTTACTTTTGATATGAAAAAAAGTCTCAGGTTTCAAATTCTGTCAATGTTATAATGATGATATTCAACTTACTGAAATGTATTATCAAGTCTCAGTCTCTCAATCAGTGTTTCAAACAGGGAAAGACATCAATAAAAACAGCTTAGAAATATAAATGTCATGTAATATTACCTTAACTCGTTAGTCAGCTAGAAAATACTCTAGAGGAGCATTTAGCTAAGTAGTACTATAGACAAAAACTCTGATTAAAGGATTAGTTCACTTTAAAAAAAACTTTTGCTGATAATTTACTCACCCCGATGTCATCCAAGATGTCCATGTCTTTCTTTCTTCAGTCGAAAATAAATGAAGGTTTTTGATGAACACATTTCTCCATATAATGGACGTCAATGGGCCCCAAACGGGTCAAGGTCCAGATGACAGTGTCAGTGCCGCTTCAACGGGCTTTAAACGACACCAGACGATGAATACGGGTCTTATCTAGCGAATCGCTCGGTCATTTCAAAAATAAATAAAAAAGTTTAAGTTTTATAAGCACAAATGCTCGCCTTGCTCTGTTCTGTGATGCGCGTTCGTGACGTCATGTAATACGCAGTTACGTTGTAAAGGTCACGCTTCTATGAGGAGTAAAACATTTCTGTCCTGACGAAATTTTTCTTTTAGGCTTTTTAATATTACAACAACCCGGATTCGCACACGAAATGGGCATTTTAAACGATAAACTGACACAAAGACATTTGAATATGTGTGTATGGTCCTCCTTCCGCACATCTGTAAACACTGACTCGTCAAGCGTGACCTTTACAACGTAACTGCGTATTACGTGACGTCACGAACGCGCATCACAGAACAGAGCAAGGCGAGCATTTGTGCTTATAAAACTTAAACTTTTTTATTTATTTTTGAAATGACCGAGCGTTTCGCTAGATAAGACCCGTATTCATCGTCTGGTGTCGTTTAAAGCCCGTTGAAGCTGCACTGACACTGTCATCTGGACCTTGAACCGTTTGGTCCCCAGTGAAGTACATTATATGGAGAAATGTGTTCATCAAAAACCTTCATTTCTTTTCGACTGAAGAAAGAAAGACATGGACATCTTGGATGACATCGGGGTGAGTAAATTATCAGCAAAAGTTTTTTTTAAAGTGAACTAATCCTTTAACATGGAAAAGACGCCTTTTATCGCGTGTCGCGGCGTCGCGTCGCGTGTAGGTAGGACACGGTGAAACACGCCAAATTGGCTAGTGATTATTATCCGCATGTTAATTTCAAACCCTGGTAGAAATGGTACCTGAAGTCCTCCACGACCTGCGACTGAGTGTCCGCGGTGCCGGCGACAGAAAGGGCCCTCTGAGGGTGGGACACAGGATCTGTGGCTGGAGGTTTGTATGATGGGGTCTGTGGAAGAGAGGCGGCCCTCATGGAAATGTGGCTCCGGGCCATTGCAGCGTGTCCTGAAATCTTCTGTCCAGCCAAACTCGGAGGTCCATGACTGACATTAGCAACGTTGAGTTGAGTTTGAGCTTCTGGCGGGTTACCGGAGCTGTCGGCGCCGCTCGGTTCAGCGTGGCTGGTCGTCTGCTGAGCTTTAGGAGATTCTGGAGGTTTGGGCTCTGATACGTCGATCGATCCCTCCACTCGCGGGGTCCTCTGGGGCCGTCGGGGCCGGGCTGGAGCCGCTGCTGGTGTAGAAGTGGCAGGAGAAGACGTGGAGGACGTTTCTGACGGGCCTTTTGCTTGTGCAGATGATGCCAGATCATTCGTTTTACACTGGCTTTGAATTTGCTGCTCTGGTTCCATTGTTATCTAAGAGAAGCATAACGATGAATCAATCAGCATGTGCATTTCAACAACTACCTTCACTTTTTAACAACATTTAGCCTTGTCCCGGACTAAAATGCATGTTTGAGCTATTTTAACTGAAAGAAACTTGCACTGATGTACCTTAAAATATGTCAGTGCTATTATTTTGTCTCAAGATTCACACCAATAATGTTTTTTTTTTTCTAAGGCACGTTCATAAAAGCAACTTTAATGCCCTAATCCTGGATTAATCTAAACCCTGTCTGTGAAACAAGGCTTAAAAGCATTCAAAACAAAAGTGGCATGTCAAAATAAAGGCTGCTCATAATGGCCCTCATTTGTCAATCTTGCGTGGAAACGGGCGTATATGTTGGCGTAAGATTATGCTTACACTCCTCTCACCGCTTGATTTATGAAGCTGTGCGTACCTTTGAAATTCAGGTGTACGCAATACCTGCCTCTTGATAAATGCCGCGGCTGAAACCGATCTTCATTAGATTAACACGCCCCTATATATTCACGTCTCCGCCTCCCCCACGCCCTCATTTTACGCCATGGACACACGGAAGACGGCAAAGAGGAGAAACTTCTCCGGTGGAAATCCAGTTTAAATCGCTGGTTGGTTGAGCAAATTACCTATCATCACAATGCATTATTTTACAGCACGTGTTTTGAAACTATTAGCATTGAATTTCGCATGACGTCACATGTAATGGGGTGTACAATAGTGATGATGATGTGAATAATTGCATGACAATTTGTAATATTCTTCTTATTAGTGTTATGATTTTGATTATTAATGACGCTTATTGTTATTTAGAAGAAGAATGTCTTTGTTACTATTATTATTTGTATTATTATTATTATTATTTAAAAGAAGAAGAATGTCATTTTAATTATTTTGTCAGTCTGAATTATGTTTTGGTCATTGAAAGCCTTTCATTCCTGAACCCAGTCCGTGCACACCTGCCGGGCTTAACTCACAAAAATAAACACTGAAGTTTATAATTTCTATGTTGTTGTTTTTTTTACAGTGGGTCATAATATATCATTTCTACCAGAAAGACTCGGGAGATAAATTGATATAACAGCGCATATTTATTAACAGCCCAGCAAGCATGAATTTATAAAGTTCTTTGGCGTAGGCCCCGTCCTTAGAGAGCAATGCGAGGGTAGCGGAATCTGCATATCCTGCCTGAAGACGAAGGCAGGGGCGCAGCCGACCCCCTGGAGGTTAAGGAAGGGACCATCCTGGTGGTGGTGGGGAGGATGGAGGTACTTGGCGGCGTCAGCATCTGCGAACTCAGATGAATGTAAGTACCGATCTTTTATACTGTGAGTGCTAGCACATGATTGGTTAGAAGAGAAGTAATACGTGGCACGCTGATTGAGTCTTCCTGGCAGAACCTACGCTAAAGCTGTCATATCTTTAGTTTGTCAGTGCATTTTGTGGTGTTAGGAATTGTTTTGTCTGCGCATTTCAGCACTAACTCAAAACGTGCGTACATGTACACCACCTCCTGAGCTGGCGTAGGATTTGAGCGTGCCGTACGCCAACGTCCATATTGATAAATCGCAAAGTCACCGTGGTTTTGGGTGTATGCCAGGTGTACGCTGGAAATTTGGTGTACGCACTTTTCATAAATGAGGGCCATTGTGTGTGTGCATTTGTTTTCAGTTTGGGCATATTACACTATTCTCATCTCCATTTCCAAATGCAAAATGTTACTGGATACAGTACCTAGCATAGCGACTTGCATTGCCTAGCTGTATTTTAGTGGGCTAAATCCCTGTAATCCTTCTGGTTAATGTTTTTCAGTTAAAAACAGAAACTCCCCAAAATCACATGAGCATGGTTGGGTTGTAATAACAATGGGTTGCATAATCTTACACCTCAAAAGATTTTTAAAAGCGTCTTTAACAGAAATGAAACCATTCAGAAGTTTTTGGGTTGGCCAGATTTTTTACATGTTTTTATTAGGAGTCTCTTATTCTCACCAACGATTTACTGAAATATATTTTAAAATGTAATATATTCCTGTGATCAAAGCTGAATTTTCAGCATCGTTACATTACTCAGTCTTCAGTATCACATTATCCTTCAGAAAGCATTCTTTTGCAACATTATACTGTCACTTTTGATCAATTTATGCATCCCTGCAGAATAAAAGTTTAATTTCTTTACATTTTAGACATTTTTAGAATGTTTTTTTTTGTTTTGTTTTTTAGCATTACTTTCACAGAACAATATTCACTTTCACAAAAGAATAATGAAAAAAAAAAAAAAAAAAAAAAATCCTGATAATTTACTCAACCCCATGTCATCTAAGATGTCCATGTCTTTCTTTCTTCAGTTGAAAAGAAATGAAGGTTTTTAATGAAAACATTCCAAAATAAATTTCTCCATATAATGGACTTCAATGGCAACCAACAGTTTGAAGGTTCAAATGTCAGTTTCAGTGCAGCTTCAAAGTCTCGACACGATCCCAGCTGAGGAATAAGAGTCTTATCTAGCGAAGCGATCTGTCATTTTCTAAAAAAAAAAGTAAATTATATACATTTTAACCACAAATGCCCGTCTTGTACTGAGATGCGCCACGCATTACGTCATCACGGTGGAAAGGTCACGCGTGACGTAGTCGGAAGTTTACAAGTTTCAAGTAGGAGGACCGTTCAAAGTTATTGTATGTTGAATGACACATATTTATATGTATGTGTGTCAGTATATTGTTTAAAATGGTCCTTACGTGTGCATATCCTGGATGTTCAATGAAATCACGCGTGACCTTTCCAACGTGATGACGTAATGCGTGGCGCATCTCAGAGATAGTACAAGACGGGCATTTGTGGTTAAAAAGTATATTATTTTTAATTTTATTTTAGAAAATGACTGATCGTTTCGCTAGATAAGACTCTTATTTCTCGGCTGGGATCGTGTCGAGACTTTGAAGCTGCACTGAGACGGACATTTAAACCTTCAAACCGTTGGTTGCCATTGAAGTCCATTATATGGAGAAAAATCCTGGAATGTTTTCCTCAAAAACCTTAATTTCTTTTTCGACTGAAGAAAGAAAGACATGGACATCTTGGATGACATGGGGGTGAGTAAATTATCAGGATTTTTTTAATTTGAAAGTGAACTAATCCTGTAAGGGTAAAACATACTACAGAAGCTCTTCCAAGGTGATGGGTTTCATCTCTAGCTCGGAGGGATTCTATTCTAGTGTGAGCTCTCTGAAATGACAGCTGATGGACTGGACAAAAAACTAGACTAGACAACAGACACAGCTGTGAACGTTCCCTGCCCACAGGAAAACACTGCTTATAGTTGAGTCATTTATTTCAACAACTCTCCTTGCTTTGTTGCAAATAACCAAAAATGATGAATTGCTGTTTCCTACAGTAGACTCTAGTTATTAATAAGGAATGTGACTGCTGTGTACTGGAAGTGAAAAACACCATGGTCTTTAAAGATGTCATATCGATTACAATTTGAGTATGGAGTACCACAAGGCTCAGTACTAGGACCGTTGTTTTTCACCTAGTACATGCTACCCTTGAGAGATACCATTAAGAAGCATGGCGTTAGTTTTCACTGTTATGAGGATGATACTCGGCTTTATTTTTCTCCGCGCCCTAACGAAACATCCCAATACACAAAATTAACGGAATTTGAATTATTCTAATAAAATAGCAACATGATCGAAATTTGTACCGATTTTTTTTTAAATGTGATACACCAGGCTTTTGAGCGAACGTGTATTTGTTCATCTCTCAATCATCATTATTATTGTATTGCATTACATGTTTTGCCCTCCAACAGATGTTTGATAATAAAACCAACCAAGCATTTCGATATTACCATACTATGACAAATTATTAGGAGATGATAGTATGTATTTTATGTAAGTAGGCTATACTGTTATAAAGATATTACTGATTTACATTACAAGCTATCAGAATTTCATCTTACTTTTTGGCCATAGAAATATCAGCAATGGCACCAAATTAAACATCAGTTTGGTCCTCTGCATAAAACTGAGGTGTTTTTTCCTCCTCGATGAGCTCCATGTTCTCATTAAATCAGACTATATGAGCCATAAAATATTATACAAAACCTAAAAAACGTTTGCAAACCTTTTTTTAATATGTTTTTTAAAAGCCTAAATTCAATCTGTTCATCATATTCATATAAAGCGATTGAGTCTCTTCCGAAAATTTGGACTCATATGGATTAGTTTTACGGTCTCTTTATTAACTTTTTGAAGCGTCAAAGTGGTAGTTGCGTAGCTGTCAATGGAGGGAGAGAAATCTCTCAGATTTCATCAAAAATACCTTAATTTGAGTTCTGAAGATGAATGAAAGTGTTAACCCCAACGACATGATGAGGGTGAGTAATTAATTAAAGAATAAAAAAAATTGGGTGAACTAACCCTTAAAACCAGAATAAATGCAAAAATATTGATACAAATATCCAACAACCGGATTGTAAATATTTAGACACAGTCATGTGTCTTTGTACTTGCACAGTAGTCGTGGTCTTCACCTCGCTGTGCTCTGTGTTCGCCTGCCTGACCGGCTTGCCTTGTATTGACAAGATTGTTACAGTCAAGCACACGACTAGACGTATTTGCCTATCGGTGTGGAATAACGCAAAGCATGTGACCAGCAGAAAAGGAAAAGAGACAAAAATATAAACTCCACCTAGCAATGATGACCCCAAATGCAGTGAGTCATTGTGGATGTATTTGATTATGCATACACACACACACACCCACATGAAATTCTTGCAGTGAATCATTGTGTATGCATTTGAATATGTGTGTGTATATGTATACAGATAGATAGATAGATAGATAGATAGATAGATAGATAGATAGATAGATAGATAGATAGATAGATAGATAGATAGATAGATAGATAGATAGATAGATAGATAGATAGATAGATAGATAGATAGATAGATAGGTTTGCTGAGTGTGGAGAACTGCATAATTAGAAAAGCTTTAAAAATGAGATGTTCATGGGGGTGGATGAGATTCAATACTTCATTAAAATTGAGTGAACCATCATAAAATCTAATTAGAATCATTCCAAATTAGTTAGCTAACTACATAAGGTGCACTGTTTTTATATCAGTGATTTTATAGATAGTCTAATATATTATGTAAGGCTCAAAATATTACTTTTGAGCCATGGTTATACACATAAGGTAAGAAACTAAGAAAAATCCTGAAGGTCACCTTAATATGCATTATGACCTACTTGTGTGTTTTTCCTTAGAGGATACGAAGAAGCGTTTGAACCATTCAGTATCTGATCGCACTAAATACACAACAAAGCTGTTTGTGATCTTTCAGCCTCTGAATAATGCCACAGATGCACATGCATTTCTCACACACACACACACACACACACACACACACACACACACACACACACACACACACACACACACACACACACACACACACACACACACACACTCACTGATTAATAACCCACATTTATGCATTTATTTAAAAATAGTTGAAATTACAGTAAACACAAAATAAAAACAACATGCAAACAATCCAGTATTAGTTAAACACAACTGAAGTAATGAGAAAGAAATGGTATTAACATTTTTTAATGATTTAATGGTAATAACATGTTATAGCTTATTACGTTATATTATGTACAAGTTATTCGTCATATCATATTTATGCAATCCTACGCATGTTTGCACTTGTGCTATTACAGTTTTACGCAATTATAGTGTTGGCAATAGACTTTCTTACCCAATGTCCTCGTTCAAGGCAGGCTGATGAGAACTGATGGTATGTTGGCAGGAGATCTGATGTGCACCGCTGGAAACCAGACTTACTGATAAATATAATCAAATAGCTTCGCGGACATCAAAATAGCTCATCATCATGCGACAATATCGGTTGAGCTGATGGAAGTGAAAGCACGTTCAGATCCAATGTGTCACATCAGTGCCCGCTGTCCCTGATACACTAACAGCGAAAGACCTTGAGGTTTACTGGAAGGAGAAAATGGGTCGCTGAAGGCGAGTGCATTTCATCCGCAGATGTCGCGGTGTTCTTCGACGTGAGCTCGTTTCGCGTTCAAAGAAAAGCGTTCTGTCAATGACAAGACATGAACGTCCACTGTTGTCCTTCAGAGCTGCTGCTCGTGTTTCGTGCACTTATTGCACCAGAGCTGCTGGCGTTGCTTTCGTCAGAGATTTAATCATCACCACGGACGAGGCGCTCTTGTCACATGGTATTCGGCTGAAGCTCCGCTATAGATAAAGCTTATATTTGCATTTCCTCTTGCAAGGCAGCAAAAGTGTTAAAGGTCTATGTTTAGTTTTGGGATAGGCTGCAGTTTTTGGACCGCAGTACCGTGTAAATAATGAAATGCCGCATGAGAACGCGTTGCTGTTGTCATGACAGCGCGCATCTTTTTCTTTTTTTTAAATCAACATAAAGACCTAGGACAATTAATGCAATGCAAATGAATGCAAGAATGAAAACCATTAGCAATTCGATAAGATAATTGTACGTTTTAAATGGCAAATGAAAGTGTACAAACTTTAATGTTACATTATGTAATAATGTACACATTACTTTAATGTGATGATGTTATAGGGCTAATGTTGCATTGGCATGGTTAAAATAATACTTATCTTATCCTTATGAATTTGTATCAGTAAATGAAGAGGTCACAATTTTACTATGGTGTACCGCAAGGCTCAGTACTAGGACCGTTGCTTTCTACCCTGTACATGCTACCCCAGTTGGGAGATTATTAAAGGGGTGGTTGATTATGATTTCACTTTTCTAACTTTAGTTAGTGTGAAGCCTATGTTGCTGTTTGAGCATAAACAACATCTGCAAAGTTATGCCACTCAAAGTTCAAAGCAAAAGGAGATATTTGCTTTTAAAGAAATTGCTTTTTAAGGACTAGCTACAACAAACGGCTGGTAGGGACTACAAGACATTCCTCCTGGGTTAGTGACATCCCAAAACCTACAATTTACATAAACCCCGCCCCCGGAACACGATTTATAGATTATCAAGACAAAATATAATCAATGATTAGAAGATAACTACACATAACCTACATAAATTCATCAACTTACCATTCAAAAATGTTGTCTACATGTTGTTACTTATTCTTGAGTCTCTCTATCTTTGTTTGAACATAAAAGGCTAAACGTTTTTGATTAGCTCCGCCCCCTATGCCACGAGAAGCAGCTCATTTACATTTAAAGGGGGACATACACAAAAACTGTGTGATTTCTTCGCTCCCTGAGAAAACATACCAATTCACAAAATTAACAGAATGCATAGTTGATATAAATTTTGAAAAGAAAACCAGAAGTTTTAATTATTGGACCAAAAACCTCCGCACTCAGCTTAACTTGTAGGCAGAGTGTTTTTTTCAGCAGATACTTCTTCCTCCAGACATAACGATGATCCATAGAGCCAAAAAGTTCCTGTTTTTTTTTTTCTATCACTCCATAGAACAGAATCCCCAAACTTTGGCTTACTTATATGATTTTGGGCAAATTGGAGGCAATATTTCTTGAGCTTTTGAGTCAGTAGTGGAGAACGTCTTGTAGTTCTGGCATGCGTTTAGTACGCACCTTACTGTGCAGCTGAAACCTCAGTGCCTGTTGACAAGTCTTGCTGCATGTCTTTTGCAGTCACTCGAGTGTTTTTCTGAACCTGCCTTCTCAGAAATCTGGTTGCAGTTGTTGATAGCGTCCATTTTCTGCCCCGTCCAGGTAGTGTAACCACTGTTCCTTTAACTTTCAACTTGCGATCTATGCTTCCATTGGTGTCTCTGAACAATTAGTGCCTTCGCTATCTTTTTTAATCCTGTTTGTGAAGGGCGGTGACATCTCTAATGACCATATTTATTTATTATTTATTTGACTTATCCATACTTATTTCTAACATGCAGTCAAACGTGACGCTCAACAAACCTAGCCAGGTATTTCATGTGTTCTAGCTCAAGCACACCCGGTGCAACTAATGAAGCCCTTGATGAGTCGCATCAGGTGTGCAACCACTGTTTTGTGCTGTTGTGAGGGATTCTATTCAGGGGGGTTAACAATTTTGAGATTGCAGAAGTCATTAGAAGTTAAATTTTCAGTTGAATTTGGGGAAACCACTTGAAACATGTGTTTTGTTAAGTTATTTCAATTACTTTTGTTTGATTTGTTCATTGCAAACAGCTGAAAGTCTGTCAATGTTGCCAATAAACCTGATTTGCAATGGGGGGTTAAATAGTTTTGATTACGATGTATATGATAGTACTGTAGTGTTCTTTGTACTATATAGCTGTGGGAAGTGAGCAATTTTAATAATGTGATATGTTTGTGCATTTGTGAGAGCGGTTATGTAAGCTGAAACCGCCACTGGTTAGATACAGTGTCTTCCACAGGCAGCATTTCACACTCTGGTGCACCGTAGACTTAAGTCAGCTTTTACACTAACAGAGACACTGCTGTTCACTACAGAACATTAATGTATTAAACCCAGTAAGTTTCTCAACATTTCAAAATAAGGTTGTTTATTTTCACATTTACTCACAGTCACAATGTGATAGTAAAGTCAGTCACAACTGCATTTCATGCTAACTTTATGATCACATGGACAATGTGTAATGTTGAGCCATTCTTTGATTTAAATGAAATAAATAGCCACAATACATGAGCAACTACAGCTGTTGAATGTAATTAGTCGATGAGAGGCTCTATATGATGCAAGGAAAGAGAAGGCTGTTTCAAAGCATCCTTGTGTTTGAGAGATGTTCAGGCATCGTGAACCCAGAATACTCTTTTAATGACACAGGCATGGGGTCTGTTTGCCTGACACTGAACTGCTATTTAAAACACCACTACAGATGTGTGTCTAAAGAAGCATAGTCAAAAACAAGACTTCTCCTACAGCATTGCAAGTTTTTGTTTCACATAATATGACTTTACATCTTTTTTTGATGATTTGCATAATCAACTATACATTCAGATCAGGCAGCAGGGGAATTACATTTTTTGCTTATTAATCAACACAATTATTTCTCAAACATTATATAGATCTGAAATCACTAACTCACAGAAATGCTACTGAACCCGCAGCCAGATTAAACCTCGCTGTAATGTTTGTAAACCAGACAATATGACTTAAAGTCGGCATGAAACTGAAATTGTGATAGTATTTTCTTCCCTATTTGTGACATATATCTAAGTGAAATGGCTTCTCAAAGAAAAATGGAGAGGAAGATATTTTGAATAAAGACTTAAAATGTAAGAAAGAAGAGCACACAAATTTAAATAATAATAGAAAGAAAAAAAATATTTCACGTGTAAAATACTCCAACACATTTTAATATTTTATAACATTTGTATATAGTATATTGAGTGTATTATATTTTCTAAATACATAAAGTGTATGCATGTATATGCGTATTCTGTAACTTTTCTGTATGATGATTTTAAAGAAACCCCATACAAACCAAGATGACAACCAACAATGAACCAAGAGAGGCTCACCGGCACTAATTTACATTGAACAGTACATACAAATGTCTTTGTATATGGAGGATATAGTGACAGCATTTGCTGTAGATAAGGCTCATGTGCAGCGTTTTTAAGATGACAATCCATTATAAATATGAAGATGTACTGTATCTTGAGAATTATATTGTATCTTGATGAAGATTGACATTTTGTTAATAAAACATAAGCACTTTAATGTTGTAAACAATAAACAATTCATGTTTTGTTGTGTTTGGACTACTTTTTGTATGTTTTATAATTAGATAACGAAGATATATTAACAAAAAAAAAACTATTTTATAAGGGCCTCATTGATTAATTTAGCCTGGGACTTAATGTTGGTTCGCCTCTGCATGATATACTGTCTGTCACCCAAACCAAACACTGAATTTTTATCATTTTACCACCAAATCCGTATTCCCATTTCACCCTTATGGGGAATTTCTCCCTCTGCCTCTAGATAGCGATAGCTGTTCCCTTCAAAAACAGCAGGAAAAAAGAGAAAGAGAGAAATATGAGCTCCGTGACGTGGCAGAGTCAGTGTGTGTGTGTGTGTGTGAGAGACAGACAGACAGTTCAGCTCGAGCATCTTCAGCATGTGGACGATAGTCTTCACTGCCCTGCTTCCGTCCTTCATCTTATCATATGAAGTGGACACCAACAAACTCAATGGTCTTGCGAAGGCCAGAGTGGAGGTGAGCAAAGCATTTCATTCAGCTTCAGTCTCCGGACGGTCGATGAATGCGTTCAGAATAAACACATTCGGCTTGTAAACAAAACAACAAATGAGAATTTACCTTTTTAGCCAGCGTGTGTATCTAGTCATTTGTTTTAGGCTAATTAGCAAAAGCATTTCAACGCAATGTTTCTCATGAACGTGTAATCCCTAGAGTAAGGGAGACATTCAGGATTCATATAATTTGCAAAATGTCATGTCTCACTTGTGAACAATAAGCGATTCATAATGGCTCATTATCTCAGGGGGTTAGTGTTTAATATTTATAAGATTGCGTGTTTGTTTCTGGGTCAATGCACACTGTTTTACTGAACGATGCTAAAATGAAATCTACAGTGTTTTGCTGCCGCATTCATTAGTTCAAATTGAATGTCAAAATATAGGTATAATATTCACGTGTCAAAATAAAAGTCAGGTTATCACCTGAGGAAAGCCTTTAAGAAACACTATCGAATCCCCTTATACAAATACAACAAATGCTTAGAAAAACAATATACAAAAATCCTGGTTTTTGAATTTGATTGGCTGAGTGCTGATATACACTACAACATCATTGAGACTTTACAGATTTTCAGTCTGTATTAGTGGTAGGGAGTTTTCATTGACTCTTACTGCAGATTACACATTACACCAGTAGGTGGCGACACATGATTGTCTATGAAGAGTCAGTGAATTATTCACTCAACTATTTGTTCAAAATCATTCAGAAATTAAACTGTTGTTCAGAGATGCATGATGCCTAATTCGGCTTTGCCTTTCTTGATAATATTGTGTCTAAAATGTAAGTTACTCGATATTAACTTCTTGTTTATTAAAGTTTTATACAACCGCAATATTACTGTTGGAAAACTTTATTTCTTTGCCAGCCTAAGCATCAAGTTTGCATGTGTGCGAGTGGAAATCATGTTAAAATTTGCTTCGCAGAGAATGAGAAGTCCCAGTGCTGTTGTACTAAATGTCAGCACTCGTGGCTGAACACTTAGTGGCCAGAAGTGTATATTAATAATTTCTTCATATCTTTTTTTTTTAACCTTCCCCTTCAGACGTGTGGTGGATGACAGCTGAATAGGTTGAGGGAGGTAAGTACTGCGATATTGACTTAAATATTTTCTGTAGACAAAATAATAATAATGAAGAAGTATTACTAAAAACTTAACATCAACTCAGCTGGTTATGCGGAATTATATTCTTCTTTCTCCTCTCGATTCATTACAGGTCAAGGCCTTTGTGACCCAGGACATTCCTCTTTAGTATCCTTTATAATCACCATATGAACAGTCAATCAGTTATGGAGTAATAATTAAAATAAGGGTACGTTTACATGACAAAGGTTTGCTAAAAACAGAAAAGTTTTTCCTTCTCGTTTTTTGTGTTTAGACGACAGCGTTGTCAAAACGATCCCCATTCACACGGATGCAAGAAAACAACTAAAACCGCTGTATTCTGCTGCCAGGCCAGTAGATGGCGATGTCACTTTGAAGAAAAAGAAAAAAACACTACATGCCTATAGACTGAAGGCATAATAGAGAGCCTAGGTCCCGCCCCTTCCGGTGGACCACCATGGGACCTTATTTTGGAAAAATATTGTATGGTAGTCAATGGCGAGAGACAACAAATATTTTGATCTCGTTTGAATTGTGCCCTGAATTACACATATGATGTTTGTCAATTTAAAATATACATTTTAAAGTCAAGAAATTCGCAGTTTGATGTAATTACAAAGACTACAAACCCAAAAGGCGCACATGTGACGTCATACCTTTTCTCTCAATGAATGAAGCTAACTTTACTGAAGCTAACTTTACCGAAGCTAACTTTACTGAAGCTAACTTTACTGAAGCTAACTTTACTGAAGCTAACGTTACTGAAGCTAACGTTACTCAAGCTAACTTTACTGAAGCTAACTTTACTGAAGCTAACGTCTGTCATGTTTTCTATAGTCTTACGTTATAATCGTAGCGTTACGCCGTCATGCCGGAGTGTGTTGTACCAGACTGCACACACACGAGCAACGGTGACGTATAGTGCGAGACGAGAGATGAAGTTCATTGAGTGATTTCCACATAAAACTAAACGTTACTCTTCTGTTTTATGACAAACTGCGACTTTCTTCACTTTCTTAATTAATGTTTAAATTGACAAACATCATATGTGTAATTCAGGGCACAGTTCAGACGGAATAAAAAGATAAGTTGTCTCTCGCTATTGACTACATATTTTTTCCGAAATAAGGCCCCATGAGCCGGAAGCGGAGGGGCGGGACTTAGGCTCTCTATACACATACGCATGATGTCGCTGTTTTCACTAATTAGTGTTTTTGTAGTTTTACATTGAGATGATAACGATATTGTTTAAAAAAAATTGCACTTTAAAACCCATTTTTAAAAGTTTGCATTTTCAGGCCCCAAAACACCGCTGTCGTGTAAATGAACGGCCAATGTGTTTTTTAAGTTGAAAACGGTGTCATGTAAACAGCCCCTAAATCACATTCACCATTTAAATGAACATATTTGCAAATGTTGTTTTATATATAACAATAAAATAATGATGTTTTACTCTCTGCATAACAGGAACGTTTCTTCTAATTCGGGGACATTGATTTGTTGCTTCCACATATTTTAAACAGAACTGGCAAAACAATTAATAAATGCTTTTTATTATTTATGTTCTGTTTTATGATACATTTAACTACATATTAAAGCATTAAATAATTTAATCTATTTATTTATTAATCAGGTGATTTTATTTTTCCCCCCCAATTTTTTTTTTAATTCTTTCATATTTTGAATTGTCGTTTCTAGAAATGAACTACATCACAAAAATAATACAAGTGCCTCCTTAATAAACAATTTTTAATTTAATTTATTTGATCTTTAATCCATTTATTCATGTTTTATTTATACATTCATATACAGTATTCATAATATTAAGTCTCCACAATGTTGTACATGCAACTTGTGTTTTACCTGGAATATATAACCTAGAAAACAATATCTTTCCAACAAAGAGGAGAAGGGAGTGGAAACAGTGCCAGACAAAAGACTGTAAAAAGATCGTACATTTTACAGTCTTTTGTCTGGCACTGTTTCCACTCCTTCTCCTCTTTCCGTTCCCTGTGTTTACCTCAGTTCTCACGCTAACACACACATCTTCAGGCCACAGCAGATCAGGTTACATCTGTTCTGCAAACCTTTTACAGAGTTACAGGTTTAAAACGATTAACTTTCAGTTGTTCGGGTCATGGTCACCTGATACCCAGTGGTGTGTCCACATCCCTCACCTTTCCATCTTCTCTTTCTTCACCTGGAATGCACGTTTTTTTGTTTCCCTCTGTTTGCAGAATCCAATGCTGTGTAATTCTCAGCACTTATGTCTGACATGTGTGAGGTTAGTAGTAGACCGCTTTAAGAGTTTAGTACATCCTTAATGTTCATCCGTTCAGCCACAACCTGGTAATGAAGCACATGCCTGGGGCCGACCCTGAACTCGTCCTTCTCAACCACTACTATGAAGAACTAGATGTAAGTCAAACTTGTCTAGCGTATCAATTTGAAATGATCATTTTAAAACGAGGATTGGCGATTTCAAACAACCAGTTCTATTCCAGTGTAGAGAAACCACATGCACTTGCTGTTCTCTGGAGTTTGGGTGTAACCCACAAAAAGCCTGTTCTGGGAATTGCCACTTGCATGATATGTCTGCAGATCAGTTCGAGGTTTCTACACCTTTAGTATGAGGAGTAAGGGAGAGCGGGGCACAACGTAGCACTTTTTGACTTTCTCAGTTTGTGTAAATTTACTTAGGGTTTAGAGTATTTATTCCCCCCCCACATGTCTAGTACAATTATGTGGTTTTGTTTTATTAATAGTGTATACTTTTTTATTGATTTACCCCGAAAGAATGGAAGTGAAATGTGACAACATGCCCCATAGGTGGGGTACATTGTAACATGCGAGGGGCACGTTGTAACATCACCATATGACAGCTTAAAATGCTATCTATCTAATCAAATAATATACAAGTCAAACCAAAATATTTTCCCAATATTTAGCCAATTATTAACTTTTTCATATAGAATAATGGCATTTTTTAATTATTAAAAAGAAACTAATTTTTGAGTTTGACAACAAACACACCGGAAAACACAGCTATACAGCAAGTTCAAAACAAAATATGAATTAATCATTTCTGAATATTGACTCACAGTCTTTATTTACATGTTTCTCATATTTTCTCAATAGAATTCATAAAAGTATAGAATATAATAGCATATTTCTCATTGGGGCACATTGTAACGCAGTGTGACAACATGCCCCAGCTGCACAACTGGGATTTAAACCCTGCCAGTGTTTTCTAGTGGTTAGCGAAGCATTCAAAATGCTTGTTACAGACGCGAAAAACGCAGAAAATCGAACCCGATCTGAATTTTTTTTTATGACGGACGAAAGTAGGACTATAGGCCATTGCACACTGAGTCCGAAATTTTCGTATGCGTTTTTTCGTATTCGTGATTCGGTGGCTCTGAATTGTCAAAGCACCATTCAAACACCATTCAAACTGCTTTTTACGGATGCGAAAAACGCAGAAAATCGAACCCGTTTCGATTTTTTTTTTATGACGGATTAAAAAGTTTCGGAGGCAGTGTGCAAGCGTGATTGACATAATGTGAGGTCGTATTTATTTTTTAACGTGTGAAATTTTCGTACGGACTCAATGTGCAAGGACCGTGGCAGAGAATTTTGACATTTGAATCAGTCTTTTGCTGAACTCGCTCTACCCTCTTTTCTCATATCAGATAGGAAAGGCATTTATTTTCAATAAAAAGAATTAAGGAAATAAATTGTCTAAAGTGTTTTTAATAATAAAGTGTTTAACGGGAAGGGTTAGATGTAGGGAGGGCTTGTCCCAATAAGGCGGCGGCATCCTAATACCTTGAATAAATATAATAATTTACACTCTACTATTATTGCATAGGCATACAGTTTAATGTACAACAACAAATAGTATTTGTCACTATTTATAAATGTGAATAGCATCTAACTACACTTTGCAAAGAAAAATAGAGCACTGCTATTTACATAGTGTAAATGGAATCTGTTGCTACTTGCACTTAAAATAAATAGCATCCATTAAGTAAATCTGTTAAGCATTTATTTAGGAATATAAGTAGCATCTATTGAAATGTTTTATATTTAATGTGTCGAGCCAGTCGAGGCTTCAGGTCCCGCTTCCAGTTAAAATTTTAGCTGTAAAACAGCTCGTTATGCTCCTTGATATTTCAAAAGGGTATTTCTTACATTATTATATGTATTGTTGTGATTATAATCACTGGTTTGTAGTGCAAACAGTTTTACTGGGTTTTGTTATTCTTCTAATTATTTGCCATAGCGACTAACCGGAAGTCTCGCACATTCACAGAAAACGGCTAACTTCCGCGTTGCAAAATACGGTGGATGATGTAACTTTTCTAAAATTAAAAAATAACGAGTAGTGCAAGAATTTAATCTTTAAAACTATGACTTTACCCAAATACACTTTGATAAACTTATATATTTAATTTTAGAGCTGTCGGGACGGATTTCGCGGGAATCTGCTGTACGTCATTCACCCGTGCGAGAAAAATAGATAATAAATCATTAAAATCGGTAAACCAACCGTAATCACCAGTTGTAAAACAAAAATAACGTTATTTATTTAAGATGTCATGTATCCAGCAGTGTGTCTAACCACATTTATCCACGCAGAGGAGATGCGCAACCAAAACCCTCAAGACCCATGCGGTTTTATTTGTTAACCTCTAGAGGGGGCAAAAGATGCATAGATTCATCCTTTGTAAATTTTATGTCTTTTAACATTTATTGTTATTAAGCACCCGTCTTCATAACGGATTTCAACTGATAAATAATGCTGTGTGTTTCTCTTCTAGAGAATCCCATTATCTGAGATGACTCGCACCGAGATACACAAACTCTTGGCAGAACTGGGCTTTTATAAAAAAGAGGATCCCGAAGACCAAGTGCCCGAGGAGTTTCGCTTCTCTCCAGCGAAGGACAGTCCGTTTGAGGGCCAGCAGTCCACCAGTCCTCCCACTGAGACGGATGTGGATTCCCAGCACACAGATCTGTAACCCCTTACATAAGAGCCATGGTGTGGGAGGTCAACATTGTGAGGCCTGGCTGATTTACAATCACCATGAGAACTAAAACTGAGCCGAAGTCTCTCTCCTTGTTAAATGTGGCCACATTATTGCTTATAAATAGTTCAGCACACATCCAGCAACTCGATTTAAGTGGCATTATTCAGGTCAGACACTGATGGAGGAAAAATCTGCATTTAGAAGTTCAGAGTAAGTGCGAGCTTGTGTGCGAGTCGTAGTTTATGTTTGAGGTTTGCTCTCACTGTACTGTACATGACTTTATTTCTGCCCGGAGGGACGTTAATGATGTCCACAGCTGTAAAAGCCTGAGACTGGCTGAGGACTGATGATCTGTGTTCTCATGGGCAGAGATCAGGCCGAGACACACTGTGGGAGCAGAAACACCACTGAGAGAATAAAGGCTTGAAATATCACAGCGAATATCGAGTGGCTTTTCATTATTATTATACAATAGAAATGTATATACACAGTACGGTTCAAAAGTTTGGAAACATCACTAGTCTCTTATGTTCACAAAGGCTGCATTTACGTGATCAAAAATACAGAGAAAAAAAAAGTGTAATATTGTAAAATATTATTACAATTTAGAATGTTTTTCTATTTAAATATACTTTAAAATATGATTTATTATTCCAGTGAATTTTCAGCATCATTACTCCAGTCTTCAGTGTCACATGATCCTCCAGAAATCATTGTAATATGATGATTTATTATCAATGTTGCAATCGGTTGTGCTGCTTCATGTTTTTAATAACCTGTCATCATTTTTTCAAGATTCTCTGAAGAATAAAAAAAAAGCTAAAAAAAGAACAGCATTTATTTAAAATAGAAATATTTTGTAACAATATACACTACCGTTCAAAATTATTTTTTTCCCCTTTTTTTGAAAGATATTAATAGTTATATTAAGCAAGAATGCGTTAAATAGATTTTTTTAAAAAGTGATAGTAAAGATTTATATTGCTAGAAAGATTTGTATTTGAATGCTGTTCTTTTAAACTTTTTATTCATCAAAGAATTAAAAAATAATTATCACTGGTTATTAAAAATATTAAGCAGCACAGCATAATAAATCATCATATTATAATGATTTCTGAAGGATCATATGACACTGAAGACTGGAGTAATGATGCTTTGATCACAGGAATAAATTAAATTTTTAAGTATATTAAAATAGAAAACCATTATTATTTTTTAAACCATTATTATTAGAAAACCATTATTATTATTTTAAACTATTTCACAATATTACAGTTTATTCCCTGTATTTTTGATAAAACAAATGCAGGCTTGATGAGCAGAAGAGACTTCTTTCAAAAACATTTTAAAAATAGTAAAGTTTCTAAAACTTTTGACTGGTAAACAATTAGGGGTGTGCATTGCCACTGCCCTCACAATTCGATTCGATTACGATTCACCAGGTAACGATTCGATTCAATTCGATTCTACGATGCATTGCGATGCATCAAAATTCTACTGCACACAACAAGGCAAATTTTTCATCAGTCATGAGGCAATACAAGCAGTCATATATTGAACAACAGATTTTATTGGCTGCTATGTGTGTATTATCACTCTCCTGTATCTGACATAAATGTCATTAAACAAAATAAAATTTAATGGTAGGCTACAGGGTATTGTATATGGCATTTTCAAACCTGAAAAAGAAAACATAAATCACTGCTTTCTAGGGCTGTAATCTCCCAGTCGATTGTTGTTGGTCGATACGTTCTTGCTTGACCAAAATTCTGATTAGTCGATTTTTTTCCACGTTCATTTCATCAGTTTTGCCGCTTTCATTTCATCAGTTTTGCAGTGTTCATTTCATCAGTTTTGCCGTGTTCATTTCATCAGTTTTGCCGTGTTCATTTCATCAGTTTTGCCGTGTTCATTTCATTCGTTTTGCGCGTTCATTTCATCAGTTTTGCCGCGTTCATTTAATTTGTTTTGCGCGTTCGTTTCATCAGTTTTGCCGCGTTCATTTAATTCGTTTTGCGCGTTCGTTTCATCAGGTGGAAAGCACTAATTGCTAATGGGGGTGTTTTCAGAGCACCCCTGTTTCACAGGTAACAGTCTGTCTTCAGAACACCCCCCTTGTTTTCACTTCTTTTGGATTAGCCCAAACCACTGGAGAAGAGAGACAAATTGAAGAAAGTAGGCTACTAGAAGGTTTGCTGAATATTATTTATTTAATTGAGAGACCGTTTAATTCATAGTCAGTCCTCTTCTACCATGTCAACAAAGACATCGGCAGTGTGGCAGCATTTTTTTTTTAGAAGACGGGAAAAAATGATTGCAGCCCAATGCGCAGTGCCACTGTTTGTATTAGTTTTGAGCCTATGCTTTATTTTTCAGTTATGCACTTTATTTTGTTTTTGCTCTTGATCTGGTTTGTTTAATAAATATTATTTTTTTATTCAAATGGACGTGCCTTTTGTGTTTAAAAGTAAAAGCTTTATGTTAGTCTATTCGTGTCTCAGCCGCGAAGCTGCGCTCCTGTGTTCAGCCTCGTCTTGTTTAGTTTCCCATTAACTTCGTAGAATCCGAAATGTGCCCAGATGTCCGCTTTTCCAAGCTTTAGGTGCGTTTTTAATTACCCGTCTATCGCGGTCATCTCCCTCCGCCTCAGCCGTCTTGATTGTTGTTATGCCCACGAAAGTAACTTTATTGTCCAACTCAAGGCCAGAAAATAAACAGTGACATAATCGATTATGGCACTTTGCCGCATCGATGCTGAATCGTGCATATCCCGCATTGCGATGCATCGCCGAATCGATTATTGTTGACACCACTAGTAAACAATATAAAACCTCATTGCACTCATGATTATGAATATTTAAGATTTCCTATTTCAGAAAGTGCAATAAACGACAAACACATTTTTGGGTATCAGTTATGGTTTTAATGATTACTATAAGAAACCATAGTGTGAGGAAACACTGAGTGAACAGTAGTTTTGAATAAGTGTACACACACACACATTTATGTCCACCACTGATTGTGAATGATGCTAATCTGATCTACTCTACAATCTTCAAGTACCGAAGCAAAGTCACTCTTCTGGTGTGTTCTGCAGTAGATCTGTGTGTGTCGTTAAATTACGTGCAGTCATTAAACTAAATCCATCTTTAGAACCAAATATATAAACATCATTGACCTTTTCAGATAAATGTACTACTAATACATTATTATTATTATTCTCAAATTGACTCCTAGGGCTACTCACACATACACCGTTTAAATTACACTGGTTTATTGGCTGAAAGCCGTGTGGTCAGGATTTACAAAGCTTTATGTTTTAGGGACAGACATCTCTGCTTTCAAATGAAGTTCAGGAATATGAACAAAATATACTCATCCATAAACACGCACATCCATGAGTGCGTCTATACATGCATGCAGCGGTTTGTGTTTTATATCACTTCAAACTACAAGGAACAATAATGTCTGACAGGGTCTGTGTTTAGTGTAAAACCAAACGTTCATTTAGAAAAATATCAATTAGTTGAGTGAAAAACACATCTCATGAGCTGCATCTCGCACTACAATGGCTGAAGCCATAACAAGCGGTGAGATTAATGTTCTTGCAACGGTTTTAAATAAACACAATATCGTATACAGATGAAAATAAACGTTAAAAAAAACAAAAAAAAAACTAAAACTTCAAGTAACCGTGTGAAAAGCATGCAGGTGTGCGCTACAGTACCGCGGAACAGGGTTAAAAGCATTTAAAAGCACAGATATGGGCAATCAACATCAAATAATGCTTCGTTTTTAACACGTGAAATCAAGTAGTAGACATCAACACATCGCTAGGAACCGTACTTCTTTTTTTTTTACCATCAATAAAACATTTTTGGTACATTTAACTTTTTTTGGATCATACTACAGTTCGTTTAAAAGCTCTGTTAAAAAAAAAACAAAAAAAACTTTCATTCATTAAAAAATGCCCAACATCTTGTTATGGGGGAATTGTTTGGATCGGTCTGGAGAGTAAAGTAAACAATTTTAACTGTTGAAATGTAACAGGACAAGTAAAAAAAAAAAGAAAAGAAAGAAAAAGCAGGCGCGCTGGTAAAGCTTCAGTGTTGAGCATCAGAAGTCAGTGCTCTTCTGCTGCGCTCGGGCCAACATCATCTCATACCTGCGCAGATGGTTCACCAGCGACTGCACGTACGTGAACACACACTTGGAGTCCGGCTTCTTACCCATTATCATCATGTCCTCAACCTCCACCAGGGGCATGCAGTTCACACAGGCCCTAATGTACAGAGACAACCACAGGCGACAGTTAACAAACCAAATGATTACACACACACACACACACACACACACACACACACACACACACACACACACACACACACCTCTGCTAATCATGTCATTCGAATGATTTCTAGTGTGCTGTGTATGCAGCCTACACACATTCACACACACACACACACACACACACTGACCAACAGGGGGCAGCACTGACGCTTGATACAGAGAAATTACTTTTTTCTCAGTTTAGCTATATTACATTATCATGCACTCCACCACAGAAAATCATTCTGTGAAGAAAAACGTGTTTACAGAAATGCATCTATAATGCAACGAGGCTGGAATAACAGTTTTGAAAATCGTAAAACATTTTGTGTGTTAAAGGATAATTCCGGTATTTAACACCTTGAGTCTATATTGTAGTTTGTTTTGGATGAACGAGTGGTGGACAAATTTTTTTTGACAATGGTTCCTCTCTCGAGTTTTTGACTATAAAAGAATTGGCCATGGACCCATTTAACATTGGAGTCAATGGGCATGTCCGAAAATGTCATTAAAACAGCCAATAATGTTCGTTTACAAAACTGTTAAACTCACCGAGTGATTAGTGGTGTTCGTTGATGTTCCAGAAACAAAAAAAGTGTTGCGAAATACAGTTTCTGTCGTGTTTTATTCGTCATTTTGTAAAATCCCATTGAATTCTGTTGAAGGACCGAGTGCTCATTAATATAAATGCGCTACCGGAAGTGGTCGGGAGTGTGCTAACGCTTCAGATTCAAATATTGAGCGGAAGTTACACGGTTGTGAAGTGTCTGAAAAAAATAGTTCCACTATAGCAAAATAAACGGATTGGAATCATATATTGCGACGATATATTGTTTATAATCATCAACGAACACCACTAATCACTCGGTGAGTTTAACAGTTTTGTAAACGAACATTATTGGCTGTTTTAATGACATTTTCGGACATGCACATTGACTCCAATGTTAAATGGGTCCATGGCCAATTCTTTTATAGTCAAAAACTCGAGAGAGGAACCATTGTCAAAAAAATGTTGTCCACCACTCTTGTTCATCCAAAACAAACTACAATATAGACTCAAGGTGTTAAATACCGGAATTATCCTTTAACATGAGACTCGCATGATGAAATTAAATGGTTTTAAAGTATAAATGGGTCTACATAAAAATATAAAGCTAGTTTATATATTAGGAACCTTGCATACATTTAAATGAGGTGCGTGGAAATTGTAAAGGAAAAAATATATATTTTGTTCTACACTCAAATATGCATATGCTTATTTTTCCTTGTATAGAATGGACATAAAATAAAAATCTATTTTTATGTAAGGAACCTTCCCTAAATATAAAATAAACATTTTCATATTTGTTTTGTATAAATGCACATTTCAGTTTTTAAACACTTCAAAATTCATAAAAAGTATTTACACATTTTGACAAAAAAAGAAGAAGGGAGAAACCAAATATGCATATAGTTTTGTGAAAAACGTTCTCTCAATAATATCACACTTGTTCTTCCTTCCATAGTATGAATAGGTCTACATGAAGATAACGGCTAAGTGTATAATATGGATATATTTTATACTGTATGCGAATGTGCAATTTCATTTTTTTAGCCTTTCAAAATTCACCACTCCATAACCTTCCATCATAAATGCATTACTGTACACAGATTAACAAGATTAGCCAGATTGTCTGAGGTAACCGACGGCAGTTGTGTTGAATTCTGAAATGTGCTACTTTTTAAATTTAAGGAAACTCAAAAAATTTGAATATGGTGCAAAAGTTCATTTATTTCAGTAATTCAACTTAAAAGGTGAAACTAATATATTATATAGACTCATTACATGCAAAGTGAGATATTTCAAGCCTTTATTTGTTATAATTTTGATGATTATGGCTTACAGATTATGAAAACCTTTTCACAATATTCTAATTTTGAATTTGGGGTTTTCATAAGCTGTAAGCCATAATCATCAAAATTATAACAAATAAAGGCTTGAAATATCTCACTTTGCATGTAATGAGTCTATATATTATATTAGTTTCACATTTTAAGTTGAATTACTGAAATAAATGAACTTTTGCACCATATTCACACTTTTGCGAGTTTCACCTGTAGAAGCAAAAGAGAAATGCTGTGATAGCAAACGTTAACATGTGCCAGGAACACGCTAAGATCAGCGTTTGCTTCTGCTCTGTGTCCGGCGTGCTCTTTAAAGCGCTAGCTGAAGCGCTGGGTTTGATCCTGTGGGGTCACATGTCTGTGAAGAGCAGGACCATGTTTGGGCAGTTTCTGCTCTTCAGTGCTGAGTTTGTCGTTTACCTTCCACAAACCGGGCAAGCTGGCAGACGCACAATATTTTGTTATCGTCAGAGACTGACAAACGGCGCGCAGAGGAAGACCTGGTCACGGTGTGTGTGTGTGTGTGTGTGTGAGACCGAAAGGCCTTACCTTTTAAGCCCAATGTCTAGGTGTGGTAAAACTGAATCTGTGAACTTACAGTTCCCTAGGAAGTTTTTTGGCACACTTGAAAATATCAAACTAAGTGAAACCTGCCAACAAATGATGCTGATCTTCTCAGAAATAATTACTGCAATGACGACTGGTGTGACGCTTTAAATCTCAATGTTTTCACCCATAATGCATTCTGTTCCATGTGAAATAAAACCGTTTTTATTAAGCTTCCTGTCATGTGAGTGTATATGATTTAACACATTAAGTACAATTCAAAATTGCTGCACAATATAACAAAGTGAAATCAATATTGCGATATGGTTTCATGTGATACATATGTGCTGATTGAGATATTAGTATTATTATTAATATTCTGAATGTTTCCCTAGTGAAAAAAAACTATACCAAAATGCATTTAATTCATACTACGCATACTACAAATCCATTGGCATATTTACTGACATATCGCTTGAGACTTACTGATATGAATAATATAATTAAACTTAATTTTAAGAAATGTGCATTGTGCAATTAAGAAGTACCCAAAATTAAGCCTAAAATGTGTTTTAACATCACTAATAGTGAAGGAAAGTTTTTAAACACATGAAATTTAAAGTGTACTCGCATTTTAGCAAGCATATGTTTAGTTGGACCGGATAACTAAAGTGCATTAAGAACAAAATGAGTTGTTTAAATATATTTTAAATATACAAATGTAATACGGTATATTTAATAATATATGTATTTGTAGTATACTTAGCATAAAATAAATGTATTTCAAAAATTTTGGTATATTTATTTTTCACTAGGTTTTTAATGTTATATTTTAAATTTCAGTAATGTTTAAGTTTTTGAAGAAGAAAAAATGTCTAAAGAGTTTTAATTTTTATTTCTGTTTTTGTTATTTTAGTGCATCAAGTTAAACTAAACGACAATGAGAGATGTTGCATATAAGTATTTGATTTGATGTGACGAAATGGATTTAGTGTCAGTTCCCTATAATAACCCTGCTCTCAGATTATTTTGAATCCTTTCACTTGCACACACACTTTCATGCATTCTCACTAGAGATAAAAGAATGTGTTTAAAGGTTTGTTCAGCTCAACCCGCGTCCGAGCTGCGCTTTTCCTCATGATCTGATCCGAGTCTCACCGTTTTGCTCTGAGTTTTGACCCTAGGAGGAGTTTTTGGTTTTGACCAAGCCCTTCAGCACCAATCCCCTGTAGAACTCCTGGAGGTACGTGTACACGCACTTCCAGTCCGGCTCCCGCATCCGCACCATATCCTCCACATCCAAAAGCTGCGGACAGTCGGCCAGCTTCCTACTCTCACGGAGACCGGGCCACAGAGGAGGAAAAGAGGATCGAGAAGAGACGAGGAAACAACAGGTGGAGTGGGAAACACGAGGGCCAGTGAGAGGAGAGAAATGACACACACAAGACAAAAATCAAAAAGCCCACATTAAACTCTGACAGTGTTCTCATGCACAACAATCACAACAAATACATGTGCAAAAGACAAACAACATCAAATAGACCAACAACAATGCATCTCATTATGGTGATCTCATTCTGCAAAACAAATGTGCCTGTGAACGAGAACATACAGTATGGGGACAATAACAGCAATGCATTGAGTGACTGCTACACACGTGTGACCCTTCGGCTCCAGACGAAGCGGGTTTGCCTGTAAAACAGCCTGTTGAGTGTGTGTAGCAGCTCAGTGTCGGGCTCATGCAGACTGCACTCTTTAAAGGCACACATCTGTCACTGCTGGTCAGATATCACTACCATCACAGATACTACACAGACTTAAAGGGGCAGCAGGCCATTTCTGAGGAACACCGTGGATAATTGAATTCTACACCCAAACAAACACACCTTTCATTGCTCCGCCCACAACAATAAGTAAGGGATAATGTATTACACTATTTTTTTTCCAGCGCACACACACACACACCTTACACTGCCCCTATCCCTAAACCTGCCCATCACACACACACACACACCTTACACTGCCCCTATCCCTAAACCTGCCCATCACACACACACACACACACACACACACACCTTACACTGCCCCTATCCCTAAACTTGCCCATCACACACATACACACACACACACACACACACACACGCACACACCTTACACTGCCCCTATCCCTAAACCTGCCCATCACACACACACACACACACCTTACACTGCCCCTATCCCTAAACTTGCCCATCACACACACACACACAATCCCTAAACCTGCCATCACAGGAAACATTCTGCATTTTTAAATTTTTTATAAAACATTGTTTTTTATGTTTTTAAGCTATTTGAATTACGAGGACTCATGAAATGTCCGCATAAACCACGTTTAAGTTGTAATACCAGTGTAATACGCATGTTATTATACAAATTTGTGTCCTCATAAATCACATAAACAAACACACACACGATTGTTTGTTTGGGTGTTGAACAGTTTCTCAGAAATCGCTCACTGCACCTTTAAGGCGTTTTCAGACCTGAGGATTGTTTGCTTTGTTTTAAAACAGGGACTTAAATAGTTACTAAATCGCATTTTCACTTTGGTTCGGTTTGCTTTCACAAAGCAACATTTTAAATAAAGTGCAACAAAAAATGCTTATGCAAGTCATATGGGAGTAAAACTACGGCTGCACGATTTTTGGGGGAAAAAATCTAATTGAGATTTTCCTGACAATTTTTTTTTTGCTGTTTCTTTGTAGGACTACTGTGATTATACATAAATATGGATATTAAATAATAATAATAATAATAATAACTACTATTTATATTGAAAAATTACTAAATTAAAAATAAGAAATAAAAAGAGTAAAATAAAAAAACGGTAAAATTACAATACTAACAATCATGCATTTTCAATGAGAGTCTGTGAGGCGACATGTTGAGCTGCGTAAACGACAAGGCAACGACCAATGAGAATGAAGACAGTGGTAATTTATTAGCGTTAGTTAATAAACATCCAACTGTTCATTATAAGTTCATGTTAGCGCAGGTCCATTGTATAATATTAACAGACAACTATTGAACTATTGATGTGAATAATGTATTAGCAAATGCTGCAATTAACAATGAACTAAGAATAATAAATGCTTTCTTTAATATTTGCATTGTTAGCAGAGGTGGACAGTAACAAAGTACATTTACGCGAGTACTGTACTTGAGTATTAAACTTTTGACTTTATCTTCACTACTTTTGAAAGGCAAATATCGTACTTTTTACTCCACTACATTTGTGTCAAGGTCCTCGAGTAGAAAGTAGTAACGTTAGTCATTTTTGGTTGGAAATGAAAGTCGGGTTGACGTCAGAACATGATGTTGGTTTCTGACGTCAACCCGATTTTCATTTTCCAACCACAACACAACGTCTGTGCAACGTTGGAGATAAACCTCAATCTCCAATCAATTGGATTATGACATCTACCTGATTTTCATTTTCAACGTTGGATTTGGTCTTCTAAAAGCGTATTTTGTCATTGTTTTGGAGCACACTGTGTACTTTGTCCACCTCTGATTGTTAGTTCATGTTAACTAAATTTGACCAAAAACAAACACGACTCGCGTACAGCGACTGACTCCACCTTAGCAGTAATGACTCGCAAACTGAAGCAATTACAGATGGTGCCTTTAATGATGACGACAGCCAGGGGTCGTGAGATAAACCAGTGCTCAGTCAGGTGACAGAAGATGACATGAGAAAGTGTCTAGTGGAATTACCTGGACACAGGTCAAAGGTCAAGAAAGGGGAAGCAGGTTAAGGCCTACTCTCGGGGAACCAAACAACACTGACTTTGAGTAACGCTCCTCCGTTAGCAGACGCTATCTGGATGTTTGTCGTTTAGAAAGGAGCTTATAATGCATGAATGTTATGAGAAATGGAAAAGGAGCAGAGGAGAAAGGTAAATAATCATTTAAAATGCTAGTAATTAGGGTTTAGTTATTTAAGTGGACCTGACTAAAGGAAATGACAGCTATTAAAAGATGATTAATCTCAGAGGACTGGAGATGCAGATCGGATGAACTTGTTAATAGGTTTGGTTGTATTAAAACAGGCTCAGAAACAAAACAAAACATAAATATAGTTATATAGTTACAATACCATTTAAAAGTTTGAGGTCAGTATGGTTTTTTTAAATACTTTTATTTAGCAAGGATGCATTAAATTGATCAAAAGTGACAGTAAAGACATTTATAAATGTTATAATCATCATATTAGAATGATTTCTGAAGGATCATGTGACAGCTTTGTTGAAAATTCAGCTTCGATCACAGGAATAAATTACACTTTACAATATATTACAACAGAAATCGGCTACTTTAAAGTGTAATAATATTTCACAATAATACTGTTTTTACTGTATTTTTTATCAAATAAATGCAGCCTTTTTGAGACTTGTTAAAAAAAAATATATATATATATCTTTCAGTCTGCTTGCCTAAGTGTGTTTTTTGGAGTTTGACAATAATAGACACATGGGGAAATTCACTAAGAATCAATTGCACACGCTGTCTGCATAGTTTCAGAATCTGGCTCACTAAAGTAATTATGCAAATCAGGTATTGCCACAAACACGCATACAAATTGATTGCATGGCACAATAGAGTGCATTAGTTCAAGAAGTATTTATTCCATTAATTTCTCTCCAAAATCTGACAAAAACACAAAGGTACGAGCTCTAGTGATGCAAAGAACTCCAAACAGCATAATCAAATAAAAAACAATGGTTTTACTAATTTAAAACTGTTGATTATATCTATAGAAACAATATATTTTAAGTTTATTGCAAAATATGCTTATAAATACAACTATTTAAGCAGTCTGTGTGGAGCTAAAGAGGTCTTTTGCTGATTTGTTTTCTGTAACTAGTGGAATTGTCTGTGCAGTATTATGGGTAATGTAGTTTAGCTGTTAAACCATTTTTAAAATAAGTTGAACTAATGCAGCTGATGGTTTAACAGCAGCAAACACCATCGATTAACAACCTCGTAGCTCACAGTAGGGCTGTCTTTATGTTAAATTAAATTTCCCTATGGAGAAAATGAATGGAGATTTTACTTCTGGAACCCGACTGTTGCACTCTATTGTCCAGCCGAGACTTTACTGTGACTGTTCAGCATCACTCCACCGCTGTGACATCCAGACACTTCAGCTCAAGATGCAGAATATATATTGGCCTGGTTATAATGTCATTAAAACTATGTACACAAGCACTCCTTGCCCACAATAATCTGCTCACTACCAGCTCTCCATCTGTGGTCACAGCAACACATTAACTGCATCAGGCCAATGTTTCTGAAATGCCTTATTTGCATTGAAGGGAGTGAGTGTTCTATTTTATGTAACTTGTCAGTCAATCCATCAATTCATGTGACCCTGGATCACAAAACCAGTCACGAGTCGCACGGGTATATCTGTGGCAATAGCCAACTATACATTGTATGGGTCAAAATTATACATTTTTCTTTTATGACAAAAATCATTAGGATATTAAGTAAAGATCATGTTCCATTGAGATATTTTGTACATTTTCTACCGAAAATATCTAAAACATGTATTTTTGTGAGTGAATGCAGAACAATCGTGAACATAAATGCACAACTTTAAAGGAGATTTTCTCAATGTTTCGATTTGTTTGCATCCTCAGATTCCAGATTTTCAATAGTTGTATCTCGACCAAATATTTTCCTATCCTAACAAACCACACATCAATGGAAAGCTTATTTATTCAGCTTTCATATGATGTATAAATCTCAATTTTAAAAAAATTGACCCATGTGACTGGTTTTGTGGTCAATGTCAGAAGCTGCGATTGTTTAGTGAATTCTCCCCGATGTGCAAACATTCAGATCCCAAATTGAGCTGTATTCCTGCCTGGTTCTGATATGAGTGTATGGACTCACTCTGCTGTGCTGAAGGCCATCTCGAAGTTCTGCCTGCGGTTGCTGGGACTGAGGCTGGAGTAGTCGAAGGCTTCGGGAAAGAAGTTGTGCACCAGAGCACAGAACGCCATCCCGTCACTCCAGCTGGAGGAGAAGTTCTGGATGTCCACATTCTTCATGACGTGTAGGAGAGAGAGAAAACATAGCTAGTCAGAATGTACTCTACTATTGAAAAGTTTGGCTTTTTTAGCGCTGCTAATGCAGTGGCTCTGAATCCACTTGTTGACAAGAAAGGAGGAAAGAGCCGTTCACAGCGCTGTTTTTTGCACGTGCAAATTCGTTTTCCAGGCGCGCCTCTGTTCATGGTTGCATAGCAACGACAGACGCAACGGGAAAGCACGCGCTTGTGGAAATTAGAAAGCGGTGCAAACTGCGCTCTCCATGATGACGAGGAAGTATCATCAAATAATGAATTGATTTCTAGCCCTGCATTAGCTTTACTACTAGATATATTCATTGAGATGAGAAATAAAAAGCCGCCCTGTACAGCTACCTATGATCAGCTGTTCGGCCGAGTTGTTACGGAATGGCCGCTGGTTTTTGTCACATGACCTGTTGAGATGCTTCTATTATAAGACGCACGCCTACATTTGAAATAACGAATTTGCACACGCATAAAACGCGATATGTGAACCTAAAGTGGTATCGTGTGCGGTTGTATCTAGTTTAAAAGGCCTTTTCAAATTAAATATGAACGCAGTTTTGGATTAAATAAAAGGACAGTCAAGTAAAATAAAACACGTTTTATCTCCTGTTTAGTTTAGAAAGTGTGATGCATCTTTTCCAGAATTCTTTGTTGAATAAGAGTAAAAAAAAAAGAGAAAAATTTAAACTTTAATTATAAATGTCTTTACAGTCATCTTTGATCAATTGAATGCATCCTTGATGAATAAATGTATTCATTAATTTACAAAAATTAAAAATACAGCACATCTTAAAGAAATAGTGTGAATTAGAAATCATAAATGAGTAAATAATGATGTTGTTCCTCACACAAAGCTATGATTTTACTTCAGAAGGCTTTATATATATATCACACTAATGCACTATATTCCAAGTATTCCCAGTCCACATGTTTCTAGGGCAGTTTTGTGCTGCTTTGTCATCTGTGGAGCTTGATACCCCCAGACCTCATTCACTTTTTAATGCTAAGCACACGTTAAATAATGGTGTTAAATGACAGAAAGTGCTTTGGAAAGACTTGAGGGTAAGCAAATGATGACCGGTTTTATCCTTCTCCCGTTACCTCATAGGAACGGGTCTTGGATCGGCACCAGTCCAGCAGCATCTGTTTGATGGAGTTTGCGTTGGGGACACCGAAGCTCGTGGAGCGCTGCACCTTGTTTACTTGAGTAATCGCTGAGTTGCTACAGGCAGAAAGAGAAATGTTGCTGAACATGTGGTACTTCAGAGAGCCAGAAAGTGTCTGAAACCCATGCGCTCACCCTCCAGAGCCTCCAGTGTTCTCAAGCTTCTCGATCATGGCCTTCCGAGCCTGTGCGGCAGATGTCTTGGGTAACGTCTGAGCCCTCGACAGCTCTGATCTCTCGGTCTGTCTGCGCTCAACAGCGGATGATCTACTCGAGCTACGAGACGTGTTGTCCTCACGGTCAAAAACACTGAAGGAAATGGAGAGAGAGAAGTATGACAAAAGACCCAAATTAATCTGTTTTCAAAAATGCTGAAGGATTTGTAGTCAGTGTGCAGCTTAATGTTTTAGTGGAGCCGCGTTTCCACCGCAGGAACTTTCCCCAGGAACTATGGGCTGGTACTCGGTGTGTTTACACCGCAGGAATCAGGGTCTAAATGAAGTTCTGGGTAAATATTTCCCCCTCCGAAAGTCCCTGCTGGCGAGGTAGTACTTTTTCAAAGTTCAGGAACTTTCAGGGGCGGGACTTGTGCGCTGAACATGCTGATTGGTTGTGTTCACGCCGCATTTTGATTGGATGACTCCACGCAGCATTCTATTTTAACCGCCATTTAAAATGGTTCGTGGCTTCATGCAGTAAGAGTTGTCTGTCTGCAAAGATGGAATTAAATGAAAAATAAAAAAAAACACACCGCTGGACCGACGACGAGGTTCAGGCTTTATTAAGCGCATTTGTGGAAGAGGACATTTTCTGCGTGTTCGTCCCAGCCACGTCACGGTCAATGTCCGCTTTTATATCTAGCATTACGAGCTTTCTTAACATGCTTTAGTATCAGTGCTCGTCTCTTTTCTGCCGTTGTGTTAATTACCTCGTTAGTAAACCAATACATCACAAACAACTGCAGCACAGTTTGAATCTCCTCCATACTTATTATAAATGTGGCGCTCAAAACTGATTACTGTCCGTGGCAGACTGGGAGGAGCAGTCGAGCGCAGTTATAATCTTCCCGGTACTTTAGACCGCGGTGTAAACGCAGAAAGCAACCGGTCTGGGGCAAAAAAAATTTCTCAGGAAAAAAGTTCCTGGGACAAATTGTTCCGGGTAATTTCGGTGGAAACGCGATGATACATCATTCAGGATTCTTTGATGAATATAAAGTTCAACACTTATTTCAAATAGAAATCTTTTGTAAGTATACATGTTTTTACTAGGGCTGGGTAAAAAAATAAATTTATATCTCGATTTTAATCGATTATCATTTGGTGTGTTCAAGTCCTCCTGGGAAGTTCGTACACACGATGTGGGAAGTCGTGTTTACGACGACCGGTGCGTTCAAGTCACTTTCGTCGGTGTAAAATGGCGGAGTACTTTCTCTTAATTACACAAAAATACAGCGAGGTTCTTAAACTCTAGCTCTAGAAAATGAAGAACAAAGATTTGCATAAGGTTGGCTTTGTTTTTTTAATGTTTTTAGTTAGTGTATGAAGCCACTGCAAACTTTATTGTTACATTGTTATTTTATAATGCTTTCATATTCTGTGCAGGCAATTAGCTTACTGCGCTGTAAATAGAAAAGCCTGACAAGCTAAATACTGTGGTATTCCGTACTAGCTAAATACTGCTAAATAAATTACAAGCTAAATACTATGGTATATATATAAATAAATATTGTGGTATTCCGCCATGTTTCTCAGTGACACGCCCACAACTCGTAAAGATCGGGGCTTAGAGAAAATCCAGAGTTTCCCACTGGTATTTACGACATTATGGTGGCGTTCAACTCGTAAATATGATCTATACGAGGCACCAATTTTTACGAACAGATATCGATTCTTAAATCCCAAGAATCGATTAGTCATCCTGTTTGCAGTTGATGAATGAATGGAACATTTGTAGTGCGCATCCCATCCAATAAATCGCAATAATCTTTGTGCTTTGTTACTATATGAAACAAAGTCACAGATTTCAAATTACGTCCATTTTCTTATGAAATTCAAAAACATAAATACCGCTTTGGCGTGAGATCGATGTTCGGTCTGGCTCAGCTCAAGAGAAGCGGCAGCGCGGAGCAAACATGATCTTCTCTTCCGCCTTAATAATACCAGTTACAGCGCGAAATAAACATGAATGAGCGTCTGAAAGTGTGTTAAAAGATAGAGTGCAACTTATCGAAATCCGTATCATGTCACATGGAATCGCTCATTCAGTGTTTCAACCGTGGAAAGACATCAGTAAATGTCATGTGACGTCACATTTACCTCAGAAAAAATTCAGATAAATAATGGATTATTTCCTTCAGCTGAGACACTTCAGATGCGCATGGATCAACATGATGGTTTTGAATCGCTTGAAATATGATTGGAATCACTTCGAAAAAGGAAAATACAGCTCAGTGCAACATGTGCAAATCTGTCATATAAGCTACATAAAATTATAATTGTGTGCTTGGGACACGGCTTTTAATGGCGAGACTTTTGTTTTTGTAATCAGGCTCACAAAAATTATAGAAAAAATTTGGATTTAGATTTATCAGCTTTCAAATATAAAGAATAATCGGCATGAGCCAAAGTTTTCATATCGGTGCATCCCTAATTTATTTATTTTTAAAAACAACTCTTGCTGACCTCATACATTTAAACGGTAGTGTACGTAGGATGCAAAGTGATTTTACACAAAATTACGTTAACTTCATTACTCTGTTATCTATTACCTGAATAATTATTTGATAATTATTAAACGCCTGTGATGAGACGACTCGACGCCTGTGAAGAGACGACCCAACGCCGGCGATATGTTATGCCCTAAATTTCATGATTAACTAACTGTATTTTTGTATGTATATTTTTGAAATGCATTTTCTGTAAAGCTGCTTTGAAACAATGTGTATTGTGAAAAGCGCTATACAAATAAACTTGAATTGAATTGAATTGAATTAAAAAAATTTTACTAATTGCATAATCGTGCACAATAAAACCAGGGCCAAAAAAGAAAAGTAAATAAGGCACTCACCTCCCGACCTTCCTCGTGGACGTTGTGCTGGAGTAACTGTAGGATTTAGTTTGCACTGAGCCCTCTGAGACGAGAGAGAAGAGCGTTTGATACGGGTGTGGATAAAAATTAAGACTAAACACAGAATACAAAAGAGTTCAATAAACTCACTGTCTGTCTTTTGAACATAGCTGGATTCCATGATAGTGCTGCGGGACGTCCTGCCGGTATCATCTGCACACACAACCAGTGACAGCGGGGTTTAAAAGATAATTGTGACCCTGGATCACAAAACCAGCAATAGCCAACAATACATTGTATGGGTCAAAATTATCGATTTTTCTTCTATGCCAAAAATCATTAGGATATTAAGTAAAGATCATGTTCCATGAAGATATTTTGTTCCTACCGTAAATATATAAAACATGTATTTTTGTGAGTGAATGCAGCACAATCGTGAACATAAATGCACAACTTTAAAGGAGATTTTCTCAATGTTTCGATTTTTTTGCTCCTCAGATTCCAGATTTTCAATAGTTGTATCTCGACCAAATATTGTCCTATCCTAACAAACATACATCAATGGAAAGCTTATTTATTCAGCTTTCGGGCGATGTATAAATCTCAATGTTAAAATTGTGACCCATGTGACTGGTTTTGTGGTACAATTAGTATGCAGTAATTTCATCAGTTTAACTGCATGGCACTAAAACAAATTTTGAACTGAATTGAGCTGGATAATGACATTAACTTTTCAACAGTGGCTCAGTTATTGAACCGGACTGAATCAACATTGAACTAAATTGAGCTGAATGATGACACTATTGTCTTCTTTAGAGCTGCTTTGCAGCTGAAATTTAATTTATTTCATAATTGATTAATTTTACAAAATTAGCAGTGTTATTTTCCTGTTTATTAATGTGAAGCTGCTTTGAAACAATATGTTCTGTATAAAGCACTATATAAAGAAATGTGACTTGACAGTGTCACAATAAAATTAGATAAACAACAAGTAAAATCTAATTTTACATGAACTCACTCCAAAAATAAAACATGATGCAAGACATATGGGAAATTTTTTTTTCTCAAACGTCATATTTTGTCTGTTTACAGTGTTTGTGAGTGCATGTTCATGTTTACAAAGACAATTCAGCCCTTAAAGTGTGTGAGAGAAGAGATATGAGAAAGAGACTAGCCTAAATATATTTAACAAAATTATTTTTGAGACAAATCTAACCAATAGATAAAAAAGTTGCCATAACATTATGTAAAACCTGAGTTGATATCTGGGTAAATTGACCTGAAACACAATATATGTTACACTGTTCTCTTTTAGTTAATGGTCATATCTTATAAAAACAATAATTTGAAAACTTCAGGGAAAACAATATGTGTATTTTGATAGTCTGTGTATTTTTGTACCTATTCCGTGTAAAAACTGACCCAAATACAATTTTAAAGGTACACAGATATTTCACTATATTGCAGGATATGTTTTAAGAGTGAAAGTTTTATTGAAGGGCTCTTAAAAAGTGTGAAAAGATCTGCTGGTTTTCACTTCACAGCTCAATATAGGTGCTAGTGAAGCATTTACTAACCATTAGCTTTCTCCAGGTATTATATAAACCTTGTTTGATTCCTAGGGTCATGCGATTTTAAATTATGACTGCTTTTGGAGCAAGAATCCAAGACTTGAACCCTGAACTTTAACAAGTACACTGAAGAGGGAAAATAAAAAGACAAGAGGCCACTACATTACTGCTGTGGTACCTGAATGGGAAACCCGATTGGTGATCTGGCTGGTGGTGGAGCCGTCTGTGGACCGCTCAATCTTCTTCATCACCACTTCACTGCTGTCTGCACCCCCCCGACCTTTCTGAGATCTGTCCACCCGCTGCTGTCTGAGCTCCTGCAGACGCACATCTCGCTCCTTCTCTCTCTGGTCTGAGGACACGCCGTCAGGATGATGATTGAAAGGAGGGAAGAAAAACATCAGTGAAGATAACATCAGTACTTTTCCAATGTGATCAATGCGCGGGACTATCTGACTAGGGTTCAGGAAACCTGTTTGAAAACATTATTTTTGGTGACAGAAATCACACACTTCAGAAACTATCACTTTCATAGCACTCGTGTGAAAGTGCTAACATCTTAGATTAACACCACAGTAGGGTTGTGTGATATTTATTGTCTACGATATCGCAATAGTAGTTTTAACATTGTGCGAGCTTAACATGTTTTCCCCCAATGTCAGCACTATTGAAAATCATGATATTGATGTGATACCAAATGTGATGTTGATTTTATACAACAGTTTGATAAACTAATTTAAAGCTGCAGTCCGTAGTTTTTCCTCTTTGTCGCCATCTCTGTTCAAAATCTGCAATTGCAGTTATTCTGGGAATTATCGACTTTACGTGGGTTGTGCCTCGGCACGGCACAGCGCGGATGAATCTAAATTTTTTGAGGAGAACATGCGCCTGTCAGTCGCCGCGCTGGTCTGGATACTGGCATTTGCAATCACAGATTCCACTTTTTGGAAGTATTGACCAACATAGGAAATTTCACCGGGAAATGTTCTGAACAAGTAACATTCACTGTTCTGACCAACTAAGGGGAAAAAAAGCATTGCAGAAAATCGCGCTGATTAAATCTAACGATCGCTTCATATCACGTCAAACCGTGGAAATTATACTTTGTTCTCAAATTGTTCATGTTCACAACATCAGCATTGCGTGACTACATTTAATGCCCTTCCGATATTTATCCTTGTTTTTGCATGGGCCGGGGTTGCTGTCTCTTTTTTTCTGTAGCCACTCCGAAGTCTGAAGTCTTTTGAATTTTACAGCGGGTGAATCTCCAGTTGGTGATTGTCGTTTGAACCTTTCTGGATCCGCCATCAAACTGATAAGTTGAATTATATCAAGTGCTGTGAGAAAAGGCTATAAATCTCCACCTCCAACATCCTCACACTCACAGCCTACTAGCCGAGACTCTTCTTTATGTGTACAGATGTGATGTAATGACGCAAAGACATGCTTGAATTTCCCGCTGAAATCCACCAGCACCACTGGAATTAAAAACATTATTACAAGCTTACCGTTTTGAATCGAGCTAAATACTTTGGATAATTTTTAACTCAAAAAAGTTACGGACTGCACCTTAATATTGCAGAGTTACATTTTAAAAACAATAATATAAATATTTTATTTTGCTCCATTTCATCAAAGAAAAGAGTTCCAAGTCAAAGCACAACGGTTGTGCATGTCCGAGAAATAGACCGCAGGGTTTTAAACAAATCGGGTGAGCGAATAATTCAATGAACCATTCGCTTTGTTTCCGAATAAATCAACCATTTGAATGAATCGGTTGAAAGAATGACTCCCTCACACACTCATTAAGACAGTAACTTGCTGCCATTTTTAAAGATTCATCTCAAATACCATTGCAGTGTAAATGCATTAATGTTCCCTCTGAGCTGCATTTAACACTGTGTACACACACAATGCAGCTTCTGTGAAACCTATCACCACACAAAATATAAAAAGCTTTGGGACTCAGCTATCAATGACAGGCCTAAACCAGTCAATGTACCAGCACAATAACCCACTAAGTATTCAGCAAAATATTGGCAAAGTATTCCAGAAAATATAGAAGATATAATATATCACACACCCCTACACTACAGATGAACATAGCACCATGTGTGTAAATTTGATCAAGCAAACACAAAGCAAGCAGAATTATATGATTACGAACTACATTCACTTTCATGCAGGGTCAAACAACATTAATACAATGACAAAATCACACGTGGCACTTCAGTGAATAAAACGACATACCGTATCTGCAACTACAAACCAAATCTATAGCCAATGAAGCTCTAAATGACCTATCACTAAGGCCCTGGGCATTAGCAAGGGGTCATAGGGCAAAACACACACACACACACAATCCAGAAACCCTACCCATTTCCTCCTGTGTGCATCCCAGCTTAGCCTCTGAGAGCAAAGAGAGAGAAACAGGGCTGAACCATAGGGAAGTAAAGACGACAGGCTGTCTCTACACTTTATGTGTTGAAATACACCCATCAGTATATAGAGAGAGAAAAGAAAGAGAACAAGAGATGTGTGCTGTACAATAAAACAAGTGTAGAGATAATCACCTCGCTTTTTCTTTCGCAGTTCTCTCATTGCAGTTCTGATCATTTTCCTTTCTTCAAAATCTTTGCAATCATCAAGCTGTAAAATCAAACGGGGGGAAAAGCAACCCAAACAAATTAATAATTATAAAGAATACTTCCATCATGATGTGCATTTCAGAAAGATGTCTGTGTCACATAATGAATGTGAACTAATGAATCATGCACATGGGCGTAGGTTTAGGGGGGGACGCTAGGTACTAGTCCCAATCAATATTTTAAAATGACAAAATTGTCCCCACCAATATTTGTGAGAGAATTACGAGGCGGCCGCCTCCGTCAATTTAGGTGCCGCCTTCTGCTCTCGACAAAACTCGGATAGACAGTCACATGCTCAGATACACTTTTTCCACCGTGACGGTTCTGTTGGGTTCCTGTGTCCATTCTGTCCTGTGTCCATCAAACATATTACATGCGCTTCTTCTTGAGGCACACGCGCGCGGTGCCGCGGTCTCTTGCTCTCTCTTCCTCTCTCCCGTGCACGCGCTACACGGTTTGGAGCACAGTATCTGTCTCGCGGGCGCGCTCGCGATTCCGGGAGATTTTAACTAATTCGCGTGCATCAGTGAGCCGCTATCAATATGCGGGAGACTCCCGTGATGTGTGTGTTTCTATACTGAAATAATATCTGCATTATTATTGATTTTCATTAGGCAATTTTTCAGCGCGTGGTGGGAGCGTTGGCGCTGACTGAGCATACATTTAATAAAATTAGGGGGAAAATGCCCTTTATAAAGGTAAAAAAAATAAATATTCTGATAAGATTGTTTTCCAACAGCGACGCAATGACACATTGACAATTTAAGTTTGAAGGGAGTAAAGCCTAGGTTTAGGCTATTAAAGAAATGTAATTTTGCCAAAAGAAGAACTTTTATTTAAAATAAATGTTATTTTTAAATCACCCTACTACAGTGTGACATTTTACCATATTATCATGCTTAACACTGATAATTTGAATAATTGTAATGTGATGATCAGATATCTAAATCAGAGAATATCATAGGTTTGGGCGGGTGGATTATTTATTTTTAACAGCGGATTCTGGTGACTCAAAGTACACCAGATTAATGAATTTATCTTCAAAATGTATAAAATTTTCTTACGGGTGGGCATGCCCCCGGACCCCTCTAGAGATACCGAGGTCCACCCACAAAAGTACTGTGGAAAACAGAGTAGGCTATATGTTGGTATATGAAAAATACAAATTAAATTATCTTTTTAATAAAATACATCATCAGAATTTTACCAACTCCGCCTAGTTTTGAGCCAGGAAAAAAACCCTGTTGCAGCTATTTGGATCGATTCCCATGGCCAGGACGACAGTACAGGAACACCGTCATTTGATTGGCTGAAAAAATAAGGGGGTGGTGTGGGGGTGGGATGTCCCCACCCAAGCTGAGACCAAACCTACGCCCTTGATCATGCACCACCAGGAACTTAAAACTTGAAAGTGTGCGCTAACTTGGATGGGTTGAATAAAGGGTACAGATTCTGAGTATGGGTACTTGCCATGCTTGGCCTTCACGTTATGTCATGTCACTTAAGAGATTTAAGTATTGGTCGGTTTTATTCAAAGCAAAGTGATTCTCAAAATATATTAATGAAGATCGCGGGTGGAAAAAAAATCTTGATTTTTGGGCACACGTTGGAAGAAAATAATTAAAGGTGCTCTAAGACTCAGTGGTTCCCAACCTTTTTTTGTCTGAGACCCTCTTTTTACCAAGAAAATATTTGAGGGCCCCCCTTCACATTTAATGATATTATCGCTCTTTAATTTGTGAACATATTATCACAAAATATGTTGTTTTCAAATATGTTTATGCACAAATAATAGCCTATAATATTGAAAATACAATAACACAAACATCAGTAGCCCCTTTGTCATTTAAAACCGTAAACCTAGGAGTAGCCTATAAACTGGCCCATTTGAAATGCAATAACATTATTCACACTGGTGTGTAGGTAAAAAAAGAAACAATACGCTATTACTAAATTACTGCTGTCTGGAGCCTCAATACTTTCATGTTATTTGTGAGGCTTTATCAATGTGAGGCTTTATTTTTTACGCTTTTGGCGCTATAGCGAGCGATAATAAACTTGCGTTTATTAACAGAATAATGCGTCTTTCGGAAGAACATTGTAGCCGGAACTACTTCTCTCTGTGTACATCTATGACGAGTCACGCAGGTCCTGGGCAGCGATCCGAACCAGTGTAAAATAGTCCCAGTGTAAACACTTATTATAGGAGTACCATAGTGGCTCAGGATAAGACAAAAACACAGATTGGAAAATAGATTCATGATGAACTCGCTCATTATATAAATTTTGAACAGAAAAAAGTTAAGGACTTTTATTTAATGCTTATTGCTCAAAACTTTTCAAACTATGACGCGACCCCCCCACAGAGCTCGCTGAGGCCCCCTTGTGGGCCGCGACCCCCCTGTTGGGAACCGATTATCTAAGTGATGTTGGGTGACGTTACTTCTTGTTGACGTTCGAAGAATTGTCAAACAAAACGGAGGCTAGCTAGACCCTCCCTCCTCCTCATCCGCGCACTAAACCCCCAAACCCCACCCCCAAATCCTTCTTGTCGGTTATTGGCTGGAACAGTTTGTCATGTTTCGTGGTGCGGCCGTGCGAGAAGCCCAGTTTGTTTTCGTGACCGTTTGTGGAGCCTGTGCTGTCTACAGAGACCGTGTTTGTTTACAGTGTGTTCAGGGGACAGGCAGCTAGCGGATAGTGAGGAGATGTTTACTGTATGTGACAAAAAATGTTTTGGCCTAAAAAACGCATGAGATTGCTTAGAGCACCTTTACGGGATTTAGATCATTAAGAGATTGTATATATACACATGTAAGATTGTATATAACTGGTATTTAAGTGTTCAAAAGGTCAGTGGGAGAAATAAAGTACCATTTTGTCCAGGATCTCCTCGTCCTCGATGTCCTGCAGCTTCTCTGAGGTCAGCTTCTCACTTTGTTCCTCTCTTTTGATGGAGGTCATCATGGATGAGCCATTAGGAAGCACCGGGACTTCATGAGCCATCTCACTCACAGGTTCACCCACACGAGAAATGGGCTCCGTCTCCATCTGTGTGTGTGTGTGTGTGTGTGTGTGTGTGTGTGTGTGTGTGGAGGGATAGAAAGACAGCAACATGACACCGGTGTACATTATAAAGGTACACTGTCAAAAATTACCATAATTTAAAACAAAACTGTTCAAATGCTATGGTTAAAAACCTGTTAATTGGTTAATGGCAAGTTCCTCTATTCTACAGTGAAAACTGAAATGGTCTAATGGGAGATTTAATGATTTTTTTTTTACTGTGAAAGGCTGTAAAAAATTTTAGAAGTGAAAAATCGTATAATTTACAGTGAAAAAACATTTTGTGGAAAAGATTTCCAGATGAACAGATTCATCTTATGTACTTTTTTTTTTTTTCTTACAGTTTTTTTACAGTTTTTTACCATTAAAGGTTTCAGACGACTTCTTTTTTTTACATTGAGAGTCAAGCTACTGTACAAGCTACTTATTTAAACAAGTTAAACCAGAGTCAAGCTATACTTTTGACAAAGTACTGCAGTTAGTAAACAGAAGAAATGCATGAGGATTATGGTGACAACATTAAACAGCATTTGAACACCATGAAAACTAAATTTACTGATAATTTACCACTGATATTATATGATATAATATTTGTATCATTATTCTAAAAGATGTTGAGGAACAAGGTTATACATATAGCACAAATAACATCATTGAATATTTAAAAAGGCCCCTCGAGAATACTGATATTTTTCCATGGACTTGAATGTAAAAATATAACGTAGAAATTCACTGACTTTAACCTCACAACACATGGTCTTCAGCTTAGGAAAGAACGCAAGTGTTCCTTTGGTTGTTTTAATGTTGTGATAACGTTACACTATTAACATTTTAATTTAGATTTTTTTTTTTTTTCAATTAGTTCAATTGCTCTGATTCTATGTTTCAAATAAATGGCTTCCCTACTTATTTTGAAACTATTTTAAACTTTCAAATTTGCTATTTTTTTTAAATGTATTATAAAACCATGTATAACACTCAAAAGTTGTCACTGCAATTGTAGAAAGATGCATGATCATCACAAAATTCAAGTTGTAATGTGTTAAAATGCATTAAATGCTTTATAACTTTATAAAGGTCCTTGCACACTGAGGCCCCGTTTACACGATGGGAAAACGCAGATATTTCTCTGCGTTTTGGCCTGTCATTTACACGAAAACGCCGTTTTTATCCCAGAAAACGATTATTTCTAAAAACTCCGGCCAAAGTGGAGATTTCTGAAAACGGCGGTTATATGTTGTCGTGTCAACTGGGAGAAACGGGGTTTTAGGTTCTCTCTTGTCGATTCTGATTGGCTTGCATGGCTTTATCCTTCTCCCTACACTGCCGCCCATAGGTTTGGCATAGTTATAAAGGCGCTCGACGGCGTATTTATGCGGGTTGTGTGCACGATGTTATTATTGAAAATGAAAAGGGAGGGGGGGAAATATTCGTTTCTCTAAATACCCGGCTATGTGTAAATGTGGCCTGAGTCCGAAATTTTCGCACGTTAAAAAATAAATACGACCTCATGTTTTGTCAATCACGTTAACACACTGCCTCCGAAACTTCCGTCCATCATAAAAAAATTCGGATCAGGTTTGATTTTCTGTGTTTTTAACGTCCGTAACAAGCATTTTGAACAGTGTTTTGACAATTCAGAGCCACTGAATGTGAAAAAAAAAACTCAGTGTGCAAGGACCTTAATGCTGACAGACAGACAGATGCCGATTAAGATCTGATACTATGACACTAAAAACACAGTGATGACATTTATAAATCTGAACAGCTAATCCCTAAAGTAGGTTATAATCGACAGCAACACAATTGACATCAGGATTTAAGAACAGGGGCAATAAAAATACCCGTCCCAAAATAAACCTGGCAAAGAGAGCAGAGTGATGGAGAGATGGGCAAGAAAGAGCAGAGCGCGAGTGAAACCATTACGGCAGAAAGAGGAGATGGAAAAAGGGGCTGGTGGAGGGGAGGGAATGTTTCTGAATCTGATCTATGTCTACAGCTGTGTTTACACAAAAGCCGTGGAAGCTCGCTGACATTTAGACAGGAATGAGAGCTCAATGATTTCTGTGAATGTCCCTGAGAGCCTTAGCCTGCCGCTCTCATCCGTGTCACACTCGGTTCTTCACTGATCTCTCCTTTGCGAGTGCATGTCGGGCCGAGCCGGGCGGTTCGTAGCGGAGAGGGTTTGGAGCATTAGCACTTGAGAGAATGGAAAAATATGAAGGTGATTTGCTGGGATAAAGTGCGGTTGTTGTTACCGTTTCATATTAGAAATAAGGTTAAAGAAATATATTTTTTGACAGATTTTATCCAGCTAATCATTATTTACAAAAATGTAAAAATTATATAAATTTAAACTGTACTTTCTGTTATAATTATCACGAAACCACCTTGCATTTATTTTGATTAATATATTAATTAATTTACTCTTTGGTTTCACAGATTATCCTGATAAAGGTGAAAAATGCTTTTATTCAATTAATTAATTTATACCTTGACAATTTTATATTCATGAATGTAAGTTTACTAATCTGAAACCCACTTTTATGAGTTTGTAAGGCTGTATATACACAGTATTAGAGACTCTCTGAATAAGAAAGCGGTCAAAACTTAAAAAATCTGTGAGCTTTACAAAATATTTATTTGATATCTTATCTTTATACCTGAATGCACCTTTATTCTGATATTTCTGTTATTATCCCCTTGTTTTCTTTTCTTTTTTATATAGTTACTTTTTTTTGTATGTATTGTATGCATAATTTTTAATACTTGTATTTGTACAAAATGTATGTTGCTTAAATAAATAAATAAAAAGATTATCTAAAAATTATAAAAACAAAGATTTTTAAAAATTAAAAAAACGTGCAATGAAAAAAAAAAAGGAAAATTAGATCGTGGTATGGGATGCTTGAGACAACAACTTTATGATCTGCATAAAGTTACGTCAAATCAGATTAATGCATTAAGGGTGTTAAATGTATTTAACGGCATTAGACTTATTTAATTAATCTCATAAGGTAATGCGCTAACTTTGGCAGCCTTAAAAAGAAAAAAACCCATTGCATCCACTCACAGTGAAGCGCATCATCCCACACCAAACACACACACAGACCTGCACCAGACACACAGAAATAGACTCGAACACTCACTGCAAATCTTGTGCCACAACAAGTTACCATCTTTTTACCTCTTACTAATCCCTGATTAGCACGGCTTTGCTTCACACTAGCAAATTCACATGTTTTTTAGCCCACTTTTGACCAGCTAAAGCATATTCCAAAGCCTTCAAATCTAATGTTCACTTTAGCACATGCATGCAAAAATTAAATTACTACCGACTTTTTTTCCTACCCACTGAACTAATTGTACTATACCTAAAGCGCAACTTGCCCTAAATCAAAAGATCCCTGGAAAATCTGCTCTGACTGAATCAAATCTCTTCCTGGAAGCAAACTCAAACACTAAGACTTTCAATTAATCAGACAGCAATGGGTCACATGATTCATTAGTTTTCAAATGAACTGTGCTAAGCCATAAAATCTATTTGAAGCATAACTTAATGCACACAAAATCAATTATTCATACTAGATGGGACTTTGGATGGGAAGTTTACACTCGTTTCCAATGAAGCCTTGTCTATTTTTGAAAGGCACAGGCTTCAATGAAAGAAAATCTTAAGTATCTTAAAGTTTTAACTTGAACCCCTACATGTAGATAGTTTCCAGTCCACATTATTCACCGTAAGTGCATATGACTTATAACACATAGTGGAAAATCAATGCTATAAAAACGTAAACCATCCAAATGATGACAGCAGACACATAAAGGAATAAGTAGAAATAAGCAGAAATATGCAAAATACTACCTTTTCCAATTTTGCAACAGATTAAAATATGCATCTTTGAGTCACAGGTCACCTACGGGATGAAATCTCAATGTTAGGTGTTCTTGGTGGTTGCCAGTGCATTGCTATTAGTTCCCAAATCAACGGAGCCCATCCCAAGTGCTCTAGATATGGCTTAGTCTGTTTTCCGCTCACGTTATCTCAAAATGTATGAGCAGTAGTGATTCTTTGCCTCAGCAAAGTCTGGAAAATACACATACACACACTTATACTACCATGCTATTGCTCCGCGAGACACTGCCGGTTGGAGACGACACAGGCGGCGCGTGGATAAGGTCCATCTCTTGGTTCACTTCAGCATCAGATGAATTGCTATTTGCTGGATCGACGTCTTGCTCTTCGCTCAGTTTCGGTTCAGGCAGTCCGAGGGCGTCACAAAGCGCCAATACTTGCCTTGCAAGCTTCTCTTGCAAGATCCTTAAACTTGCATTCTCCTGTTGTAAGGTGGCAATGGCCTCGACTACAGGCGCTGTTGCTTCCTCTAGACGTGCCTCGACACTTCTGCCGAAAACCTTCAAATCGCGATGCATCTCTTGCACGGCTCGTTGAAGATTGAGTTCAAGCTCATAGAAATGCTCATCACTGGCTTTTCCGTCTTCATCTTTATCTGCCACCGTCTGTAATAAAAGGTCTCCGATCACGGCCTCTAGGCCCGACTCGGCACAATCCTGCGGGAGACTGACTTCATCGCCTAGATTTGGCGTTGGGTCCAAGCTGACGCCAGGCATGGTATGGTTAGTCGCGTCTCTATGTGCAAAAATACTCTATAAAACTACCACAATTAGAGTCTATAAGACCAAATCGCCTTGTAATAGTAACAGACTACACATTATACACCTCACTTAGACCCACAGTAGAGGCAAATCCCAGCCCTTTATACCGCACGCCAAACCCCTATCAGCTGTCCAACACGTCAGCCAATGGCGAGCCTTGGAATTCTGTCGCCATGGCAGCTGGAGGCCCCGGAGCCCCTGCTAACTCAGGTGCCACAGTCATCTATTTATCAACAGTGGCCATTATTCCAGTAGGCAATCACCCATAAGCCCCTGGCTCTCTTTATTTAGAGCTCTTGTCCTTCACACCTTTCACTAGCTGAGAACAAAGTGCAGGGCGACGGTGAACAATGTGACCGCATGCACAGTGCAGCAAGTCCAAGGCACAAACGGTTTATTAGCTTTTTTATTAACATGTCTAAAAAACCTTAAATCTTAGTAGGGTAGGGTTGCACCAGCCGTTTGTAAGTTCTTACTCAAATTGAAATGTACAGTCCACACTAGAGGCTTACTAACTACTAGCCAGTTTGTAAGTAACTCGGTCGCACCATTTGTTCTTAAGGCAGAACGTAGTTAGTAGGTCGTAAACTCTCCGTAAAGTGACGCGTAGTCGCATAATGACGTTTTTACCCTCAATGATCCAATAGCAACCTTCAAATATGTGCGAAGAAGTTGTGTTGAAATGCTGGGAATTTCAGTCTATCCTCGATCCTAACTTCTACAGTAGAAATACGTCTCCATTAAAATACGATACTACTTAGTGATGAATAACATAAGTATTTTAATATGCTAATAAGATTCAAACTGTATTTTTGAAATTAATATGGCTTAATATTTAAATACAGATACAAAAAAATATAAGAAATTACATTATGACTGGTTTAATTTGGCATGCCCAACATGTAATTTATTTACATAATGTTCTCTACGATAAAACGTAAAGGACTGTGTAAATATCAACATTATCATATACAAGTAAAGAATTGAGGGTCTGTCGGGTAAAAAGTTCATTGATGCAATTTTTAAATATTCCATAAGGCTTCCATAAATATTTATTTTATCCATAGTTGTAAAGCATGCACAGTAGAGCTGCACGATTCTGGTTAAATTGAGAAGCACAAAGCATCGAGATTCTCCCTCGATTCTGAACAGAAATAACATGTAATTTACTAAAGGTTCTGATGAAATGTTATTTGCTGCAGTCCATTTAAAAAAATAATAATAATTTGAATAAAAGATTTTAATGAATGATTCAATGTGTCACTAATAAAGACTTCACTTGTTACATGACTGGATGCAACTGCGTTTTTGAACAATTCTCTTGAGTGAATGATTCAATGACAAATAAATGTTTTAACAGTCACTTGTCGCCACCTACTGGTGTAACGATGTAGTCAATATAAAATCGTTATTTGAAGCACCAAGTGACTTTACAAAGGTGATTTGCTCTATTTTGTTCCCTATTGAAGACATCAGTGTTTATATCCGAACTCTTTTATTCCAGTACTTCTGTGATAAATTGAATAATTGTAACATAGAAATAATGATACTGTGTGGTTATAAAGACTTTTGCCTGGGTGTTTGAATCGAGATTGCGATATTTTAAGCGATACATTCTCCCAAAACTATTGAGACATACAATGGAGGTTTACTTACTGTTATTCTTGTTGTGTATGCAGACCCTTTCCGGTACAATAATACTTTACTTTTATCAGTACACACATTCTTTGGCAATCGAACCCATGACCTTGGTATTGTTAGTGTTATTCTTTACCAGTTGAGCTACAGGTTTTAAAGTTACAATGAAACAAAGTACCAACAGATCGTGTTTTGTATTGTGACTGAGTGTGTCATACATCTGTGAGCAATATATACATATATATATATATATATATATAAAGTAAGGCTGTCATCGGCTGTTGACTGGATGAAGGCAGATTTGAATGAATGAGCGTTTCCAGTCGAGTGTAAAAAATAAATAAAACATATTTCATGCCATCTTTAAGGTTGCTTTATCATAGGACTGAAACATTATGCAACATCTATGTGTACAGTGTAGACAGACTAATTTCTTTTTGCTGGACACGTTGTCCCAACCAGGCATGACGCAATAAAATATGAAAAAACTTACAATAACATTGGCCATTTTGGCTTAAAAAATTACCATTTTGATGAGATATTTGGAAGTAAGCATCTGTATTATCATTTAAAAAACAGACTTAATGCTGACGTGGTGAATTAGTCACTACTGTACATTAAAGAAAAAAACATTATACAAGCAATTAGTTGAAAGCGCTACCGTCCTGCTTCACGTTTCAGATTTCTGCTTTACTGTGCTTAGCTGTCAGTAACGTGCTTTAGCCGTCATTGGGAAACTTTGAGAGGCCAAAACCACCTCTGAACTTGTTGACCCAGATGAGAGATCATTCAATAGCATGACTGCGTCAGCATATATTTGAAGCTCAGACGGCTATTCCAATCAGTTCAGTCTCATTCGAGCGACAATGCCTGACCCCCAGGCGCTCTGCTGCGACTTACTGACAGCCATGCAACTAAAAATATCATGCATAGTTTAAAACAGAGCATCTAAATATACCACTGCGAGCTGTAAAACAGTGCCAACAAAACAAACCTTGTGAAGAATTTCGGCATGCACAGCCGGAAGAAATGGCCATGCAGTATTTTTTTTTAAAAGTCTGTTTTCCTTATAGACATAAATGTATACATTAAAAAAGTGACTTCCTTCTAAGAAAGGGCAGTGAAAAGTACAGGTTGGCATTGTGTGGTGGACATCCAGAAATAGTCAGTGGGACTGTGGTTAGCAGCGAGCTGAATAGCACAACTTACACAAACAGAGTATTTAAATATGTGTGTGTTCACTAGCACTGAACATGGCATCAATGCCGTTATTCCACTCTACAAATACTAGGGTAATATATAGGTGAAACTAATATATTATATAGACTCACTACACACAAAGTGAGATATTTCAAGCCTTTATTTGTTATAATTTTGATGCTTATAGCTTATAAAAAAATCCAATTAAAAATTAGAATATTGTGAAAAGGTTTTCATAAGCTGTAAGCCATAATCATCAAAATAATAACAAATAAAGGCTTGAAATGTCTCACTTTGCGTGTAATGAGTATATATAATATATTAGTTTCACCTTTTACGTTGAATTACTGAAATATATGAACTTTTGCACGATATTAAAATTTCTGTATATGAATTTTATTTTGCTCTTGACTAAAAGTTAACTAATACAATGGACGACGTGTTGCATGATTCATTTAAATACTAATTTAAATGAATTTAAAAAAATGCATATACCTCAAAAATAAAGGTGTCCACACCTATCACTGGTGTCTTGACTAGTATATAAAGTACATAAACTATAAAAAGTAGCTGAATAACACAAAGACCGGCTAGGTGGATATTGTAAGGGGAAACAATATCCATTTTACGACCACCCAAATGCATCCGTTACGATCAGTTGTTAACTTCAACCGTGTTAGACATTTGTCTGTCATAGTACTTGTAATAAATCTCAACCAAATCCTGTTCAGGTGAATCATGTTTGCTAGTACACAACACCGCAATCACATTCTACTCCTCAAATCAAACTCATATTTACCTCTGTTACGTTCCTAGATTGTCGTATAGAAGTTTGCCGTCAAATCATGATCCCTGCTGTCTGTGTTTTCCCTCAAGGCTTTCTCTTTCTTCTCTGTCGCGTTCACACAGAGACATTAATCCCTCGTTTGTGCGGAAAAGCCTCGACAACCTGCTAATGAACCGTTAGTGCTGCTTATCCTTTAACGAGATTACCACACTGCCCCACATGCGTTAGAGACGCAAAGGGAATTACCAGCAAAAAAAGGATCTACTTATTAACTAGTTCTTATGTACTACAAATATTTTACCTTCAGTTTACAACGTGTCCTAACTACACGCGGTGCGATAAAAAGTGTCTTTTCCATGTTAATCAGAGTTTTTGTCCTATCCAGCCACGCCGGCAATTCTCTTTTAGAAACGGTTCCTATTTTTCTGCGACGTCGCGCTGGAACAACAAACAAAGTGTGGCAATGATAATCTCAGGCACTGTTTATGTGCTTTATTTAATGTTAAAAGCGTGTCATGTGACTTTGAATATCATTTGTTCTCCAGCTTTGCAGCTGTAAAAGCAACAGTGGAAAATTCACCTCAGATCTTGAAATTAAACAAATGGAAACAAACACGTTCAAACTGTGAACAAACAAGTGTATTATTTGACAAAGATTGTTTTAGTAACTCAGTAGCCTATGTATTTTTAACAATGTTTAAATTGTGTAATATTTGTGAATTTGATTATGTAGCCTATACACTTATCCATTTTCTTTCGCCGCGAGACTCCGCCCACACGCTGTTCTGATTGGCTGTTGGTTTTGATTGATTTTGACGCATCTCGCAGTCGCGTCGCATCTAGTGTGGTTCATCAACCAATCAGAATGAAGCATTCAGTATAGCCCTGTAGTATACTTTATTATAACTTTCGTTTAAAGTTAATATATTTTAAATGTATTAAATTGCAACTTCATCATTACAAATGTGAAAACAAATCTATATACATGCATTGCATTAAAAGTTTAAATAAAAATGATAGTAAAGTATATTTTAGTTTACCATAAATGCGTGTCAGTAAATTCAGTAGTAAACTTTACTAACTTTAACCAAGACAATAAGTACAATAAGTAGTAATTATGAAATGATATATAACAATGTACTTAAGTGTGTCAAAATCTTTCTAAAATTCAGCTAACTGCATGTAATATAAATTTAAACAATGATACATTTTAACATGCAATTAAGTGTCTGAACACACAAGTGCTGTTATCCTTAATTGGTCACACATTTGCAGATGTCAGCCCTTTAAGTGTTTATTACACTCTGGCCTCTTAACCGGTTCTGTATTAGCTATTAGGGGAGACTGAAGAGGACTAACTCACAAAGGCCACACACACAGCCACACACACACACAGCCACACACACACACGCAGCCACACACAATTTTTTAAAGTGCTAAATGTGAGACTGAATCATATATTCACTCCCAAAATTGTCAAAATCAATGTCAAATATCAAATCAAACGTTTTGTCATCTTGCAGCTGTGAACTACAAACACTAATGCTAACAGTTCAGCTTGTTTGGTGTCTGTGCTTTTTGAATAAAGTTATTTTAGTGATTTGAGACGTATTGTGTGAGACAATTTAAAGTAAACCACTGTTGACAGAGGTGCTGTGTTTTGTTCATGCTTTTTACAAGCATTCTTTTAGAGCGTGCTCTCTTTCAGTGTTGCCATGTCTGCTTTTTATAAGCATAGTTTTTTATAAAGACGCTTATTTATGAGCAGTTATGTTGTTTTATGCTTTTTTAAAGAATACAGTCCCGTATTAGGTCTTATTCTGGTGAGGCAAGTCTCTTGTTTTGGTCTTATTTTTCCAGGGAGACCTGGCAACACTACTTAACGCAATTAACGCAGCATTCAGGGTTTTTCTGTCATCCTTTGACTGTGCTACAGTATAAGATCATGCTATCATTCATTCAAGTCTAAATGAGTAAAAAAGTGTTAAATGAACAAAGAGTTATGAGAAAATGGGATGGCGTCAGATCCATGTGCATCTGATCTTAAAGTGACAGCAGCCTAATAAACCTGCTGTCTGTCATTACTGTTAATCAAACCAAAAGACAGAAGAAAAAAAAAAATCACTCACTGCTCTTGACTGAATCATTTTTGTAGCTTTAATAAGGATTAATCTATATTCAATTCATAATTATTGCAGAGAATAATGTGCGGTGTAAAACCTTAGTGTTGAACCCTGTTATATTAAAGGCACAGCTAAATGTGACATTTATTACAATGGGTTTATGTGAATATATTGTTTTAAGTTAACAAATTGAAAGTTGTTATATTTTTGAAAGCCTATTAAAATTGATAGCTTTCTATTATCTATTAAAACTATTATCATGCAGCTTTGCGTTTTGTTTCCGGTGCAGAGTCACGGACGCATCATTGTATTTTATATGATTCTTTATCTTGGTCATCTTTATATCAAAGGAGAAAGTTGCACATGTATTTATTTATCGCAAAAGCTCTTTTAGGTAAATTACCCTTTTATATATCAAATCTTTTAATTTATTATAGAAATAATTATCGTTCATACTAGGTCCAGTTCCCATATTCGACTAAAAGTACCAAGGGTACTGTCAGAATTTGGCAAGGGTGCATTTTCTTTTTATGCTCCTTGGGTTTGGAATGAATTGCAAAATGTTAAGCACTTTTCCAACCTTAAGCACTTTTAAACATCTTTTGCAAAATATTTTACTGGACACTTGTATTTGTTTTAGCTAATTTGCTTTTACCTAGCTTTTGATTGTTGTAAATTGTGGTGTTGTCTTATTGTTATTTCTTTTGTGTGAAACTATATGTGCCGCTGTCTTGACCAGGTCTCGCTGGAAGAAGAGATAGTAATATCTCAATGTGATTATCCTGGTTAAATAAAGGGTATTATTATTCAATTATACTATAATGCTGAATGGCTATAATGGTTACATTTTTGAAAAATTGTTTTTCTATTATTTTAGAGATTCAATGTGAAAGAACTACAATATAAAAAATATATGATAAACTTTAAAGGAACACTTTGAAATGGGGCTTATTTACCGTCTTTCCTACATTTAGATAGGTGGGCAAATGCATTTTTGTCTCAGTGCATGCATTGTTTTAGTTTGGCAGGGTTGCCGCTAGCTTAGCTTAGCATAATGAATGGAATCCATTGTTGCCAGCTAGCATGTCCTGAGTAAAAATATCCAGAGATATCTCGGCGCCCAAGTAGCAGTGCTTCGCCTGTGCTTCACCCTAATATAGTCCCAAGTCAATATCTGCCTAGGAAATCGCCTAGTCTTAATCTGCATCACTATTTGTACTCGTTGTGAATACGCAGGCTAAGTAATTAGGTGGGTTTTTTTGGGGGGGATCACTTTTACTCAGGACATGCTAGCTGGCAACAAAGGATTCCATTCATTATGCTAAGCTAAGCTAGCGGCGACCCTGCCAAACTAAAACAATGCATGCACTGAGACAAAAATGCATTTGCGCACCCATCTAAATGTAGGAAAGACGGTGAATAAGCCCTATTTCAAAAAACGGTGGTGTTCCTTTAATGTTAGGTGCAATTAAATACAAAATGTGCAATTATTTACTTTTTTTTATTGACATGCATGAATTTTATATATAGGGTCGATTTGAAATTATGATTTTATGCCAACTTAATTATGTGAAAGTGTGCATGACATTCACTGTTCGTGGGAAAGAAACCCTACAATGAACAGAGGAAACAACATCTTTGGTCCTGGAGGCACTTCCTTTCTGAAGCTTTTGTGAAATTGTTTACGTTTGTCAACTGTTTCATTAGTGAGTGATGAGACGATTTAAAGTGTCATATTTACACTGAGACAGTGTAATTCAGATGTGACGAGTGTCTATCAGGGAATAAATCAGATCCTATAGAAACACTACACTGGAAATCAGTTCCATGTGAGCATAGCAAAGCGCTATTACTCATTTAATGTGCAAAGACGACGCTTTGTGTAAAGTATTGCGTAAAGGCTATAAGTGCACAGCAGCAAAAAAAGAGAAGATGTATAATTCATATTAAAATACTGCCTACCGGTAATATTAAAAGTGGACCTCAGGGCAAATGGCGAGTAGAGGTTTTTAATGTCTCATCTGCATGCAAATACAGTTTTGTTTTGTGTTAAATACCTTAACAGAGGATCCAGATGAGAGACTTGAGCTGGTAACTTTGAACGGTGTCGCTCTTAAACCAAGAGTCAGCTCTGAGAGAACAAGGGAAAACAGCAAAATGAGAACATGGTTACAAGATTTAGATGAGACTGAGCTTCTTAAGAACGTCTAATGATGGTGTACGGTTTAAAAACATCATGCCACCCCAAGAAATATTTACACAGCCCTGTTTAGATGTTAAATAGAGCTTCGGTCAGAGTGGATGGAGCCTTTAGTCTGTTATATAAGCTGCCACAATGGCACCACATAGGGCTCATAAATTAGCATTGCCACATTACTGCTAATGTAAACACTGCTCAGCGCCCTCTGCGTTCTCTGGCTGTGTTCGGCATGGGATATAAGGACACTGCTTACTGCTTTACTGCCGAACAGTTTTGTTACTGGAAATAAAACAACTAAAATCCTGACACTTATTTTATTTCGGCTAGTTTGAAGGGAAAAAATAATCTCTCAAAATTACAAGGACTTCAACAAAAATTCAAAATGAAAACGAAAAATATAAAAACAAAAGCTAAAACTCAACTATTGATAAAAAATAATGGTAACGTCCAATCATCATCTTAGGAAAGGAAATGTCTGAATTTGTATCCAATTGTGTGTGATATGGTCTTGCCAGTCATATCAAAAAAATATTATGCATGCCAATAAAGGGATGTTAATTAAAGCAATTGTGGTTGATATCACATGAAATTGAGTGTCGCGTTAGTCGCATTGCTTTGTGGGATCCAGTCTCACTCCATGCGTTCTGGTTGCATACTGCACATTTTGACAAACATATAGTAGGTCACGTGGGTATTTCATGCATACTAAATTCCAGAAGCCTTTTTGACCAATGCATTTCCATGAATTTTCAAATGGTTTATGATTTTAAAAATCATTTCCATTTGTTGGTCTCAAAGTACAGCATGTAATTAAAATCAGCATATTAGAATGATTTTTGAAGGATCACGTGACACTGAAGAATGGAATAATAAACAATGGTATCAAACCCAAACTTTTGAATGTGTGTTTGTACAATACTCATGTTGAAAAGTCTCCAAATATCTTGATTTGTCCAATCTAATAAAGTAGCCGGTGTTGTTGTTTTTTTCATTGAAACCGTCATGTTTTATCCCAAGAGATCTGGTTTTCGTCTATAAATTCCCAATAAAAACCTCTTTGGCCAAGAACACACTGCTGATGAAATCAAAGAGTGGACATTGTTCTTAAATAAAGCTGTCTGCTCGGTTTTACGGTGTCTTCCATCAGTTAGGCTAGCGAAAGATTACACAACATGTCAGTGTCCTTATGTGGTTCAGTGAGATGGTAAACACTCTTTTACTGCAGGTCTATAGCGTTAAATATCCTGAGGCTTTCAAGTGCCTGCGAGACCTTTCAGAGGCAAGGATGAGCAAAGCACTTCCAAAAAAGGAAGATCTGACAAGAGCTGTGGCACTATGACAAATAAGGTCTGTTGATGATACGGAGAAGAGACAGACAGAGAGAGAGAGAGAGAGAGAGAGAGAGAGAGAGAGAGAGAGAGAGAGAGAGACAGAGAGAGAGAGAGAGAGAGAGAGAGAGACAGAGAGAGAGATATGATAAAATGAGAAGAACAGTGATTGTGTTTATGCATCAGGCGAAAGAGAGTGAACTGCAATGTGAATTATGATTATATGACAGGGGTCCTTAGGCACACATACTAACATATAACGGTTATTTTATATCATTGTGATGGTATATATGGCATAGCTATGTATGGTACACACACACAGACACACACACACACACACACACACGGATATTGGTGATGGTTGAGAAGATTCTACGTAGCCAGAAAAAGCGTTACATATAAATGTAATGAATTATATAACTAAAAATGGTTGAAAATCCAGCAAGCGTGCGAAATAACCATGTGGTAATTTCTACTTTTGGATAATCCAGTGAATTAGATGCTTTACAAATTAATGAATGTACTTAATCTCTTTGGATAATTTCCCTTTTTAATTTTTTGCTACATAACAAAATATGATACAAATTATATTTCTAACATATTAAGTCTTAATATTATTAAGTCTGAAAACAGCTTCACATTATGCAATTCAAGTTAAATACTCAAAACAGTGAAATTAATATTGCTCACATGACCACTTTCAGTGCATAAAGAGATCCGCTTCAATCCATGTGAAAATAAAGACGAATGTGCAATTCATGGTAACACTTTACAATAAGGCATCATTTGTTAGTATTAGTAAAAACTACATTAGTTAATATGAACACTGAATAATCCTTCGACTGCATTCATTAATCTTAGTTCATGTTAATCTCAACATTTACTGATACATCCATAAGGTAAAATGGTGTACTGTTGTTAACATTAATGCACTGAGAAAATAATATAAATGTGAACCTTATTATTAACTAATATTAGCAAAGGTTAATCAATGCTGTAAAAATGTATTGCTAATTAGCTCCAAAGTTGCAACTTTAACTTTGGATATTGCATAAAAACATTTGCGAATAAAGCAGTTTCCATTCAGTGAGTCGAAGAGAACAAAACAGTCACTTCCTGATAAACTGCTGCCAAATACTGTATCACTAGAGAAATGAAAGTTGCTGCAGTAATTACACCGAACCGCTTTGACGACAGACTTTGGCTCGGGCATTTCAGAACGACCAAAACAACATTTCAGAGGCTGAGAAACAAGATCGGTCAAGCTGGTTAGTCCTGTTATGCCGTTCAGTCGTGCAAAGTCACATGACTTTTGTGATGTTTCCATCATAGTTTATGCACATGTAGGCTATTCTGATAGGACACAAAATTACACACACATTTTTAAGCGCATTTTTAGAATCTATGCACATCTTGCCATTTCCATCCAGAGTTTTTTAACCCCTTAAGCGGCACCCCCTTTTTTTAATAGACATGAAAATGCACATTCCGAACTTAAATGGTTGTAATTCAAGAATGCTTTGTAATATAGATGTAAGATTGGTCTTGTTTTAAAGAAGACATATGGCATATAAATTAAGAAAGTTAAACAGAAAAAAAGTTATAGAAGTTTGAGTTTATGAAAAGGTACAATGTTAAAAATGTAATTATTCATATTTTTTATAATATATATATTTTCAAAACCTGATGGACTCTAAAAATGCAACAAAAAAAACTCAAAGCCAAAAATTTGAACAAGTTGTGTTTAAAATTGTAGGTTGATATCTCAAAAAATAAGCTTTCAGTGAGATTTAGTTTGGGCGCAGTACCACACTTCTCCACTAGTGGACATTACTGCCCATATAAGGGCGCCTCCATTTCCATATGTTGTGTGAGAGATCTGAACCATTATTATTACAAGTTTCATACAATTTATGAAGTAGACATCCTATTCAGAAGTAGTGTTGGAAGTTTGGCAGATTTTAAAAATTAATTCAACCTCTAAGAAAGATCCCGTATGTGCATAATAGCTCGCCGCCACATCACTAATGCTGAATCTTTATATTTAAAACATTTTCAGACCTTTTTTTCTAAAAGAATTGAATGGATGTGATCTTTTGAACTCTTGGCATGAAAACAAACTGAGGTTTCTACCATTCTTTCATGATTTTTCATATTCATCACTATTTCAAAATAAAGGTCTGAACGCGCCTTAGGAGTATGAACATATTCTTGTTGCAAATTGATAAATTATGGCTCCTCTGTAATTTATTTAGAAAATATGTAAACTAGAGATTGTAAGCTTTCAAATGATATATAGTTTGTCAAGATTAGTTTAGGTTTAGTATAGGATATTGCTGTTTTAAATATGTAATGCCAATATAAGGGGTTAATGTATCCCAAAATATGAATAAAGATAGGTGTATGGAAACATGGCCATTGTTTGTTTATGTTAGTTAATGCACTAACTAATGTTAACAAATGAGACCTTTTTGTAAAAGAGTTTCCCAATTCATAAATTGGGAAATTACTGAAAAACATCCACTTCTTGTCAACTGAACCAGCAGCGGTGCACGCTCTCGACCTCCAAACACTTGGAAGTTAGAATAAACCATTCTGGGCAGTCCTTAGAAAAGGTCAAATCTTAAAATTCACAGTATCATCAAGGACACTTCAGAAGAAGAAAACCCCCACAAAAATAACTGAAGAAGCTACAGAGTTGAGAACACTAATATTGCAACATGGAAAATATTTTGCTAGGATGAGACGAAGAAGCTTTAAAGGGGTGGTTGATTATGATTTCTCTTAGTCTTTTCTAACTTTAGTTAGTGTGTAATGTTCCTGTTTGAGCATAAACAACATCTGCAAAGTTACAACGCTCAAAGTTCAAAGCAAAGGGAGATATTTGCTTTTAAAGAAATTATAGATTATCAAGACAGAATATGCTAATCAAAGACTAGAAGAGAACTACATAAATTCATCAACTAACCATTCAGAAATGTTGTCACTTCTTCTTGAGTCTCTCCATCATTGTCTGACTCCGGTTTGAACATAAAAGGCTAAACGTTTTTGAAATTTTTAGTGTGTGTCTGTGAGGTAAAAGGAGCTGTTGAAGCTCCGCCCCCTGTGCCGGGAGCAGCAGCTCATTTGCATTTAAAGGGACAGACACAAAACGAGGCGTTTTTGCTCACCCTCAAAAAGTGACAACTTTAACATGCGATATAAAAATATCTGTGGGGTATTTTGAGCTAAAACTTCACACACACACTCTGAAGACATCAGAGATTTATTTTACATCTTGTGAAAAGGGCATTATACCTCTCCTTTAAGTTAAAATATGGTCTAATCGTCATACAAAGTTACTGTATGGCTTTATAGTCGTTAACCATTCACTTTCATTCATAAAGTAATAAATAGTAACCAATAAAGTGTAACCAAATGCTATGTTCCTCGGAAAAAGAAAAACACAGGTTTCAAATTATATGAGGGTGCATACTGTGTATAATGAGAGAATTTTCATTTTTTGGGGAACTATCCCTTTAACTACATTCATAAGTACACTAAAGTGACATCCAAGTGAAATTATTGAAATCCACTCCCACTTAAAAGTACCACAAGTTTCCACAAATATAGATTCTCTTAAAGTTTATATGCAAAGCCACTGAATAGGTTTACTCATACATCACTTGAATCATGGAGGAGGAATGTATCAAACTATTTCATTTTAGGGTGAAATTTCCAACATGGCTGCCAAACTGAGAATATGCACAGCTTGCACTCCAGCTCGTTCCATCAGCCCACTCGCCATTCCTCATAAAAACATCTGTGAAATGCATAGCACTGTTGCTTTCCAAATAACCTGGATCGTCTTTTAGCCATTGCTAGCTTTCCATTTTCCAGCTGTCTAGGCCTGTGTGATCTAGGCAAAAAATCCATAATTCATAAGGAATTCATAAGAAAACCAATCCTAATGTACCATAATATAAATGTCCATACAGAATTCCTATAAAAGCTAGATCTTTTGCAGCAAATACAGCAGTTCCCAACAGGACGATTAGCGATAGGACTGAGGCCTCATCCACACTACATTTTAGTTTAGAAACGGAGAATTAAAAGGAATACGATCTCCGTCCACACCAGCGTTTTAGCTGCGTATTAGAATTGATCTCCGTCCACATTAAAACGACTGAAAACGCAGATCACGTGACCACTCACCAACACTGGGCGTGTGCCGGTGTAAACAGGCGCATGTAGGCAGTGATAGCGTTGTATTGTAAAATGCAGAATTTACTTGCACAACAGCTGCTAGCTAAGACATCAACGTCAGTAACGCTTGTAATTCGTTATCCATGTTGCAGTCACTAACGTTACGTAGTCCAGGCTGTTTATATGTTTTATTCCCGGGGACGGGTCATGTGATGGGTGGCTGACGAATCAGGGAAGGATACGCCATGACTGATGACACCCAATCATAGAGCCGAGTGGAGCCTCTGCGTCATCGTTTCTAAAGTCCTCTGTGTTGACCGTCTTCACTAAAACGCCCTTCGGAGATTCAAAACGCAAAAAAGGGTCGGCAGCGTTCCTAAACTTCTCTGTTTTAGGTCTTCGTTTTTACCGTTGTAGTCTGGACGGGGGGTGCAAACGTAGCAAAAGGTCTCCGTTTCTAAACGAAAAGCAGTAGTGTGGATGGGGCCTAAATGTCCCATTGGAATTTTAAGGGGGTAATTTCCTCCTTTAACTCTCTATTAGCAATATGCTAATCAACACATCACAATAGATTATACATTAACCAATAGGGTTAAAAAACATTAAAAAAATAGGAACTGGCTCTGTTTTGAATATTTTACACATTATTTTTTATGTCTGGATTAAGGAGATCAACCAATCTGTTTTAGTAGGCCCAGCCGTTTGAAAACACTGATCTGAAGATGTCAAGGTATAGTTTTAGCGACAGGGCAGAATTCGGTGAGCTTCCGCTTTAGAGATTGACAGTCTTAATGATTATAAAGGGAGACTTTATGTATATTACCTATTCACAATCTGAATGCAAGTTTAGTTTTTAATGCTGCTCAGTACACTGCAAAGTTTTTGGACTGACAACTGTATTTAAATGCACGATTGAATTGGAAACTGTGATTACTTGGTGATAATGGACGAGACAAAATAGGACATTTTCTAAAAGAACTAAAAGTTTTTCACTCTGGTACGGAGAACTAGGCCTGTCACAATAACTACTTTTTGTTGTGCGATATATTGTCCCAGAAATAATTGCGATAAACATAATATTGCCATTTTAAGACCATTTTATGCAACTGAATATATAATCATAATAAAACAGCATAATAATACAAGTAGACCTACACACTTTAAAATGACAACAACCTATTAATTCTTTAGATCATGGAAAAAAAGTGTCAAAAAATGAAATATCCTAAATAAATAAAAACTTGAATAAATAGTCAATAAACATTTTCTAAAAAAAAAATAAAAAAATCCATTTTAAGATTTTCCCCTGTTTTTTTTCTCTGTAAAGTAAAGGTGCACACTATTGCTAAAAACACAAACCCTGACATTCATTATCATGTAAACATATTTGTCACCAAAAATTATATAAGTTATGTACACATATTGTGCGATAAGTCGATATATTGATTATTGCGACAGGCCTACAGAGAACCGTAAAATTGTACTGGTATTGGTAGCGACTACTAAAATTTGGTACTGTGACAACCCTGTAAGGTTCATTATGAGATATGAACTTCACTATTGTGTATTGCAACATTTGGCACGGCTGATTTCAGAACCTCACTCGCATTAAATTAAAATATAACAACTACTAAAGGAAAGTTTAGTCACTGCTACGAGAAAAGTTAAGCCACCAAAACATACTTAAGGGGACAAAACATGGTGGGTCCAAATATTTTGAAAGAGGTGCCATTTCAGTGAGAGAATGTATATGATTGAATATGAAACAATAACCTGTGCTGCTAGCTGCAAATGTACACAGTTAAGAAATTCAATTAATATATATATTTATGTATATACTTTACCATTGAAAAGTTTGTCATCTGTAAGATTTTTCAATGTTTTGAAAATAAGTATTTTCTGCTCACCAAGGCTGCATTTATTTGATCAAAAATACAGTACAAACAGTAATATTGTGAAATATTTTTACAATTTAAAAGAACTGTTTTCTAATTGAATGCAATTGATTCCTGTGATCAAAGCTGAATTTTCAGCATCATTACTCCAGTCTTCAGTGTCACATGATCCTTCAGAAATTATTATAATATGATGATCTGCTGCTCAAGAAACATTTATAATTATCAGTGTTGAAAACAGTTGTGCTGCTTCAGATTTATCAAAGAATTCTGAAAAAAAGTAACGGTTTCCACAAAAATATGAAGTTCAAAAGAACAGTTTTATTTTAAATTGAATGCATCCTTGCTTTAAAAAAAAATCTTCAAATATCTTAAAAAAAAAAAAAACTTTTGAACAGTAGTGTATATTTTTTAATTATATGTACTTTTATAAATTTACCCATCGGGTTGGGATTCGAAAATGTATTCCAATTCTGCTTATTGATTCATGTGCGCGCATTTTAAAGTGGTTTTAAACCTTTCAAGGGCAAAAAGATACGAAAGAGAACTCAATTGACCGTTTGCAAAGACCCGCCCCCCTTAGTTACTGTTGCTATGTCCGACAAGCTACGCCGCTCTCACACACACACCATGTTCTCACGCAGTGAAAAACACATCGCGGAGCGGAGAGGAGACTGACAACACACTGACATACAGGACAGACCAGCTTACTTTCGGTTACTATTGATATTAAACATATTCAACAAAGTCTCACCTTTCAAATTTGGTCAATTTTTAAAAGAAATGTAAACAATAAATACCGTTTTGTGGCTCTTTAATGTGTCTGACAGATCGCTGTAGAGCATCAGTTAAAGCGGCTCGTGAACCGATCATCTCTTCCTTCTAGTTCATTTATAGCATCAAATAAACATGAATGAACATCAGAAGGAATGTTGTTTTAACCGCGGAAAGGCGTCAGTACACTCCGCTTCTCAAGCTCAAATCCTTCCATGTTAATCTACTAACTCTCCTGACTGCTTTGTCGGACAAAATGGCGGATGGCGAAGTATGATTGGTCAAATCACCTGTCAATCAAGCTCCCTGCGAAGGGTCAAATCAGAACTCGCTGGGCACAGAAAGCAGCTTCTAATACGGCCCGAAAATACTGACCTGAGTTTCTGTTGGTTATATGAACGTAAACAGTTGAGAAAGAAAACGCATGTGTAAAAAGAAAACTACAGTGTTATTTTACATTTGATTTAAATTTCTGAACTTTGTTGAGTTTTATTTATTTGTGCTATTGATGCTAATTTGTTTATTTGTTCTTATTGTATTACTGACTGTATACTTGTCTTTAATAATGTTTAAAATTGATATTAGTAACTCTAGTTTAGAAGTTAGATATTCTTTAGACTGCTGATTTTTATATTCATGTTATTCAGCTGCAACAGAATGTTTTGCAAAAAGACAGAATTAATAAGTTTGATATCTTTACCACATTGGAATCAAAACTGGACATCGATAAGAATCAGAATCGATAAGCAGAATCTGAATTGCTAAATTTCAAACGATATCCAACCATATTTAACCATTTGGCAAGAGTTTTTTTTTTTACCAAAGTGAGATATATTCAAATCGATTTTTAGTTTATTCAAACCCGTCAATTCCCCCACTATTGGTTTGGACCCAAAACTCATAATTGTGTAGATTCGTGTTTGTTTTACGAATGGCATTTGATCAGTTGTTCAGAGAGTGTCATCATTTGCTTACCTGTTCTCTTTTGAGCAGCAGATGCGTTGATTCGAGGAGTCATGTTTCCAGCTGTAGAGGACGATGACAATGAAGAATGTGAAGCTGGGTTTCGTCCTTCTTTGATCTCAATGCTGAGGAAGGTCTTCATGTTGGACTCGGGTTCACCCCAGGTGTCGTGGGTCCCTGGAGACGCTTCTCCCTCAGGAGTCTGCACTTCTTCTGAACCGCTACACGCACGCCTGACACTTTCAGTGCGACCCTGTGAGCCGCCCACTGTGGCGTGTGATTGGTTGGAGGAAAGCTTGGGCTGGGCTAGCATATTCTCAGTGGCATTCCTGCCTTTCTCCGGGATGGAGGAAGAGCAGGACAGCGTGTCCCGGGATCTCTCTGCAGACACTGTGTTTGCAGAATGAGAAGAACTGTGGCCACTTCTAGGTATATTCGTAACAGGTTCTGCGAACTTGCGCATCCGGTCACGAACAGAGTTTGCACGGATGAAGGGACCCGAGGATGAGGCTTTGTTTTTAAAACCTGGAAAGAAATAACAAAAATTAGCTCCCATGTTATATACAGATTCTATGTACTAACAATTAATAATTTGATACAATGCACTTATTGTGTACACACACGTTTGTACTTTTGTATTTAGAAAATACCTGCATGTAGTTTATTTCTATTGACCGTTCCCTTACACCTAAACAAACCCATACCACCATATATGTCCCGAACCGTACTCGTATCCCACATCAATAGCAGTGCAAGTGTTTTGCAATACAACATCAACATAATACGTACACTGAAATTAAGAAGTTACACCTTAGAATAGGGTCCAATTCTCACTATTAACTGCTTATTATGAGTTAGCAAGGCAGCTGTTGAGGTTAGGTATTCAGAGGATTAGGGGATGTAAAATATAGTCATGCAGAATCACATTTAAGTTTTTAAACTCTGAAAGGAATATGTTTTTTTTTTTAACTGCAAGACGTTTTGACAGCAAGAGCTACAACATTTAAGTGGATAACAAATCTCAGATCATTTGAATTTGATGAGAAATGTTAATTATTCAAATCTTTGACATTGGCATCTTGGCAAATATGATCTCTTTTGAAACTCTAGAGGAGTCACATGATGTGACAATACGTTTATTATTTTTTTTCTGATAGAAGCAAGGAAATGAGAGAATAAAAGGGCTAGATCAACCAAAAATTTGAATTCTGTCATCAACAACTAAAACACAAATGAAGATGTTTTTAATGTAACCAGCAAGATTTCTGTCCCTCCACTCAAAGTCCATGCAATTAAAACTTGACGTTGCAAAACACTTCATAAAGAAATGTATGTATACATAGATCGGTTTAATTTAAGTCTTCAGAAGAGACATTCGTTTAATATGATGCACAGATTTAATTTAGGCTTTTTGTCATACACAATACAATACAAACTTTATTTCTAAAGCACATTTTTAAATAACCATGTTGACCAAAGTGACATGAAACCGTAAATAGACCGGATACAACACCAGACAATTACAACAATTCCAAAGCCAAAGAATAAAAATGTGTTTTAAGTTGCGATTTTAAAACCGGAAGGCTGGGGGCCAATCTGATCCAATATAAACACTGATTAACGCACTCAAATATGCCTAACTATCCTTGACGGAAATTTCATTTTAGGTTAACCGTCCCTTTAATCAGAAGTCTTCACTTGTCATCCATTTAATTTCATTGTGCCAAGAAAAAAACAATTGTGATTGTAAGGTTATTAATTCCATCTCATTTGGGATTTTTCATCCCTGCGGGTCATGCAGGATGTTTTGGTTTCTTCAGAAGGGGGGAGGAGACAGGAAAGTCTGATTAAAGCATTACACCGGACCGGGCCCCTAAGACTGTGAATGTGGTAATGGCCCTATTAGGTCAGAAGGAAGAGTAAAGATCTTGGGATACGGCCCACTGACTGTGAGAGGATGACATCTCCATACTTTAAACAAAAGCAGAAGGACATCAACTTGCTGCTGCTGGGCAACTATACTGCCATCTATGCAATATATGCAAGTCGGATTTGAATAGAGAAAGTGTAATTATAAATAATAAATCTATTACTAGGTAACCTTCAGCTGTAGTGTGTTTTTATGAGGGCATGCAGAACTGCTCACCTGTATCCTTGCCGTTAGAAAGAGAAGTCAAGAGATCGTCTCTACCTGATGTAACCTGAGGAAAAATCATTCAAAATCAACTTTTCGTAGCGTTACATGAAACATGGCACAAAATATATATAAATTAAAATAATTAAGCAGTAACAACTGTCTTCAACATTGATTAAAATTCAGAAATGCATCAAGCAGCAAATCTCAAAAAGGATGATGCTGAAGACTGGAGGGATGATGCTGAAGACTGGAGTAATGATGCTGAAAATTCAGCTTTGCAAACAGGAATAAAACTACATTTTACTATATGTTCAAAAAGGAAACAGTGATTTCAAATTATATTTTATATATTACCGTTTTGCTGTATTTTTAATCAAATAAATGCAGCCTTGAGCAAAAGAGACTTCTTTATAAAAAAAAGTTAATTATATTTTTGAACATTATTGTATTTATAATATATTATAAGATTAGTAACAGTATGTTGTAGCACATTGCTACAGTATATGGCTGCTAAAGTGGTTATAAGCATATTACTCCGTATAATCTATAATCTGGTCTCTAGATATGGCTCATATCAATGCAAGTATGAGAGATTTTTTTCCTTGTTTTATTATCGGCCAGGCCAGAATTGTAATAATAGCACAACACACTCTTTAAAAAGCAGAATATGAGGTATTTTGATTTTGAATAAATAATGATAAAAATCCAGTAACCCTAAAAGTGAGCAATAGTAATAGTGTTGGTTAGTGATTCTCTCTCAATCACGTCTGAATGTGATGACACTGTTATGAGGAAGGTCTGAGCAATTGGTCGATGGATTACACTAACTGGACTATACTATTAAAATGGTTCTTCAAACTTAAGTTATAAATGAAACCGATTACTGGGGTTTGTTTTATAGGAAAACACTATTTCAGTTTTTCTACTTCAAAATTTCATGTTTAATCCAATGGTTTACTTGCCATTTATTTGTACTTTTTGTAAAAACGTAAAATGGTTAAACCAATTGTCAGCGTTACAGTGTAATGAATAATTTAAAGTCCCCCTGTGGTGAAAATCAAGAAAATCAAGCCTTAAAACTGCAGTGAACCAAAGACAGTCTCAAAAACACGGTTTGAAATCGCTGGTGTTTCTGACGTCACAAACTACCTTGTAACCAATCAGATCAACGTGTGATCGTCAACCCGTGGATCTCTGAGCTGAGTGAGTGAGTGGAGGCGGGGCTCATTTGCATATTCATAGAACCGCGTATACTAAATGAGGGAAGGGTGTCGAGTTACATTCAAGATATTTTAAGGCATGACTTTTTTTTCCAAGGGAAAAACTTTTAATTATGTAATTTTGGTGATCAAAGATGAGATAATTTTGGTAATCAAAGAAGGATAAAATGATTGACTGCAGGGGGGCTATAAATACAGAGTAATAATAATTAACTACATGTACTTACTATAGGGTTATGATTTGGTTCAGGGTTAGTTGCATGTAATTTATAGTTATTACTATAGTAACAACATATAACATGTGTAACAAGGACACTACAATAAAGTGTTACCCAATTTTTGTTCAACGTACAGAAGATAAAACAGAACAATCTCAAACAGAGACAAATAGTACCTCCTGGTGGAGCTAACAGGGCAAAGGTTCCCATCAGACACCTTTCACTTCTACTCACCTCAGGTCTTTTACTGCTCATGTTCAGAGTCAATGCTTGTGTCTCCACACCATTGTCAAGTTTCTTCAGCTCTCGATCCATCTGTGGATCCTCTGAATTCCTGCCAGGCAAAGATGCACTCGCTCTCACTTCGTCCCCATCGGGACCTGGCCGTGATCTTTGGTTCCTCAGATGATCTTCAGCCGGAGACAGGGATTCATGACTGCGATCCGAAGCGCTGGAATTCAGTCTCGTTCTCTGATGAGAGCTGTGGCTGTCACTCGACTCTCCGGAGTCGCAGCGCTCCCGGTATGAAGGAATGACTTCTGATGAGGACGAGCCATGTTCACATTGAATCCGTTGGGTCAGAGGGCAAGAGACTTTCTCTCTGACCAAAGGATCTAGTACTAAAACCATGTCGGGGTTCGAGCCTAAAGCAGAAGAGACAGACACATAATTTTAAGTACTATTACAGGATTTTTGAGGTTAGAATAAGGGTGTTTTCACAATTGAGTCTTCTTTAAAATACCAACCTCAGAGCAGTTTAAGTGGACTAAAAAGAGAAAGTCATGTACGCTTTGTAAACACTGGGTCGGTATTCCCGCCTATGTCACGCGTGACCTGTCAAGGTGATTACATAACGCGTGAAGTCGTGGACACACATCGCAGAGTTAGTGCAAGACGAGTATTTGTGGTTAAAAGGTATATATACACTTATTTTTTAGAAAATGAGCGATGGTTTCTGTAAATATAGGGAAGCATTCTTCTACTGTAGCACATGTTATATGTGGTGTCCCTCAGGGTTCAACTTTAGCACCGTTGCTGTTTTCTTTGTACATGTTACCCATGGGTTCTACATTTAGAAGATTTGGAGTTTCTTATCATTGCTATGCCGACGACACGCAGCTTTATATACCATTTAAAGCGAGACACGGCAGGCAAAAACAGATTTTTTTTTCACTGGTCAATTTTGAGATTTTGGGCTATTTGTCTTCAATAACATGTCTTCTTTCAGACTTGTGGTGAAAAAAAGTCCAAAATACACATTTAGCTCTTTATTTTACTGCACTTTGTCTATTTGCATCTGTAGATTTCTCAGAAATTCAACAAAAGTTGGCGTTCTAAATCAACGCGCTGCTCCGCGATCTCTGTCTGCTCCTGTCATCACACACACCGCTGGAAAGCGCTCTCTCTCTCTGCTGTACAATGCTGTTGGATCCAAATATGGTCATTTCCTTTTAATCAGCAACCAATCGTGAAAGTGGGCATTTAACTGTAAAAGCGAAATCTCATTGGCTGATGTCAATTTCTGAGAACGTGATTCGTCCAGATGGATCACGTGGCTTACAGCTTCAAACCCCAAATTCAAAATGAGAATATTGTGAAAAGGTTTTCATAAGCTGTAAGTCATAATCATCAAAATTATAACAAATAAAGGCTTGAAATATCTCACTTTGCATGTAATGAGTCTATATAATATATTAGTTTCACCTTTTAAGTTGAATTACTGAAATGAACTTTTGCAAGATATTCAAATTTTTCGAGTTTCACCTGTACTTGCGTGTATTTCTAACATTTACAGGCAAGTATACAACCGTAAGATGCAAGTTGTGCATTGAGAAAAACGTGTCTCAAAATGCATTAAACGTATCTTATTAGTTTTAAAAAAATATACAGGAATGGAATCAGGAATGCAACGATCAGATTGCATTGTAGTCAAGGCATGGCTCAAACTTCACTGAAGACTCGTGCATACTGAATTTCTTTTAGGAGACTTGCAGGTTTACATTAGCATGTATGGTGAAACACTAGTTCACTCCTGTATATTCTCCACGTATAAAAGCAAATATATGCAGCCAGGCACAGACAAACCGAACAGAACCAAGCCAAAGGAATGTCAGATGGTTATTGTAATGAGCTGTGCATGCTGGGTGGAGATAGGACATTTCCTTTCACATTTCCTGAGTATATGCACACTCAGGGCAAAGGCTGTTGGGGGAACGAGGACAGAGATATCCAGACAGAGAATACATGGTGTGCACAGGAAGTGACATAGATATCCAGACAGAGAATGCATGGTGTGCACAGGAAGTGACATTAGCGTCAAACCTTCAGTCGAGAGCCCAACTTTGCATGTAGCAGCAAAAATTATTCAGGCACCATATATACTTTTTTAGATTTTCAACTAGTGGGTGCAGGACACTATAGTTAATTTATGTAAGTTAGGTAAGCAATGTGTCCGAATACATTTTGGTTTGACTATTTTTGACCACTGTTGCAGTTCAAATTTGAAGATATAACTAAAATGGACTACTTTATTCCATCATAATGGTCTTAAATGATCCTATAATAAGTGATTCAAGGTATTCCTCCTGGTTCTGGAAGCACTAGAACTCAAGTTTGTATGTTAAATAATTTTTGGTGTATGTAAATCTATGTTTGCATGTTATTCTTTTCTTTCCGTTTATTTTACTTTGTGATATGGACCTACGGGTCTGGAATAAAGAATTATTAATAATAATAATAATAATATAATACCTCTCACATTGTCCCACATCAACATTAAAATACATGCACAAAATACAATGTTTTATAATAATAATTTTATTCTATTTAGTGTCCATTTCATTCACTTAACATTTAATATTGGGGGTATCCAAGTTGTTTCACATATTTAAACATTAAAAAAAAAAAAGTTTCCCTGGTAATTAGTTACTTTTGTGATGATGTAACTCAGTTACTTTTTGTGAGAAGTAACTAGTAACTATAACTAATTACTTTTTTTTAAGTAACTGATAATACCTGACTTTTTTCTTTCATTAAACCGATTATCGAATATTTCCAAAATTCAAACCAGAGACACGAGACATTTTTATAGTGTGGCAAAAGCGAAGATGTCCAAATGCTGATCTGACTGATAACACTTGAGAGATTCACACACACACGTCGCTCACACACTCCAGCTGTAATAATGAGAGAGAGCTAATGCTCTTTTAAGGTAACAGCGTTTCTGAGCAGATCCCTGTAATTTGTAGGAAAGCAGTCTTGCCGACATCCTGATACTTTTCACATCTGGTCAGGAAGTATCGTTCAGTTTCCACCATTCTCAGATCTCGGAAGGAGCAGAGCAACGTCTGTTGCTTTTAAGCTGCTTAGTCTACGTCTTGTGTTATTTTCATCGCTTACAGAGTCAGGATACACTCCTTTAAAGGCCTTTTCAAACAATGTTTTCTTATTTTAAAGATTTATGATCGTCATGAATGTCAAATGCTACATTTACTATTCAAAAAATTTGAAATACGAAGTGCAAAAGTGATAGCTTGCAACTTCAACTATATATAGCATTTAAAAAAAAACATTAATAGCATTCAGAAACTCCCTTAAATGACCCTCTTCACTAAATTAAGAGTAAGTGAATATAAATGACACATCTTAGACGTTTAACTGTGAGGTCTTGAGAATCTGGTCCAGTCAAGTGCTTAATTTGATTACCATCTTGTCTGCTTTGTTTACCACAAGTGATGTGGCAGGCAATGAAGTGCAGAGATCCAAACCCCAGACACATTCTTCAGCTCCAGCACAAAGAACGGCTCTCCGCACTCTCAGACAAATGCTAGGCTATAAAATAGTGCATGTCAAACCCAACAAAGTCCCTCATCATCTCTTTGGATAAACAGATTTGTTTCAACTGGTAATATGGAAAACAGGTATTACATATTATGCACTGCATCTTTTGTTGAAAGAATAACTCGCCTAAAAACTAAAAAAAATGACACAAAAAGTACTCGTTCATCCGACTCTATATTTGTACAAGTATTAGATTAACTATACGTATAAGTATATTAAGTCTTTCATCCACGTTTTCATGTAAATTGTATATATACTCAAACCCAAACAGGATTTGTACGGAAGCTCATTTCTGCCACATAAGAAAAGAAAAAAAGTTTAAATAAGTCAAACTTATGAAATATTATGTCGACATTTTTTATCTCATTAGTGTGATTTACAGTAGTATCTAATTTTTAATCTCAATTTTTACTTACTGACTTTACACTTTTTTCATAATTATGACACAAAAAAAAAATCACAATTTTGTCACTCAATTATGACTTAGTGTGTCTTCATTTTGACTTTTTTTGACTTTATCTCATAATTTCGACTAACATTGACATATCTCATTTCAACTTTTCATAATTATGATTTAGTTTATCACAATTTTGTCTTTTTTTTCTCATAATAATCATAATAATAATATAATCATACTTACTGACTTTACACTTCTCATAATTATGGCAAAAAAAATTCACAATTTTGACTTTTTCATCTTTGTCGGAATTATGACTCAATTTCAACTTCTCAATTATGACTTAGTGTGTCTTCATTTTGACCTTTTTTCTCATAAAAATGACTTTATCTCATAATTTCAACTATTGACATTTTATCTCATTTTCAACTTTTCATAATTACGATTTAGTTTATCACAATTTTGTCTTTTTTTTCTCATAATGACTTAGTACTTCATAATTATGATTGTCATAAGTCTGACTTTTGTCTCAATTTCAACTTTTGTTATGAATTGTCTTAATTATGATTTTCATAACTTTGTATCTCATAAACATCTCCTTTACCCAGAAAGAAATAATTGCAAAATTAATTGAAATAATTGCCAGAAAGAAATATGTGACTTATTCCTTTAACATTTAATATGAAGAAGATTATCCCAATCCCAAAATACCATAGTATAGGGTTGACCATCACTATACCACCACAGGACTGTTTATAAGGGAAATGCAAGATAAAGCAGAAAACATTTAAACAAAGACAGTCTCCCTTTATCTGATTTCTAAATGTCTTCAACTCAAAACGTGTTTAATTAGGTCCAAAACTTCAAAACACTTGCAAGACAAAAGCCTGTCTCCTCCCTCGGTCTCTTCCCTGTCCTGTCCAAACCCCAAACTTCCTTTGTCTCCATCTGAACAACAAACAGTGGCTTCCCAAAACGTCTAATTCCTGCGCTCATTAAGGCCGTCTCTGCTTGGCCCTGCTCTCACCCTGGCCAAAATGACTGGGTTGAGCAGCTGAGTAAGGACCACTAACACCACAAATGTCAGGGTCACAGGAAAGGAGTTTTACTTCAACAGACTGTGTGTCTAAATATAGGGTTGACCTGGTGGGGTGGGGTGGGGGGGGTGGGGGGGATGAAAGTATGTTTGGCAGACATAAATGAGCTTTACATCTCTACGGGCGCATAGTCTACCTTGGTGTGGAGCATTTCTATACTTCTTTTGCAAGATTAAACTCTTTTGTCAGATGATTAGGTGATTGTTGTGTGTGATTTAACTTGCCGTCTCTGTGGTTCTCAATTCTCTCTGATTGGCTGATGAGCTCTTCTGTCTTGATGTTATCCTGCCCGCCCTGCAAAATATAAACAAACAAATGTATTTTCGTCTGAAGCCCTATTCAATGACAAAATCATACTGACTAGGAGAGCAGGATAAATGTGGCCAAAACACACAATTGCACTTCAATAGAAATTCAACCATCAGAACTGATTTGGGCTCTACCAAGCAAGACAGAACAACTGATTGGTTAGTAAACAGTAGAGCTGCACAATTCTGGATATATATATATATATATATATATATATATATATATACTGGTTTGTTTGTTTAAAATGGGTCACAATTCTCCCACGATTCTAAATAGACAGCTATACAAAACAGTATATTTAAAAAATATATGTAATTAATTGATTTTTTTTTAAACTCTTGAATGAATGATTCACACTCCCAAAAAAAAGGTACAAAAGCTGTCACTGGGATGGGATCCATACCTGTCAACACTTTTCCCCGGGAGTCTCCCGTATTTCACACCCATCTCCCGCCCCCCTCCCGTTTTGTCCTTTCTCTCGTGAAACTCCCGTAATTTGTATTCCCAAACGTCGTTATATGAATAATCACATCAATATTATTCCATGGTTGCCCAGTTGCCAGATCTTGTATGAAACCCATCCTACTCGCGCAATCGCACAGCATACACATCTAAACCCATTTGTGAGCTCAACCTGGCAACCTACAACTCAATAGCGCTGTTGACGTGTGCGCAGATCGACGTTGGAAATTGAATAAAGCATCACTGGTAGAAAAAAAGGAAGAAGTAATTAACGCAGCATCCGTTTTTTCTGTCATCCTTTGGCTGGCGTTACATTATATGATGTGCTTTTATTCTTGCAAATGCTTTTAAACCATTCACGCAAAGACAAATTGAGCGCCAGAATCGAGTTCTCTTTCGGCTTGAAGTTGACCGAACTAACACACGCAATTCTGCAAAAATGTCCGTTTTGTCGAGTATCCTCATAAGAGCAGACTGAGCACTCTTAAATGAGTTAAATAAAGTCTTAAATGAACATAAAGAAGAGTTGTGAGAGGATGAGGCGCGTGTGAGATCCGCGTCTCTGTCAGCAGCGGCGGCTCTTAAAGGGACAGTAGCCAAATAAAGCTTTCTGTCAGTAAAGTTAATCAAAGAACAAAGGGAACAGAGAAAAACACTCACTGCGCTTGACTAAAGAACATTTGTAACTTTAATAAGGATTAATCTATGTATAATTTAACATTTATGCAGTGCAAACTGTTTGATAACTTTATAAAATTTCTGCATATTTCCTACCTTTTAGACAAATATTTAAAATATACTGTCTTTGTTGTTTCTACATTAATTTGGAGATTAAATGTGAAATTATAACATTATAAAATATATTAAAAACAAGGTTTTTATCGTGAGTAATCACAGAATTTTTAAACAACCCCCCACCCACCATTTAGGTACTAATTTGTACACTTTTGGTACCAATATGTACCTTTAAGGTACTAACATGCACTCTTTGAGTACAAAGGCGTAGCTTTTGAAAGGGTAGTACATCAGTGACAGCTTTTGTACCTTTTTTTCCTGAAAGTGTTCAATGACTCACTCATGAAGACTTCACTTGATTCATTACTGGATGACTCAGCGTTTTTGAACGAATCTCTTGAATGAATGATTCAATGACTCGCTCTCAGGCGTCTCAGTCTCCGCTTTGCTTAAGTAAAATAATATTGCGGTTACAATCTTCGTACAGTTTAAACTACCTTATTAAATGACTCCACTAACAGGAGCTGCTGTTATGCTGTCAAACACAACTACTCTTCTGAACTCTTCCCTCAGTTCATTAAAGCGCCAGAAAGGGTTGCCAGATATAATTAAACAAAGCTAAATATATATACTCAATATAATAAACAGACTTGGAAACAGACATAAACAATATAACTAGTATTACCAATATCCTAAAACATTTAAATGTAATTTATTATGAATTCAATAGTTCAATATAAAATATTTATATAGCCTTTTATAAATTGATTTAAGTAATACAATAACATGACACTAAATAAAGTTTTGTATTATTAAAAAAAAAAAAAAAATCTCAGAGTTTAATTACTAATATCAATCATTTTGGGGCACAGGTTTGGCCTCATATACGAGGAGATTCAAGGACAATAAATAAAATAAAATTCAAATAAAAAATTAGGATCAAATCTATGCATACATCAAAACGAAATTTGATTCAAAATTGAGAATTGGTTTCTAACCGAATCGTGAGATTTCAAAAGCAGATAATTTAAATTTTAAGAAATATATATATATAAGAATATAAATAATTCTCTCAAACACATGACCCAGACTGAACCTTTAAATCTT